>NC_091118.1:20271468-20636468 GCF_040183065.1 Periplaneta americana | reverse complement strand
AATTGGTCCTTTGTAAAAAGTCCAGGATATTTGGTCCCGTCAATAATATCCAATCGCACATATCTGCAATGCTTGGGAAAAGTGGCATAAGTGAGTTTCCACAAACATTTTTTATTAATTTATTGACAACTTACGGAACATCTGCTCGCTTGGGAAAAGAGACATAAGTATTCCTCCCATTTCAATAATTCATACAGAAAAAAATGAAATTGAGATAAACCAGTGCGAAGACAGTTTTTCCCTTCTGTAAAATTAACATTTTTGATTTGTGCCACTTTTCCGAGCACTACAGACATAGTCTCGTCGAAAATTCCTGGTTATTTGGCCCTGTCCACACTGTGGAGTAACGGCTAGCGCGTCTGGCCGCGAAACCAGGTGGCCCAGGTTCAATTTCCGGTCGGGGCAAGTTACCTGGTTGAGGTTTTTTCCGGGGTTTTCCTTCAACCCAATATGAGCAAATGCTGGGTAACTATCGGTGCTGGACCCCGGACTCATTTCACCGGCATTATCACCTTCATCTCATTCAGACGCTAAATAACCTTAGATGTTGATACAGCGTCGTAAAATAACCTAGTAAAAAAAATTGGCCCTGGTCGTAATGTCCGGTTAGACATTTGATCCTGTCCAAATGGTCCTTTGTAAAATGTTAAGGACATTTGGTCCCATCAATAACGTTCGGACCATTTGGTCCTCATGGAGAAAGATTAAAGAGAGTTGTGACTGAAATTTGAGGAATTTGGACAAAAATCTATTTTTAGTATTTTCCATTATAAAAAAAATTAAATTCTTCTTTCACTATCAGAAAGTGTCCGTCCTTTTAAACACGCCAGTTGACATTAAACTTGTATCAAAATTTGTTCGTAATGATCTGGATTTATAGCTCGTATGAATTTATGTAACATGATTTCTTCTATTTTGTATAGGCTACAGGTAGGCCTACGTATAGCCCCAATGATGATATGAATAATGATTATGATAGTGGTAGTGATGATGATGAAAATTATTATTATTATATTATTATTATTATTATTATTATTATTATTATTATTATTATTCAAATGTGAGGCGAAAAGGATCATCTTTATTCTGATCTCATTCAGTATTGCTGTTCTTTAAAAAAACAGGGCGTATTGTTACCAACCTCGTGGCTCAACCTGTAAATCAGTTGGTCCCACGTCGCTCTCACAGGTGGCATCGTGGTCAATATTGACTTCCCAGGAACGTTTCTCGCTGGTTTCTTCTTCCAAACCTTCCTCCAGTTTCACCTGTGTAAAAATTCAACTACATCCAAATGACACTTATTTATTCATTAAATACTCCACGCATTTCGAAAGAATTCTGGTATTAGATCATTCCGTTTGTCATTCATTTTTTCCAACCACCGTGTCAAAGGTTTGCAAAAATAAAACCATTGCACATGTACCCAAATAAGAATGTATTCTTTAATTTACAAAAAAGAAGACATTTTCGTAATTACAAAAAGTTAGATATCTGTCTTCATTTATACCTTATATAGTATTTAAAACTACCACCTTAAATGTTTTCTATACTATTTCTGATATCGACGAACTATTTTCGCTAGGGCACATAAGATCTCACTAATCTATCCTATAGAAAAAGAATATATAACAAAAAAATAGTATTTTCAGTACAAAATTTTAGATTTTTATTGGGCCAGTACCCGTAAGTGCGGCAGAAATTAAACTAAATAATAATAATAATAATAATAATAATAATAATAATAATCGTCATCAGGATTTCACGTTTAAGCCATTAAGGCTCGTTCCGATCTCATAGCTTTGAATTGAAGTTTTGGATTCATCTCATCCTCGGCATACCGACACCTCTTCTACTTCTTGGGTTATAATCCAAAATAATTTTTGGTATTCGGCCCGCTTCTATTCTCTGAACATGCTCCCTCTAATCGTTCCTATTGTTCTATTTTACCCAATAGATTATAAATATTTAATTCATTCCTGATATTTTCACTTTTCTCTTTATCTAAAAGCGTGCAACCAGTCACATTTCTTAAAAAGATCATTTCGGCTGCCTCTGTGATTTATTTCTCCTTTTTTGTTAGAGAAATATTAATAATAATAATAATAATAATAATAATAATAATAATAATAATAATAATAATAATAATAATAATGACGTTTACCGCATGTTTGTAACATTAGTAGTTAAGGATATATCGCTATTAAACTTCTATGCTTTTTCCTTGAGATTGTTAAGTTTAAAGTTATTATTTGTGTGTTATTTAATGAAGGTAATTGGTAAAAACACAAAAAATCATCACAACAAGTATTAATTAGTTGTTCTGATTAAACTTTCACTTATTTTCTTAATTAAAAATAACATAAACACAGAAACGATTCATAACATCTTCATCAGATTCTCATCTCAAAACAAATATGGTGGTTATTTCGTCGTTCTGTATGGCTTTCCTCTGTCTACGAGGTATATATCCCACTGGTATCCAATCAGAATATTCTATTGAAACGTTTAGCGCTATTGGTGGCCGGACAACACAACAACGACCTTACTTTCACCCCTCCTGCTGTATGATACAAGATAAAACAAATAACAGAAAGTGGTGATGTTATTTTGTTTACTGCAATAACAAAAATAATAGGAAGTATAGCGATGTTCTTATGTTGTTATTTTGTTTACTGCTCATTTTATTTTTGTTGAAGTAAGATCTGGTGTATTAGAAAAGATGGTATATTTACCAATGCTAACAGGTTAAGATAGCTTTGAATAATTCACTTGAAAGAGGAAGGACTGAAAAGCAGCTGCTAATCCTTATTTAACTCCCATATTGCTTTCAACTTATTTTTAATACTTTATAAAGATGTTAATAAAATTGGTCTACGTATTTGGATATGCGAAAACATATGCAGCATAGTAAAGCTACGCATCTGTCGATTTTTTTAGGCAATCGGAATTAATAGCAGTAGGGATGTCAGCCCTAAATTCTTGCTCTTTTATCCCTAAGGAAACATCCTGGAATTCATTTATATTAGACGTAGAGGGTTAGTAGGCCTCATTACGGTATTGCGGCCAGAAGTCAATAGAGAAAATCCATGGCTCCGTCAGGAATCGAACTCGCAAACTTTCCGTTTGCAGCTCAATGCCTTATCCATGACATCACCGCGTTCTCTACTTTTTACGTACCTTAATTCATTTTTAAATCGGCTGGAAGTGGTTTGATTTGGCCACGCCTCATAGTTTGTTATTGTGGTCAATCTGTTAAGCCTAAGTGATACCATTTGTGAACACACCTTGGCTATGAAGTGCCCAGTCTTATTACGCCTGCTGAGGATCGTGATCTTCAGATCTTGAGGAGACGAACTGCAGTCTGTGGAGTTCGTGGCGAAGGAGGTGCCAGAAAGCAGCAGACTGTAGAACAGCACTAGCCAACGTGATGTTCCCATAGTGACGTGTCTGTAACTGACAGAAGAATAAAGAATAAATAAATAAGGGGAATATAATTTTATTACGATTCGAATTCTTACGTAGGTCAGAATAACAGTGATATATATTATTAGGAAATATATGATAGACTTATCCAGAGATACATTTTGAGATTCGATTGAATTGTTGATAGCGCATAAATTTCTTACATTTGAGAAATCTCCTGGAACGATGTAACATGAATTTTTCTGGTAAGATTATAAAAGATTGAAACAAAGATGATATGTACTTTCGTCTTTTTCTTTTAGTAAGGTAGGTGTCCATGATATGGCCATGCTAAGTTTTGAGAATATTTCTAGCTGCCATTTTGAAAAAAATATGTAAACCACTTTTTTCTTACTCGTTCTCAGTCTAATGGACTTTCTTAAAACAATTTCCTTTCCCCATAAAAATAGCTTTAATTGTCTAAAAAGTCCCAAATTCCAAAAGTCTACCTAGTGGCCATATCAGGAACATGTGCACATGATATGGCTACCCTTGTTCCATGTTCTACAAATCGTGATTGTTGTCAGTTTGATAGCGGAGTTGTGCTAAAATTAAATAATTTTGGTGTAAAATGAATAAATATGACACTAATATTGTTTCTTATAATTCAAAAGTGTAGTCAAAACAGGTTTTTCCATAAAACAATTAAGTTGTTTTTCTTAAAATACAAAACTTTTGCATAATCCCAGCTATAAGGCATGTAAATTTGTCAGGTGAAAAAATAAAAGTGAACTGAACTTGATATGGCCGTGGTGCATTTGATATGGCCATATCAGGAGCAGGTAAGCTTTCACGAAAATCGTTTGATTATGAACAACTCGTAAAAGATACGTCATCAACGACAACACCAATCAACAGAACATTAAAAACTGAATGGAGTACGATGGTTTTCATGAAACAAGTATTTGAAAAACATGCATAAAACAAAGGAGACTTACCAGAGAAAAATAAGAAGAAGTCACATGAAAACCGCAAAACAGGCAACTGACGCCATATTGCTCAACCTGACTGGATGTAAAACGATCACGTGACATACCAGGATGTCCTTTCACTGGATCCTGCTGCAATTTAGCGGATTTTTGGTTAACTAACTCACAATAGGGGGGTGGCCATATCAGGAACAGGAGCACCCATCTTATTGTTGTTGTTATTATTATTATTAAATTATTATTATTATTATTATTATTATTATTATTATTATTATTATTATTATTATTATTATTATTATTATTATAGTCCTATATTTAAAATGTTTTACAAAAATTTCATTACATCATTAGCATCTAATTAATTTTTATATTTCATTTTCTTGAATGCGAGTCCAAAATACAAAACATAAATGAAATCATTTAATATATCCTAAGAACATATATATGTTTTCTGAGTTTAAAAAAAGTCCTTTTTAATTTATTTATAATCCCAAATTGAAGTAATTTATTATATTTTACAGATTTGTAGTATAAATAGATTCAAGTAAATAATTCTAGAGGTATTTACGTAAAACAAGTAGGTTTATAGGTCATTTAACACTTTATATTTATATTTATGTAAAACTTGTCTTTTATTTGAACTTTTGTAACGCTTTCTTAGTCTTGAGTGACTTTCCGTAGGAACTAGAGAGATTTACAATTAATAACTCACAATTAAGACTGTTGATGTATTAGTTTCTATAATTAATATCACTCTAGAAATAATTTCTTTCTTTCGCCTCTTCAAAGGTCTCGTCCCCTTAGGTCTTCCAACTAACACTCTATATGCATTTCTAGATTCACCCATACATACTACTTGCCCTGCCCATCTCAAACGTCTGGATTTAAAGTTCCCAATTATGTCAGGTTATACAGGTGAAGAATACAATGCGTGCAGTTCTGCGTTGTATAACTTTCTCCATTTTGCTGTAACTTCAACCATCTTAGCCCCAAATATTTTCCTAAGCACTTTATTCTCGAACACCCTTAACCTTTGTTCCTCTCTCCGAGTTTCACAACCATACAGAACAACCGGTAATATAACTTCCAGGTTTTTCGAGAGCAGACTGGATGAGAAAAGCTTCTCAACCGAATAATAGCATATATTCATTCTGCGTTTAATTTCCTCTCGAGTGTCATTTATATTTTGTTACTGTTGCTCCAAAATACTTCAATTTTTCCACCTTTTCCAATTTTTATATTTCTATTTCGTACTATGTTCTGGTTACGAGACATAATCATATAACTTACTTAATTTTTCTCGGAGTTATTTCCAAATTTGCTTCAAATAAAATTTCCCTGTTTTCCCTAACTGTTTGTGGATTTTCTCCTAACATATTCACGTCATCCGCATAAACATCTTCACATCTTTCACTTACCTCGATTCCTGAAGCTTCGCTGTTGATAAAGGCAATCTTCAGGCTCTGACACAGCGAGTGTGGAAGGCCACTTCTTTATATACTTACTGACGTGTCTGTGTTATGGGGATTATCTTCCATAACGTCACACTTAAAGCAGCTTATTTTTGTTTTCCTTAAAATGCTAATGTGTGGAAGGGAATCAAGAAGAGTTCACACAGCTGCAAATGTGTGACACATGCCATAGGGTCATAGAACATTCAAGAATAAATTTTGCTCGAATTAAGAAGGTGACAATTTTTAGCACACGTCTTGAGTTCTGTACCTTTGAACGGTTATCCAGGAACGCTGTGGTTGGTTACTTTTGTTGCATAATTATTTGGTGGATGGATTGTTTGTTACTTGTTTCATTTGAGAATGGGTGGGTTGGTTGTTTGGTGGTTTGAGTGAATTGATTGATTTGTTGTGTTGCTGGTTTGTTTAGTCATTTGGTAAATTGAGTGATTGATTGATAAATCGATCTATTGATTGATAGGTTATTTACTGGCTGAGTTTTTGGTTGGTGAGTGGAAAATTTTGAGGAGTAAGTTGATTGGTTGTTTGATTAATTAGTTAATTGAGTAGTTGGAAAGCTCATTGATTGGTTAGTTAAAACTCAATAGAGTCGGTCCGGTTTTTTTGGCACTACTGTATATAAATACGATTTCATAATATTGTGATATCGAATATTTGTAGAAACAGGTTCTGTGTTAAAAAAAATATATATGTATGCAGGAGGTCGCACGAAACCCAGCACGAAAAGCAGCTATCTCTTGGCTTGGCCCCCAAACTCCCCAAATCTAACCTCTCCTGACTTCTTTGTGTAGGGTTTTGTTAAAGACATTGTCTATTCACAGAAACCCAGGAACATTGATGATCAGAGAGTAAAAATTACTCAAGCTTTTCAACAAATCACCCCTCTTATGTTACAACGCACATGGGCTGAATTGCATCACCGTTATGAGTTGTGCAGGGTGCGCAATGGGGGTCATGTTGAGCTCTGAGGAATCTCCCATCTTTCAGTGTTGTATGCACAAAGTTTCAACAAATGAAGTTCAGTAGTAAATGTTTTACGGTGTTTTTATTTTATCCATACCCAAACGGATCACCCTATACATTGATAACAAAAATACAAAATAAGACAATGACAGGGAAGTCGAAGCAGTTCCAGAAATGTTACATAATTCATCTGCAATTATTGAACTCCGGTTCTATTTTATAAAACACATTCCACAAATATATATATATATATATATATATATATATATATATATATATATATAATTTGAACTGGTAATGGAAATTACGGGGAAACGGCTGAACGGATTTTAATGAGTGACCCCTCATTTTCATGCGTGGCATCCAATGTTTTTCGGAAAGATAGTAGTTTTCAGTGAAATGTCAATTTTCCTATTTTCCAAAATCCATAGGTTGTCAGTTTTGAGAACTAATTTTATTGAATCACGGCCGACTTGATTGAATTTCAGAACAAAACACACACTACAATAAACAATAAGCTATTACACGAAGGCCATGACCTGCAGGATTGCCGACATATTTAGAGCTCAATTCAATTTGTTATTAAAAACTGATTCTGCAGTGTATAATTTTCTGAGTACAGCTGTGTATTGGATATTCAAATCTACAAAACTTGAGGTGGTTTGATGACATTATTACCATTAGAAATTAAATATTATTATAGTTAATATCATGATGCATCTATTTTTCATTAATTGTACATAATATTGATGCTATATTGATGACATGAAAGTGAAACGTTTTGAGGTTATGTAAGTAAATGTAGAGAATATCTTAATTTAGATCTTCATTTCTATAATTCACTGAGTGGCTGCTATATATAACTACAAAACTTAAGTAAGATAATAATATTGTTATTAAAAATCAAATATTTTTATACTTATTAACCCAGTGGGGTTGGGTCTTTTTCATATACTTAATGGCGGTGTAGTGTAGATATTGATATGTGTCATTGTCTTCAGTATTGGCTCGAGAGAGCGCAAAAATTACAGTTCCTAAGGAAAGATAAAAAGGTATTACTTACTGATAAAATAAGAGGCCTAGAAAATTTTGTAGTCTCCAGATCATTTCAGCAAGATGTCTTAGTAGGATAAAATGATTTTACGCTCTACATTCCAAGTTCTACATGCAGCAGCTATACGAAAATGCTATTGTTCGAAAGCTTAGCAAACCTGAATTTTTTTTTTTAACTTTTGCCTACAATCCACAATGACCTGAAATAGCTACTGCTATCGTCCTGACATTGATACTTGCGTTTTCGCGTTGAAACTCAAAAACTGAAGTTGGATAGGTTCAAGAAAAAGTATTTGGCCTAAAAAATCCATTCAGAGGGAGTATGTTTCATTATTATGGAAGCAAATAACTTTCAGAATGTCTGGTATTCTTCATTGAAAATAAATCTGAACAATTTGAACGTCTAACGAACTTAGTTTGCAGCAGTATTTGCTGCCGAAGCCACTAGTTATGATATATTCGTTATCTCCAAAACTGTCAACGATAAACGACGTCGATTCCGTAACGCCCCATTGTGAGCTCAGCTTGCTGTAGTTCTTCGAACTTTGATGGATTCGTGTTGGGTGCAGATAAAGTAGCCGCCTTCTTGACACGAGATATCTGCTGCTATAATTTACGTACTCTGACAGCTTATTTATATATAAACAGAACCAAAGCCCGGACGTCACAGTACAATTTCTGCAGCTTGGCGAGTTCGAAGTGCATCTTTAACGGTGAGTCATGTTATTCCACTGAGTGTTGATAGCTAATTTCTAATGGAGACACATTCTGCACTGTTAGACAAGAAACACGACATCATTCCCAAACATACAATTTGCTAATGCTCCTTATTTAAAAAATCAATTAAAATTGCTTTTTAAAGAAAAAATTTGAAGTTCAATTGTTGTGATATGTGTGTTTTTCCTTCTTCTTTTTTCTTATTTTATTTTATTTTATTTTTTTTACTTTTTACTCTGTTATCTAATAAAATATCTTAACATTATGTGGAAATGCCCCCTGAGCACAAGTATGTAACTTACTCTTTCTGGGGGTGCTAGAGATTTTTATATAAAAAAGCAATATGTATCTTTGTTCTGGAAATAAAGTAGGCTTATTATTATTATTATTATTATTATTATTATTATTATTATTATTATTAAAGTAAAAATTAAAAAAAAATTATTATAAAAATCGTAATAAGTTTATATTACTTACTTACTTACAAATGGCTTTTAAGGAACCCGAATGTTCATTGCCGCCCTCACATAAGCCCGCCATCGGTTCCTATCCTGTGCAAGATTAATCCAGTCTCTATCATCACACCCCACCTCCCTCAAATCCATTTTAATATTATCCTCCCATCTACGTCTCGGCCTCCCTAAAGGTCTTTTTCCCTCCGGTCTCCCAACTAACACTCTATATGCATTTCTGGATTCGCCCATACGTGCTACATCTCAAACGTCTGGATTTTAAGTTCCTAATTATGTTAGGTGAAGAATACAATGCGTGCAGTTCTGCGTTGTGTAACTTCCTCCAATCTCCTGTAGCTTCATCCCGCTTAGCCCCAAATATTTTCCTAAGCACCTTATTCTCAAACACCCTTAACCTATGTTCCTCTCTCAGAGTGAGAGTCCAAGTTTCACAACCATACAGAACAACCGGTAATATAACTGTAAGTTTATATTACAGGCACATAATCATGACACAAGACGAAATAATATTTCAACATTAGTAGAACCTAAATGTTTCACATCTGCTTGTCTAAAGCATAGCATTAATTTTGGCCCTCGGTTGTATAATTCTTTAGCTAAATTACACCCAGAACTTCTAACGTGTAACCCACTAACATATAAAAGAAAATTAGAAACGTGTTAATGCCTTCAATTTGATTAAATAAATTTATAGCCTATGTGTATGAATTAATCAGCATATATTATATTTGTGTTCTATAATTTCGGAATATGTATTTTTCATAAATTGTCCTACTTGATTCACATACGATATTATTCTTTTGTATGTTAATATTATATTATGTCATTTCATTGTAGTTGTAATTTTACTTTTAGTTCCTATTTACTTTATTTTATATATTCCTCTTATATTAATAATATATCTGAACTGCGACCGAACATGAGCGTTGCTTACATTTTATTAATATTATTGCATCCTCTTTTTTATATTGATGTATTATTTTATTTCTATACTAGCCGTACCCGTGCGCTCCGCTGCACTTGTTAGAAATAAATATAAAGTAAAATAGGGCATTTGATCCGGGGAACATTCGTGTTTGATAGAAGGATAAATCGTTTATTATGTTACTTAATTTAAATTGTATTAAAAAATTAAAATGCGATCATTTTGATCCAGAGACCACTCATTTGGTCATAAAAATTATTTTAGGAAATACAGGAAACGAATGTACAGAATATCAAGTTTTCTGTGCATAAGAAGCTGTTTTAATCTTACCTGTCCTCGATTCACTCAGAAGTTACTGTAATAACATTATAGCATTATGTCCATCTAGAGAAACTACACTTTCCAATGGTGAATTAATAATTAATTATACAAATCGGTTAATTTAGCTTCCGATATTACCTCATACAAACACAGAAACATTCTCTGTAGGCTATGTTTCATAACTTTCGATTGTTGTTGTCCAAGGCCCCATATAGGCGAAGTCATTTGTTTTTATTTCAGTACACCGCCTTAGATGGCGTTGTTATTGTAATTTTGAAACTTATTTATCTCATTAAATATCAGTCCTATCAAAATTTTGCATGGATCGGAAATTATTTTTAAAGAAACTTTTGTTATGTAATATTTTTCATGTAAATTAATAATAAGGGAGATATTTCGATTTATTTAATTCAAGCCCCCTTATAACCCCCCTTTTAAATAACATATTTTGAATGCCATATAGCCTAAATTCTAAGTTACAACGAACTTAATTTATATTCCAATTTTCATATAAATTGGTTCAGTCATTATCGCGTGAAAAGGTAACAAACATCCAGACAGACAGACAGACAGACAGACAAACATGCAAACAAAAATTTCAAAAAAGCGATTTTCGGTTTCAGGGCGGTTAATTATATATGTTAGGACCAATTATTTTTGGAAAATTGAAAATTACCAGAAAATTTTCGGCTACAGGTTTGTTATTAGTAGCCTATATATCTATTGTTGTAATTATATTCTGTAGTCCGATGTATTATTCTGTATTATATGTTCTCTTCTGATGAAAGAGTGATGGAACGGAGAAAAATTCTCTCCGGCGCCGGGATTTGAACCCGGGTTTTCAGCTCTACGTGCTGATGCTTTATCCACTAAGCCACGCCGGATACAATCCCGACGCCGTTTAGAATCGTCTCAGATTAAGCTCCATCTCTCGGGTTCCCTCTGGTGGCCGCCCTCTGCACTACGTCATAGGTGTCTATGAACGCAGGACCGAAGTCCATATATGTGTTGAGGTGCACTCAGATGAGTGACTAATTGGCCGGGATCCGACGGTATGGGCGCCGTCTTAAATCACAAAGTGATTTATTACGCATATCATATATATATATTTTGATGTACCGAAGTACATATGATATTTCCATGCAGATATTCTGCGTCATTACATGATGAAAGAGTGATGGAACGGAGAAAAATTCTCTCCGGCGCCGGGATTTGAACCCGGGTTTTCAGCTCTACGTGCTGATGCTTTATCCACTAAGCCACGCCGGATACAATCCCGACGCCGTTTAGAATCGTCTCAGATTAAGCTCCATCTCTCGGGTTCCCTCTGGTGGCCGCCCTCTGCACTACGTCATATATGATATGCGTAATAAATCACTTTGTGATTTAAGACGGCGCCCATACCGTCGGATCCCGGCCAATTAGTCACTCATCTGAGTGCACCTCAACACATATATGGACTTCGGTCCTGCGTTCATAGACACCTATGACGTAGTGCAGAGGGCGGCCACCAGAGGGAACCCGAGAGATGGAGCTTAATCTGAGACGATTCTAAACGGCGTCGGGATTGTATCCGGCGTGGCTTAGTGGATAAAGCATCAGCACGTAGAGCTGAAAACCCGGGTTCAAATCCCGGCGCCGGAGAGAATTTTTCTCCGTTCCATCACTCTTTCATCATGTAATGACGCAGAATATCTGCATGGAAATATCATATGTACTTCGGTACATCAAAATATATATATATATATATATATATATATATATATATATATATGATATGCGTAATAAATCACTTTGTGATTTAAGACGGCGCCCATACCGTCGGATCCCGGCCAATTAGTCACTCATCTGAGTGCACCTCAACACATATATGGACTTCGGTCCTGCGTTCATAGACACCTATGACGTAGTGTAGAGGCCGGCCGCCAGAGGGAACCCGAGAGATGGAGCTTAATCTGAGACGATTCTAAACGGCGTTGGGATTGTATCCGGCGTGGCTTAGTGGATAAAGCATCAGCACGTAGAGCTGAAAACCCGGGTTCAAATCCCGGCGCCGGAGAGAATTTTTCTCCGTTCCATCACTCTTTCATCATGTATTGACGCAGAATATCTGCATGGAAATATCATATGTACTTCGGTACATCAAAATATATATATGTTCTCTTCTGTATTATACGAGTATAAATACATAAAAATTGCTCTTAATGGGTTGAAGGAAAATCCCGAAAAAACCTCAACCAGATAACTATTCCCAACCAGGATTTGAACCCGTGTCCGCTCGTTTCACGGTCAAGCAGGCTAACCGTTAATCCACAGCGGTAGATGCTAAGTCATCGTCAATGCAGGAATAATTAAACTTGTTTTTCTTTTTTTTGTTGTTGCTCTAGTTCCCATGATGTGGACCTGTGTGCGTTTCTTTGTGTTTACCTGGATAGTCGCGATCTGTACGGCAAACCACACGGAGTATTCTGACTGCAGCGCTCCTGATGACAAGGATGTCACCATCTCAGTCTTCAGCAGCCGTAACAAGACGCGGCAGCTGAAGGCACAGGTAATTCTCCGCCAGCTGTTATGAATAGTCCAGGTGTTCTTACTTTATACTTTAAAGGTGAAACATGCTATTTTTCCCTATTATTATACAGGGCATATCAAAAGTCCGGTAACACTTTCAATATTTTATTACACAAAAACTACTAATGATAGCATTTTCAAACACACGTCAGTTTAAAGTCAAACTCTCAAAGTTCGTTTTACACCTTACAGAGATTCAATGTGTGAACCACGAGTGACTCGGCAGATGTCCAAACGATAATCAATCTCTTCCCATACCCTTTTCAACATATCCTCTGTGACCGTGGCTGCAGCTTCTCGAATTCTGGTTTTTAGTTCCTCTAAATCACGTGACAAAGGCGGTACAAACACACGGTCCTTTTGTTACCCCCATAGAAAAAAATCACATGCAGTCATATCGGGTGACCTTGGTGGCCATGTCATGAAACATCTGTCCCTTTATCCAGCACGTCCTATCCAACGATCAGACATCTCCGTATTCAGGTAAGCACGAACTGCATTGTGGAAATGTGGCGGAGCCCCATCTTGCTGAAAGATGAAATCGTCATCGAGATCTTGTCTAAGTTGAGGCACCAACCATTGCTCCAACATGTCCAGTCACAGTAGCCTCAATGAAGAAGAAAGGTCCGTACAGTTTTCGTTGTGACAACGCGCAGAAAACATTCACCTTTGGTGAATCACGCTCATGTTCAATGATTCTGTGAGGTTTCTGTGTACCCCAAACACGACAGTTGTGCTTGTTAATTTTCCCACTCGTATGGAATGTCGCTTCGTCGCTGAAAATTAAGCGCTGAATAAGTCATCGTCGTCTGCTGCCTGTTGTTGTAGCTAGCACGATCGAGGAACGAAGCACGGCTACATTCACTCATGACGCACGTCGGAGTGGTAGCATCAAAATCGGAATCGCGATCAAGAGTTAATTTTCGGGGGCGGGGTGGGGGGGACAAAAAAAAGCAAAACAAATAAAGTCCATAAACCTTCCACGAACTCTCTTGCCGCCATAACTCCGCCGAATGTGCAGCGGGAAGAAAGTTGATCAGTGTTGCCAACTTCGATCGAAAGAGCCGCTAAAAAAAAAAAGTAAAATATAGCTGCGAAGGAGCTAAATTTTATAATTGAGAATTTTAAAGCTATAATTTAATATGAAAAGCTTTCTATATTAAAATGTTGCCAAAATGACAAAGCGGAGCGAAACATATATATATATATATAATATATATATATATATATATATATATATATAAGTTAAATGTACATAAAAGTTATAATGTGAAATAAGGCATGATCTCATGATCTCATAATTCAATATGACACTGTGTAAAGGAAATACAAGTCAGTAGCTACAGGTCTAATGGAAAATCATTTACCTTTTATGTTCTTATCTTAGCGCTATATTAAAAACTTTGTATCGTTGCAAATATTATAGCAGAGAATATCATTGCCTACTCATTTTATTTAGAACCGCCTTCCTCATCCCCCTTTTCAACAAATCGACGCAACACACAACACAAAACAAGCAAAGCGGTTCTCTAGAGTTCGATTGTTGCGCCAATTGAGGAGCAAAATTTTGTATCCTGGTTTAAAGAGAAAATTTTATTGTCTGGTATCTAAATTTGTAAAATGATAGATTTTACCCCAGATTTTATTGTTGCTAAAAAAACGTCCCTTGGGGCATTTTCAAGAAAAGGGAGCTTAAGAGGAAACCAAAAAGGCTAGATCTAGCCCCAAAAGAGCCAAATTGGCAACACTGAAGCTGATGTGTAGGCCTAGATCATATAAATGAGATCTGGGGTGAAGGGCAGAGAGTTTCGCGAGCTCTAACTGTAGTGCAAGGGACAACTCTGTGCCCCCAAGCATTATGGACGGTAGAGCACGGTATATTTAAAATAAACCGTCAAAATCTACTCTCATACAAAACACTATTTTCCATGTAAGCCCACACTGCTTTGATTCAGTGAAGATATACATAGATCAGGTATGTCAATTGATGCCCACAGGAGCAAGCGCGCGATTTAGAGCCCAGGAGAGCCTGAGCGCTTTACAGCGGAAAGGAAAGAGACAGACGAAAGAGGTAGTATATGCCTCTTGGTCGGGCTATATTCAGGGATGGCCAGCACTGATTCAATAGATAAAGGCAAGAGAACTTATTAAAACTGTATCCATGTTAATTTTTAGATTTGTCTGAGAAGTATAAGTGCATTATAAGAATGTAAGTTTTAATTTTAATGCTCATTTTTCACAAGTTTGTTCTTTTTTATTCAAAAAAATATTTTCTCAACTTTTCGTATACAAAAGTGAAATTTTCAGGTATAGGCCTATTTATTTAGTAGCCTTACAGAATGTTTTCGTAAATCTAATATACCGTATACACGTATTACTGAAGATAGTGTATTGAAAATTTTGAAAATATTCGCATGGAAATTGTTTGTAAGGAAATGAATTAACAAAGCAACTACTGTTACATCATAAGCAAAAGATACGTGCCCATGTGTTGTAGAAATGTCAGCTCTATATCTTGAGCAGATTTCGAGAAAGTAATTTAATATTCTGATGATAGGAAGTTGCTCACAAATATCACCTTAAAAGCATAATGCGATAAGAGTTTTGTTATGGAATATTAGTTACACTTAAAACACATAAAGCACCTAGGTAATTTTGCTTTGTACTGTAATATTGTTTTGATTAGTTTATTGATTATTTTTATAGGGCTAAAGGTATCATCAATATCAATTCCAACTTGTCATGTCATACTCAATCTCTTTTTTTTGGGATATCACTTTCTTTATGAATGATGTGTTTCATCCACTTAATACAGTATAATATTATACTACTATGGAATTTAAGTGAATATTCCTTCTTAACTCTCTATTATGTTATTAAGATTTAAAACACAAGTGCAATATTAAGAAATCAGTGTTAGTACTTTTTTTTACAAACAATATAGATAATATTAAACAGAAAGAAGCCATATAAAAATAACGACATAAAATTTCACGTTCCGTCTGAAGTTTGTGCACCACTGTTTTCTTAATCCAACAGGTTGCTTATTCATATACACAACCCTTCCTCTTTCCATACTTAGCGCTTGCTGCCCGCGAATGACGTCAAGTTCAGAAAAATGCGCTTTCTTTGACATCACTGACATAGACTTACACGCTGAATAAATGTCGAAAGTGTTTAAACAAAATATATTAATTGCAAAATCATTTCTGTAAATTGCTGAAGAATGTAACAATACATATAATATAAATTAAGTCTGATAACAATTTAACAATTCTGTTAAAGGTAAAATTGGAAAAAGGATCATGCGAAAATCTGGGCAAGACCAGTCTCGAAATAAACGTTGAACCAGACTCTGAGTGCCTTCAGTCACAGCGAGGTAAATATATAACACTGACTTATTTTCATTTCATGTATGTAAGCGAAAACTTCAGATTTTCAATCATTTTTAACCGAATAGATAATCATTAAGTTATTTAGTTTATTTATTTTTAAGCGAAAATGAAAAAGACGTCATTTATAGTTAAATCATAGTCTAGTATATATAGTCACGAAGCTCAATATGTAATAAATATGCATCCATAGATAGTTGCTAACCACTAGGATCGCTACTATTGCCTCATTACAGGCAATGCGAAATAGTACCTGCACACTCTATTGTTCCTAGCAACCTTACAACTCAAGCTTCGTGACTGTATATACTAGACTGTGGTTAAAGCCTGATATTCTCTTGTTTTACAAATGATCACAGCCTGCTAATTTCTAAACATGGCTCACTGATTAAGTTATTTCTTCATTATTTTTTACATAGGTTTCTTGTGGCAATGTTAACTCCCTGTGTCATATAGCCAGAGAAGCACACGATATATGAAATATTTCAAATTAAATTATTATAATATTTAACTTATAACGGTTTATTAAACATCGTATTTGATAAAATATTTTATGCCACATGAGAGTAAACTGATTTCATGAGCTAGTGGAAATTACCAGCTTCGGTTTGCATCCCGTGTGCTAAACACTGGATGAAATTAGCTATCTTTATTCACTTCTATAATAATTCGTATTTTTTGGCGTTGATTTAATAGTTCAAGAAATAAAATATTATAAATGAAATTATTATTTGTAACTTGGTGAAAGGACTGAATTGTTGTCAAAGACGTAAAACAATTAACTATAAGGGCCGTATTCATAAACGAGACTTTGGAGGAAGACTTCCCAAAGTCGACATTCGTAGTAAAGTTTAACTTTGTTAAAAGTCCTATTCATAGACAATACTTCTGAGACTTTGACTTTGACTTTGGTAAGTCGAGATTTGATGAACTTATTCTAATGTTGGCAATCAAAATCACTGCCTTCTAAACGAATTAAATTGATAGTTGAAATAGAGTAGGCATTGCAACAATCAAAGCCATCTTTTGAGTCACAAATCAATGAAACAATTGAACATCAGTACAGGTTAAGCAATTGTTAATAGTTCTTACAGCTTTACATAAGAATAATATTATTCGAGGGCTTATTGTGAAACTAACGTAAGTACAAAAATTGACATTTTTAGGTCTTTACACCAATCGATAATAATTTGTTCTTCTACCTGGCCACAAAAAATTGTAACTCAGTCTTGTATATAACACAATTCATAACTACAAAACGTGATGGTATAGTTTATCTGAAATAGTATTGCCTGTTAAGAATTTTGGGAACAACTGGATAATACCCACGGCAGAGCAATGTCGATAGTCGACGTTACTCGCTGGCCACTAGTCACCAGGCCGTACCGAGCCGTGCCAAACAAAACACAATCGAAGTGGTGGTAGTAAATTTCGCGACTATATTCTTAAATAATTCACTCCATTAGTCAAGTGCAAGACTTCTGGCTTCTGTTGCATTCAAACAATTATAAAATACGATAATTTGGCCCAGGGAGCATCCGTTTTTGACGCAAAGATAATTTGTTTGGCTTGTTTCTTAAATAAAATTACGAAATGGCGTTCCTGTGCTTAACATTTAATAAAAAAAGAAATATAGCAAAACTGTTTTGTCTCGAGACTCTCATCTAAGTCACGTAATAGGTCACGTAATCTACTTCAATATATTTGCGCAAATATATCTTGTAGCTAACAGTGGTGCTATCTCTCAGTAATGTTCAGAACGAAGGAGGTAGAGAGAGAAAAGAAACAAATTTCTCCCTCCAACGACGCCACACACCAACGTCGTGTTCTTATGTTGGCAAGATTGTGTATTTACTTAAATTTGGTGCTAAACGTAACGGCACGGTCCAAAGATACCGTGGGAATTCTCCAGTTTAGCGGAATTTTGTTGTGGGTAAACATCTATTGTAGTTACGTTAGTTTCGCATTAAGCCCTAAAATTATTTCATTGTAAAATAATTTTGTTGTGAAGATATGGAAGATAAGATTCCACCAATAACAGATTATGAAAGAGACATTCTCTGTATGTGTGCAGAAATTACTTACAAATTATCTGAAATCAACATGCAGAAAACATTATTATGACGACTGCATTTCCAACTGTATAACCTATCCTCTATAGAATTAAATAGTAAAAATTAATATTAAGCTATTAATACTTACCTATAGAGTAAAATCGCGATGAAATAAATTGTATTATTTATTGGTGGAACAGATAATCCTCTTTGATTATTCATCAATGAAAGTTTAAACATGACGAGGATATTTAATACCGTTTGTTTATCAAATCTGTACCTTGATTCGAATTTATATTCTACAATAATAATCTAAGGAACATGAGCGGCTTTAATAATCTCCTAGATATCTTCAATATTCTCGACAAATTCAACAATTTCCCAAATATCAGTCATTTTCCTGTTGCCCACGAACCAAAGTCGAAGTCTAGATTTTCGGCGACTTCGAAGTAAAGTCACGATTGAAGTTTACTTTCCTCAAAGTGTCGACTGTGAATAGGAAAATGGTGACTTTGTACTTTCCAAAGTCAACTTTGGTCCAAAGTCTCGTCTATGAATACGACCCTAAATTATCATCCTTATAACGATTTTTTTCTTATAAATTAGGTGATGGACGATTAAGATAAATCTAAAGGCCCTATTGACTTGTACTGTAATACTCTACTCCATAAGAACTTTATTCTCAGTTACAAGAAATAAAAGTTGAATAAGTTCTTCCCCACAAAAAAGCTGTCACCCCCTCTGGACAGAGAACACAGAAGTTCAATCCGTAATGAAAATTTCTCATTAGTCAGAACTATGCTTACGTGATTTACAAACAGTACACAATCGTGGAGCGCTGAAGTATACGACAGAATATGAGGAAATGGCGTCGTTGTTATGTTTCCATGGTTACCAAGTATCTTTGCAGTTATGTTTATGTTTTCATCGTGAATGTTATTTATTTTTCCGTAACGTTTACAGTTTTAAGTTAACGCTTACGTTATGTTTAATTTTCATTGTGAATGAGCGTAGGCATGTGATAGATATGTGAGCTATTAACAGTCTGCAGTGTGTTAGTATGAATGACATAAGTGGAGCAATGCACCGTCTCCCTGAAATCTCCAGATGACCTCCACTGTCTCCATACCTATTTAGCACTGTTTTGAAATTGTTTTATTTTTTCAGATCCTCCGAGACCGTTTTACGAGCTTGTCCCTGGATTGGGATATTACAAATTCCACAACCGGGGTATGACCTGGTTCAATGCCAAGTTGGCCTGTGAGTCGGAGGGAGCCCATCTGGCTATCATCAACTCCCGCAAGGAAGTGGATGTCCTGAAGGAACTAAGGGATCGTCTGCCCTTCTTGTACAATGGCGACTGGAGGGATGATACTGTATACATCGGCATTACCGATAAAGAAGTGGAAAATACTTGGGTCACGATTTTTGGTAAGTAGCATGCGAATATCCAGTCACTACAAGACTATCAGCTTGTTCAGGCAGCTGCACATTGAACTGTATTTACATTTTGAAACTACTATAAAATATATATCACATAATATGTATGTTCAGTATGTACAGTCTGATGCGTTTGGACGTGGATAATATTAATTTATTATTTTAAAGCTATTATGGTAATAGGAAAAATTTCTTGCTGGTTATATTATGATTAAGGGCCGTATTCATAAACGATACTTTGGATGAAGACTTTCCAAAGTCGACTTTCGTAGTAAAGTTTAACTTTGTTGAAACCACTATTCATAGACAATACTTCTGAGACTTTGACTTTGACTTCGGTAAGTAGAGATTTGACGATCTTGTTCTAATGTTGGCAATCACAATCACTGCCTTCTAAACGAATTAAATTAATAGATGGTTGAAATAGAGTAGGCATTGCCACAGTCAAAGCCATCTTTTGAGTCACAAATCAATGAAACAATTGAACATCGGTACATGTTAAGCAATTGTTAACCGTTCTTGCAGCTTTACATAAGAATAATATTATTTGAGGGCTTATTGTGAAACTAACGTAAGTACAAAAATTGACATTTTTAGGTCTTTACACCAATCGATAATAATTTGTTCTTCTACCTGGCCACAAAAAATCGTAACTCAGTTCGAACAGTCTTGTATATAACACAATTCATAACTACAAAACATGATGGTATAGTTTATCTGAAATAGTATTGCCTGTTAAGAATTTTGTTGTGAATAAAACATCGATTGTAGTTAGATTAGTTTCACAATAAGCCCTCAAATTATTTCACTGTAAAATAATTTTATTCTGAAGATATAGATGATAACAAAATGCCATCAATGACAGACTATGAAAGAGACATATTATCCTGCTGACAGTTGGCATAGTTATTCCGTGCATATCTGCAGAAACTACTTAAAAATGATCTTAAATCAATATGCAGAAAACAGTATTAAGACGACCGCAAGAATTGTAAATTAACTGCATATCGAACTATATAACCTATCCTCTATAGAATTAAATAGTAAGAATCAATATTAAGCTATCAATCCTTACCTACAGCGTAAACTCGCGATGAAATAAGTTGTATTTATTGGCGGAACAGATAATCCTCTTTGATTATTCATCAATGAAAGTTGAAACATGACGAAGATAAATTTAAGAGGCATGATGGGGCCGATAAGCTAATTACTATAAATGACAATTTATTACATGTGCCGTCTATGCTTATCATAGACGGCACATGTAATAAATTGTCATTTATATGACGAAGATATTTAATACTGTTTGTTTATCAAATCTGTACCTTGATTTGAATTTATAATCTATAATAATACGCTAAGGAACATGAGCAGCTTTAATAATCTCCTAGATGTCTTCAATATTCTCGGAAAATTCAACAATTTCCTAAATATCAGGCATTTTCCTTATGTCCACGAACAAAAGTCGAAGTCAAAGTCTAGATTTTCGGCGACTTCGATGTAAAGTCACGATTCAAGTTTACTTTCCTCAAAGTGTCGACTGTGAATAGGAAAATGGTGACTTTGTACTTTCCAAAGTCAACTTTGGTCCAAAGTCTCGTCTATGAATACGACCCTAAACTACTTTATATAATACTAAAAGTGGCAGTATTTAGGCCTGCTGTAACCTAACTTATGAACTTTATTTCCTTACTGCTTTTTTTTTTTTACATATTAATATTATGCGCATATAAGACTCCTCATACCTTTTTGCATTAAAGAAGAGGAAAAGGGGGATCTAATATGCGAGTAAGTAAGTATATTTTATAAATAGGCACAGCTCTTCAATGAAGAGATTACGGACCAACATTTTTAAGTCTGAGAAATCTCTTCAAAATAGGCGCAGCTAGTATTTCACTTGTTTATTTTGCAGGCGAGCCGCTCAGCAGAACAGGATTCAGCGAGTGGGATGTGGGGTTGCCTAACAAGGGAGTCAAGGGGAACTGCGGGATCTTCAGGCCGAGCACTGCGAAGCTACACGACTGCGACTGCAATGCCGTCATCGGATTCTACTGCGAGCGGGAGTTGTGAGGTCTGCCGTGCGCACAATGGCGGAGTTTTTCTTCTTCTTCTTCTTCATTCCACTAGCACAGCGTTTCTTAAACTTCTCTGAAGTGAGGACCACTTTTTTAAGTCAGAACAGTTCCGCGGACCACCGTACTCTTGTTCCCTTCGAAAGTAAATGTATAATTTTTGTAGCATATTTTAATACCAGTTTACTTATATTTTAAACTAGCCGTACCCGTGCGCTCCGCTGCACCCGTTAGAAATAAATATAAAGTAATTACATAATTAAAATAGAACGTTTGATCCAGGGAACATTCGTGTTTGATAGACGGATAAATCGTTTAATATGTTACTTAATTTAAATTGCATTTAAAATATTAAAATGCGATCATTTTGATCCAGAGACACTCATTTGGTGCAATGACAATTCCTTTAACATGTTTCTTAATTGTTATTACCCATTATTTTTGGAAAAGCGAAAATTAACAGAAAAATTTTGACTACAGATTTATTATTATGTTTATATTATATTATATTATGAAAAAGTGTGTTGATAACGGATGTACTCGAATTAGAAAGTTTTTAATTTGTTGTGGGAGCTCTTGAATCTCAGGAGGAACAGCTTTTACAACAGGGCAACATAATCTGCTTGGCTCATTACCCAATTTTTTTGCATTGCATTTATTGCATATATATTTTATGTATTTCAACACGATTCAATTGAGCATAGTTAAAATTTGAATTATAAAATAATGGATTGCTAAGCTAACGTACTATTACTGCATAATAAATCAATACACTCTCGTTGTTCGTTAATTCTCTGAGATAAAAATGTATATGTTCATAAACATTATTATAAGAAATACAGGAAATGAATATACAGAATAACCTATCAAGTTTTCTGTGCATAAGAAGCTATTTTAATCTTACCTGTCCTCGATTCACTCACAAGTTACTGTAATAACATTATAGCATTATGTCCATCCAGAGAAACTACACTTTCCAATGATGAAATAATAATTAATTATACAAATCGGTTAATTTAGCTTCCGATATTACTTCATACAAACACAGAAACATTGTCTGTACGCTATGTTTCATAGCTTTCGATTGTTGTGTCCAAGGCCCCTTATAGACGAAGTCATTTGTTTTTTATTTCAATACACCGCCTTAGATGGCAGTTATTTTAATTTTAAAACTCATTTATCTCATTAAATATCAGTCCTATCAAACTTTTTCAGACAATAAAACTTATCAGAAATCATTTTTGAAGAAACTTCTGTTATGTAACATATTTCACAAAAATCAATAATAAGCGAGATAATTTCGATTTATTTAATTCAGGCCCCCTTATAACCCCCCTTTTAAATAACGTATTTTGAATGCCATATAGCCTATAATCTAAGTTACAACGAACTTAATTTATATTCCAATTTTCATCGAAATCCGTTCAGCCATTATCGCGTGAAAAGGTAACAAACATACAGACAGACATACAAACAAAAATTTCAAAAAAGCGATTTTCGGTTCAGAGTGGTTAATTATACATGTTAGGACCAATTATTTTTGGAAAATCAAAAATTACCAGAAAAATTTCGGCTACAGATTTATTATTAGTATAGATTAGAATTAATTAATTAAAATTAATTTAATTAAATTAATTTTATATTAGTGTTAGCTAATTAAGTTAATGTTAATGGAAGAAAATTCATTTTCGTTTTTTTAATAATCAAGGCTATTCGAGTTTGGATAATCTTTAACTTGTTAACTAAAAAAAAAAATGTTTGGTACTCACATTAATGAGATGAATGAGCGTGTCGATTCTTGCACAGTTGTTCTAGGCCTATTTTTGAATGACTAGATATTTATTTAATGGCACTAGAATCACTGATATTAACCTCTTCCCTTACTACTGGGTGTTCAATTCAAAGTGTGTCATGACGTCACTGTTGTTGAGTCACCGATTTGAAGCGAGTTTCAGCTTATATGTCAGAGAAGTTGCCTATTATTCAAGGCGTTCTTCAATCTGAACTTGAGAACGTGTACGGTATAACTTGAACGTCGTAGCAACAGATGGCGGTCTGTACGGTCTGTGTGCTACCATAACCTCTTTCGAACTGTGTTTTGCGCCGGCAAGTCGTATGCAGGGTATTTGTTATCATCGGTTGCGTACGGTAACATTCCACAACACAAATCAAATACTCCTTGTCCATGTTGACCGTCGAAGTTAATGTCAACAAATACGTTAGTAATCGTCTTAACCCTCTCCCCATATCCCGATAGTACGTATTTCCAACAGTTCACATTCCTGCCACTACTGGCGTTATCGTACGCATCGGTACGTACTCTTCAGAATGAACGCCGTACTTGCTAGGCAACTTCTCTGCCTCCTAGGTAATACACCTTTGAGGAAGTGTAGGAAGATTGAATTCTCTAGGCTCATCGGCTAACCACATGACGGCATACAGCGAGCCATGACACACTTTGAACTGAACAACCAGTATATATTTTACCAGTTTTGTGGAAAAAAAAGTGTCATATTTTTTTATTTTCGTAAAGAGGTAATTCAATATTGCAGAATCACTGTACATCACTAATTTTGTTACACACCTAAAAAATCACTATGAAATAGACATACGTTCACACCTGAATTATTATCCCGAGTTATCTCGTGTACCTTGATTCCAGCTCTGGTAGTTGTCCCACTTTGATTTTCTCCTGAACTATTTACCAACTTATGTTTTTTTATGGATTAATTTATGAGGTACAATACCAGTGCTGTTATCAAGGTGTTAAATGTTGCTTGTCGTGTGATAGACTCGAAAGCAGGGTATTACGCACAGTGGCACATTGCATTCCGGACAGTAGTATCTGCTCTCCTATATGAGAGCGTTTTGGGAAGAATGGTGTAGCAGTCACTGAATATTTGTACCAGTACATCTGTTCTTCAGGTTTGTGAATAATGTTCTGCAGTATCACTATGCCCAAAAGTACACGTATTTCAGAGTCTGTAGTAGGCCGCCACGAATTATTTTCAGCATTCTGTGAACACTTATTAGCATGCCGAATCGTCTCCTCGAATATAATGTTGATGAGGTCATTATTAAAGAATAATTAAAAAAATAGAGAATTATCGTTATCAGAAACTGTTAAAATTTCAGGGAATGGGGAGGTGCAGAAGAAATGGTGCCAGATGTCTTCTATTCAAACCACTGTCGAAAAGACGCGACATCAACTGATCTGAATTTGTTCGTTGGTCTATAACTTCGTCCTCTGATACCGATGTTTCATTTCCTAATCTTCTACAGGAATATATTCCTGGTCAAAAGTTTCGGAATCACTAACTTGATCCATCTTTACACAAAACAGCACAAAAAACACGAAACACAAACAGAAACCTCCAAAACTAACTAGCATCTACTCACTACTGTGTGTGAATGCTGTATGAGCATAGAATTCCACTCGCAAGGAAGAAGTACAAAAAACACCACCAGATATAACAATGTCACTAACTTCTGTAGCCATCTAGTGAGGAAAAGGTTAATGAAAGAATGGAAAAGTATATATTCGGGATATAATCCTTAGCAGCGAAAATGGGACTCAAATGAGTTAACTCGGGTTAATAAATTTTGACACAAGATAGCAATCCGAGTTAACTCGGGTTAATCAGGGAAGTGGTTAATACCGTCACACACAGCTTCAGAACTATTAGCAGTGCCTAAATGAAGCGTATCATCACGTTCCTTTCTTTGCAAGGATCCGGATCGAAGCCAGTTTTTCATTACGTATAATGGCCACTATTTAACAGAGACATAGACTACTAACTAGCGTGTACCACATAAGAAAGATTTAAAGTCGTAAATACATGAAAAGGTTCGATACTTTGGTCCTCTGTAATGAATTCTGGTGGTCCCTGGCTGGGTTACAAGTGCAGCACCAGAAATGCAGGGAAAAGATGTTGAGAAACACCACGTTCATAGTGCTTTAAATCCCTCTTTTGTTGCTGAGAGTAGCGTGGGAAGTCGATAGACGGATAGGGTAATAATTTCATAAAATGTCCGTACTGGGAGAAAAAGTGAAAGCGATTGCCATGTGTAATTTCCAATCTCTGAGATTTTCAGTTATAATGTAATACGCAATTCGTTTGAATTTTATTTTTTCTTCTGTCTTTTTTGAAGGACCACAAGGGCAGACCTCGAAGACCACAGGTGGTCCGCGTACCATAGTTTGAGAAACGCTGCTCTAGCACATTTCACGACATCATCTTCGTTACAAAAATAAAAAGAGACAGAAGATTTATCGAATCCGTAGCCTGTTGTTGCGTGAAACGTTTATGCTGTTTTTGATTGTTATTGTGAGCATGGTTGAGTTTGTAAGGATGTTTGGGATTTCAAATAAACGCTTCATATTTCTTTTTATTTCTGTCTTTATACGCAGTACCGGATTTAGGCCTAGGCAACCTAGGCAGTTGCCTAGAGCGATATTTTCTCTTTCTCTCTCTCCATCTCTTCCTTTTTCCTTTCCCTTTTTCATTTTTATTTTACAGTGATTTTTTTTTAAACACTCGTTGGTAAATCTTTTTTGAAGTTTGTTCTTGAACACCTTGTGGAAGTCGGATATAGTTTTATTAGCGCATTGTCACGGTCGCGGCGAGAGTAAAAGGAAAGTGTACAACTGTATAATTAATTAATGCCGGTATCACGTTATTACTCTATGAAACTGCTTAAATTTAACTGCTTATAGTACAGACCTTTGTAATGCCTCACTTTGACTATTGTGATGTTTTATATAGCGACCTAAGTGCTGAACTTTCTCAAAAACTTCAACGTATACATAATGTCTGCGTCCGATTTATTTTCAATATCCGCCGACATGATCATATATCGGAATATTTTCTACGACTCTCCTGGCTCCGCTTGCAAGATCGACGTTTAGCACATTCTCTTTGCCTGCTATATCGAATTATACATGATTCCACACCCAACTACCTTACCTGTCGGTGTACTCTCCTATAGTCCCGTCGCTCTAATTTCCGGCAGCCAATCGCATTGCACATCAGCTACATTTAAACGTGTGCGTCTTGTGATTCGCTTATGAAGACGTTATTCATTTGTTAAGGCTCGATAAATACTTAATATAATCGCCCGCCATTTTGGCTCTTTCGTTGGCGTTCGCAGAAAGCACACGAAGACGTTATTTGCCGCTCAATTATTTGCTGAATTACAGTGCGTTTGATTTATTATCATAGGAGCTACGACATGACAATGTTTAACGGTGTGGCAAATAGATTCCTCGTATGGTAGCTCGGGAACGAAAGAACAAAAATGGCGAACGATACTACCTACCTAGACTTTATAGAGCCTTCACTTCCTAAGACGTAAGCAAAGAGGCGGAGTGACGCCGGAAATAACAGCGTCGCGACTATAGCTTCACATCATAATCGTAATACATGTTGACAGCACAATCTGTTGCTATCAATACCACGTCATCAGACATCTCTGTACTCAAGTTCTTTCTCAATAGCCATGGCCCGCTCATGGAATTCGCTGCCGCTGGAAATCAGGGGTAGTCTTAGTCCTCAGTTGTTTAAAATTAGGTTGTTTAGAAATATTTTAAATGCACAGAATTAGTTTTTTTATGTATAATTTTTATTTATTATCATTATTATTATTATTATTATTATTATTGTTATTATTATTATTATTTTACACAGCCAAGGTTCCATTAACACTAATATCTAGGTAATTGTATTGTCTCAATGTAACACGTGCTGTGCCGATCATACTAAATCTACTATTCCTTTAGTTGTGAGATTATATTCACATGTATTAATTATTTTTTTTAAGTTAATACTGTATACTGGAATGTATTTTCCTGTTTGTGATTATGTATTCAGTCTCTTTTTTTTATTATATATATTTTTTTATTATTGTTATTTTAAAGTTAATATACTGATTGTGTATATGTATTCAATCTCTCTTTTTTACATAATTATGTTTATTATTATTTTTAAGTTAATATTTGTATACCGGTATGTATTTTTCTGTATGTGATTTGATCTGGTTGAGTGGAAGAGAAGGCCTGATGGCCTTAACTCTGCCAAGGAATATAAAACTATTATTATTATTATTATTATTATTATTATTATTATTATATAAACACGAATGAATTGTTGAAAATCAAATATTATTTATTATTTATCGCTATGAAATTAAATTAAATTGTGTTTTATTTAACGACGTTCGCAACTACCGAAGTTATATCTGCGCCGCTTATCGCTATGAATAGTAACCACAACTCTCAGTTACATTTCCAATATAATATATCGTCAACAATACTATTGAATCACTTTCTAGCATGTGCACTATATAATTCGATATGAAAGATTTATTCCGTGAAGAGTTCCAGTTTATTTTTCAATTTACTTTATACTTCCTATCGAAATAAGAAATATTCGTAATAATTATACCACCAACAAAACCAATGTTTAAAAATAAACCACAGCCTGCCTTTCACAAATAAATTTTGTTTCAACAATGAATAAATTTGAATATATTTCTTTGCATCGAGTCCGATGTGCTTCGTCAGATCGACTTTGATGACATCATCAATGATTTCTCTGTGAAGAAAGTGCGAAGGAAATCTTTATAATTCGCAAGTAAGATGTAGGGGAGAAGTGGGTACAGTAAGACAGGGAGAACAGTGAGACATTTTTTATTAGATGATAAATTTTGATGTTGAGATGTTGGTAACAGTGGAGTTGTATGTTACATGAGTAAAGTAACAGTATTTTCATACTCGGTTGATTCTAGTTATAAAGGTGAGTGATGAAAAAATAATTCGCAATTTTTGATTCTAGAAGTAAAATTTTGGCTTGTGTTTAATGAAGGTTATATTGGATATACAAATGAGATATAAATATGAATATTTTGTTACCTAATACTATGGTATTTGAGATTATGCTTGGCAAAGTTTCGTCTTTCTTGTTTTAATTTTGAAGTGATGGCGTCATTTTTAAATGAACTATGCGTAAAGGGAACAGTGAGGCATGCCATTGAAGGGTACACTGAGACGTCTCACTGTTCCCATGTACCAATTTATTTTATTGGGTTATTTTACGACGCTGTATCAACATCTAGGTTATTTAGCGTCTGAATGATATGAAGGTGATAATGCCAGGTAACTTGCCCCGACCGGGATTCGAACCCGGGCCACCTGGTTTCGCGGCCAGACGCGCTGACCGTTACTCCACAGGTGTGGACCCCATGTACCAATGATTTGCAAAAACAAACTGTAATAATACTACATTTACCAGTAACTAACATTAAAAATGAACATACTAGTAACCAATTTAGGAACTGTAGCTTAAAATAATGGATACATTACATTTTAATGGTTTCATAAATAAAAAATTATTCACAAAATTTAAGAAAATGTTAAAAAATAATAAAGAATTACATTAAACTTTTATAATTATTAGCTTTGTTGTCACAAAAAATTAATTTCATTTTTTCGCAAAAGTTTGAAATGCCATGGAAAATTCACTTTTCCAAATGTTCCAGATGTTTCAATGGTTTCGAAGTCAGACATCAAAATGATTCTAAATAAGCCTACAGAACATGTCAAGATATAGAGACAACAAGTTTTTGTTTTATTTTGAAATAAATGTAAATCATTTCAATGTCCGTTAATAGACACTGTGGCGTCTCACTGTACCCTCCTGAATGGGAACAGTGAGACATTTGCATTTTTATGACAAACACGTATTGTACATTATGTCCTTTATCTATTAACATTTTTGTTTATGAATTATTATACTCCATGTTTTAACGTCTATTTGTATTGCACTTGATTTTAAAAATACTTGAATTATCACTTGCATACATATGTCTTAATATTTTGTGTCTCACTGTACCCACTACTCCCCTATATATTTTGATTCCAGTAATTTATTGTTTTCTGCATTGTAACATTTCATTTAAAACTAATTTAAACTAAACATGACCTGTATAATAGCTGCTCATAAACTGTTTGTGGGAGTATGGGGGTGGCAAATTTTAGCATTGCCTAGGGGCGGCATTGTACCTAAATCCGACAGAGTATGGCGACTGCCAACTCTCCCTATTTCCCAGGATCTCACGTATTTGCTCCTAATTTTAACAGTCTCCCGGCTCCCGTATCTTTCTTTTCTTCGAGAATATTTCTCCCTTATTTTTGCATAATGTAAAAATTTTCATTCGAAACATTTGATTTTGCCGCGAATGATGATGATTTATATGATGAATTTTGAGATGTACCAAAATGTACAAGCCTTGAACTGAACTCTCCATTACTGGAATGACTGCCAAGAGTGAATTTAATATATGGAAGGATCGGAGTGAAACCAAGTGTTACAATACATTGTTATTACGAACTTGTAGACCTGTTGACGACTTTGATAATCAACATTTTATGTCTTGTAACCCACATGTATTCTCCTATTAGTATATTAACTGTATAATATATCTCAAGTGAATTAATCGTCGTATTTATCTCGGGCATTATAAATTGTGTGTGTGTGAGTGTGTATATTCCCCTTATGTTTTGTAACTGATTTTGATTACGTGTAATTTTCTACTTTATATTATATATTACATAACCGATCTTGACTATTTGTAATTTTATATTATGTAACTGATCTTGACTATTGTAATTTTCTACTATATTTTATGTAATTTCTAAGGTATTTTCTTTTGTGTTGTTTTGTAATCAAATTTTGTATTTCATGTATATTATTGAAACCTGGTTGAGTGGAAGAGAAGGCCTCATGGCCTTAATTCTGCCAGACAAAATAAACCTACTACTACTACTACTACTACTACTACTACTACTACTACTACTACTACTACTACTACTACTACTATTGTTACTAGGTATGATAACTCAAATTTTTTGGGTAGGCTAAGCCTCAAAACCCTCTTAAGAGTTTCGCCACTGCTATTCTGGCCAAATATCCCGCGCCGTAGCGTCGTGGTCTACGGCATCCATGCCTAGGACTCGCGTTACGGAATTCGCGCTGGTTCAGTCCTAATGGGGAAGGAAGTTCCTCAAGAAATTTCGGCCAGTGTTTGGGACCGGTGCCCATCCTACATCGTGATGAATTTGAGGAGGTACCATAGGTAGTAAAATAGCGCCTGGAGGGGATCATCGTGCTAACCACACGATACCTCCGTTTTGGTTGGATGATCGTTCACCTCTGCTGAAGCATGTGGACAACAGCAGGCTGATCAGCCGTGGCCCTTCGTGGGTTGTCACGCCTCGGATTTCGGATTCTGAGCATTCTCCATGGGATTAAGCGACATTCGTCTGGCAGTTTGCGGAACCGTCTGAAAATTCCAACAACACAATCAGCCCAACCGGGATTTACGCCCCAATGTAGAAGCATAAGGTCCACTGGTTACCCATAGAACATACCGGTGCATACAGATGGTATATTTCACTGAAGGAAAATTATGAGAATATGGTAGGAACTTCTGTTAACATTAAGAACGTAATAAAGCGAAGGCCATGTTGCGTTGACAATATTATGTTGCAAGTACTTCTTACAATTTCAGATTTTAAGGGGACACACATGATTTTTAAAACTTCCACAATTTTCATCCAAAATGTGTGAAATTTAAACTACATAAACAGACCAGAATGCTATCTAACTTTTTGAGCTCAGTCTATATAGAAAGTCACAATAAGTTGTTAAACTTCATGAATTTAACATTTTAGCATATTTTAATCTAAGTAAGTGCAATACGAATATGCCCCGAAGAAACTGAATAATAATATTTCATACAAATACAAAATTTAAAGTCGAGAAAACAGCATTAAAAAAAAACGAATAAACATTTCTTTCAACTTATTTAAGCAGTGTATCTTTGGCCACAATTAATTTTATGGCTATATCGTCACCTGAATGCAAGAACTCAATTTTTCTTATTCTGAGATATTGCCTATTTACTTATTTATTCCGCTAAGAGTAAGTACATGTTGGAGCAACGAGAAAAGATACTATAATATTTTTGCTGTAAGAAAAATCCTAATATAAACAATAGCACGTGACTGAAGTGAGGCTTCATTGGCCGCTGTTTGGCGCCATAGATTCTCAGTACGTGTTCCCGCCTACTGTTGTACATTCTGTTTCATGTTAAACATTTCCCGTTACTCGTCAAGTGGGCCTAACCTCACTACTATGCATTCGTTTGCTTAGGAAACATTTATTTTATAATTACTGTAATTAAATTATTTTTAAGCCTTATGTCTTCACAATGGACAGTTGAGGATGCAAAAGCCATACTTCAGTACCACGTGCTTACGTGAACAACTACGAGCTCAAGTGACGCCAGCTTGTTACAAGAAGACTACCTCGGAATCACTGTTGGTATTCATCCGCGTTCATAGTACATAACAAAATATTAAAAGTAGCTTTTCTTTTACATATCGTTTTACATATGAGTAAAGTTAAATGTTTCATTGTATTTAACAACTAGAATTCATTTTTTTTATTTTCAAATAATACAAGATTGTGGTTACCAAATACGAACTATATTTTCCTGCGCCATGTGAGTGTTTCAACTGGGAGCCAATCACGGGTATGGCAGCAACGTGCTTATGTTTACATTAGGATTTTTCTTATAGCGAAAAGAGTATACTGAAGACACTAGCGAAGCATTGATTCCATGAACGAATCAGGTTTTCATGTTGGAGCAACAACAGCGAAAACCAATCAAAGAATGTATACCAGAGAGTGCATTTCTTAACATTTCGACGTTCTCCACAAGAGGGCAGTGTTATAGGCATAGCAACTTTGCCGTCTTTTCTGTCCTTACACAACCTTATAATCTTTCAACATGTACGACTCCGAAAAGGAGGTTTTACTTCAAAGTCCTTTGGTAAACTTGTTTGTGGTGCAGAACTTAAAACAAAGGAGATATTCTGCTCATCCACTGAATTTAAAAAGAAGTAGGCCTATATATGGTGAATTTCACCATTTCTACACGGACTTACGGGAACAGGCAGACAAATTTTTCCAATAAATGAGAATGAGTGTAGAAACTTGCGATTACATTTGTGAGAATACAAACGACTTATTGTCGAAACAGTGGAGGAATTGTCATGTAAGGCCAATACAAACAGAAGAACGTATTATACTATTGTCGGACCATCGGATCTGTGCCCCTTCAGCGCTGTCGTCGTTCTTGGAAACGTTAACGCCTGTACTCACTCCATTCCACCCGCTTTCCTCCCACCAGGTTAAACAGCAGGCCACGAACCTTGCCGAATAGGGATGTTGCCAAACTTCCGTCAAACGGTGTCATAAATAACTGGTCCTCCATGCTGCAATATTATTTCTTTCAATCAAAATACATCTTCTATTTCTACATTTTTAAACCTAAATCCCATGTCTCGAATCACTTTCCGTAGTTTTTCTCTCCAACCTTGGAAATTATTACTTTTCAGTAATTTATTCAATGTTGAAACTTCTTTCTGAACGGCATAAAATTGTATCTTTCTTCTTAAAATACATCGGTTCATATCATCTACAACAATTAAAAGTTCCCTTGGTCTGTTCCTCCCTGGTGATTCTAGCTTTTCATCTCCTGCACAGACTCCCTCTCTCCTGATTTTCTTTATTAGGAGTTCTGACCTGTCTACATAAATTACATAAAATGTTGTATTATTAGTATTAGTTAAGTAAGTAATTTTAATACGTAATCAATTGAAATAAAATAAGCCTCACCTGTGATCGCAGCTGCTCTTTTCGTTGCCTGATTTATAGGAAACAGATATTGACCTGTTTGTTTCTCTTCATCGCAAAATGCTATTACTTGCTTAATAATATTTCTTTCACCACTCCGTGCTACAATATTCATGTTGAGTTGAAAACACTGGACTGCAAGTGCAAATATTGTAAACTGTCCCGCAAGAAGGCCAAAATTGTGAATAGTGGGGGACAGAAAGGGAGAGAGATAGAAAAGAGAGAGATAGGAATGCAGGGAGAGAAATGAATTACCGAGGCTGAGAAGGAATTAGAGTTCAGTTCGCATATCTTACGGGGGCACAGATCCGATGGTCCGACTATAACTGTAAGGTAATATCCTTGCACAATATTTTATTTTCAAGTACGGTACAGTATTTTTTTTAATCAGTCACTCCCACTTTAATTAGATGGCGCTTTAATGCCCTGTAAAAGCTGCATCAACTGGATTCTGAAATTAAGTTTCTCGTCAGGAGAAAGAGACCTCAATGAGGCAACAGACTTTTAAAAAAGTCGAGATCCTCGTTATCTTCCATTTCCACTTTCGCGGCTTTATTTTGGAAATAACGAAGCTTTTCTGTTTCAATATTGATTATCTCCCTTGCAAAATCCTGTGTGCAAATAGACAGCCCCTTGCGACTTGTACCGCTTGTTGTCTGCGCAGACGAGTGTGACGGAGTACTGTCCTCCACCACTCCAGTCTCTTCAAAATCCAAACTGTCGGTTTTAAGACTTTCATCCGCAAGAAAGGCCCCTGTAGGGGCAGGGAAGTTTCCACTGCTTTCCCGTGGTTGAAACTGACATTTCAAAAACAACAAACTCTCATACAGAGGCCAAGCAGTTTGAGGATGTTGTTTCCCGCCATCGTCACCAGACCTATTCTCTGGAATGGAGGCCACCACTTTTCTAAATTTGTCCCGTAGAGACCAGATCAATGGAAGGAGTCCATAATCGTACCTATCTTTAAGAAGGGGGACAAGACTAACTGTAGTAACTTTCGAGGAATATCACTTTTGTTGACGTCGTACAAAATTTTGTCCAATATTCTTTTGAGAAGGTTAACTCCATATGTAGATGAAATTATCGGGGATCATCAGTGTGGTTTTAGGCGTAATAGATCAACTATTGACCAGATATTTTGTATTCGACAGATAATGGAGAAAAAATGGGAGTATAAGGGTACAGTGCATCAGTTATTCATAGATTTCAAAAAGACATATGACTCGGTTAAGAGAGAAGTTTTATATGATATTCTTATTGAATTTGGTATTCCCAAGAAACTAGTTCGATTAATTAAAATGTGTCTCAGTGAAACGTACAGCAGAGTTCGTATAGGTCAGATTCTGTCAGATGCGTTTCCAATTCATTGTGGGCTGAAGCAAGTAGATGCACCATCACCTTTACTTTTTAACTTTGCTCTAGAGTATGCCATTAGGAAAGTCCAGGATAACAGAGAGGGTTTGAAATTGAACGGGTTACATCAGCTGCTTGTCTATGCGGATGACGTGAATATGTTAGGAGAAAATCCACAAACTATTAGGGAAAACACGGAAATTTTACTGGAAGCAAGTAAAGAGATAGGTTTGGAAGTAAATCCCGAAGAGACAAAGTATATGATTATGATTATATTTTATTTTATCCGTCTTAGTATTTATTTTATTATTGTAAATATTTTTGTTTTATCATTATTATTATTATTATTGTTATTATTATTAATGAATTATTTTTTATTACAATCTTTGTACCATTTCTGTCACGTTTATTCTATTATTATTATTATTATTATTATTATTATTATTATTATTATTATTATTATTATTATTATTATTTATATCATCAGCATTACTATTTGAACCCTGTAAAATTTATGTAGACTACTGGACTGTACCCGAGCACGAGCATTATGCTCATTTCGGGTATCTATTCATATGTAGTCAATTCAAATGTAAATTGTAAATAAATTTGAAATTTGAAAATTTGAATTTGAATGTCTCGTGACCAGAATATTGTACGAAATGGAAATATAAAAATTGGAAATTTATCTTTTGAAGAGGTGGAGAAATTCAAATATCTTGGAGCAACAGTAACAAATATAAATGATACTCGGGAAGAAATTAAACGCAGAATAAATAAGGGAAATGCCTGTTAATATTCGGTTGAGAAACTTTTATCATCCAGTCTGCTGTCAAAAAAATCTGAAAGTTAGAATTTATAAAACAGTTATATTACCGGTTGTTCTGTATGGTTGTGAAACTTGGACTCTCACTTTGAGAGAGGAACATAGGTTAAGGGTGTTTGAGAATAAGGTTCTTAGGAATATATTTGGGGCTAAGAGGGATGAAGTGACAGGAGAATGAAGAAAGTTACACAGCACAGAACTGCACGCATTGTATTCTTCACCTGACATAATTAGGAACATTAAATCCAGACGTTTGAGATGGGCAGGGCATGTAGCACGTATGGGCGAATCCAGAAATGCATATAGAGTGTTAGTTGGGAGGCCGGAGGGAAAAAGACCTTTAGGGAGGCCGAGACGTAGATGGGAAGATTGTATTAAAATGGATTTGAGGGAGGTGGGATATGATGATAGAGACTAGATTAATCTTGCTCAGGATTGGGACCAATGGCGGGCTTATGTGAGGGCGGCAATGAACGTCCGGGTTCCTTAAAAGCCAGTAAGTAAGTATGTAAGTAAGAGCCTTGCACCTATTTCTGACAGCTTCACCTAAGAATAAATGAAAAATTTCATTATATTTAATATGCAATAAATTGAGTGTTGTATATGAAATGTAATTAAATTGTATTTATTTTACAGATATTTATCTACTGGGATGTCTTTTAGAAGTTTAGCATTCTCATTTCGAATGGGGACATCAACAGTCTCCAAAATAATCAAAGAAGTGGTAAAGGTCTTATGGTCAACATATTCGAATAAACAGTCCAAAGTGCTCAGGATCAATGTACTATAACTATAAGAATTTTTTCTCAATCGCGCTCCAGGCAATAACAGATGCAAATTACAAGTTTATTAATATTGAAGTTGGGGAATATGGGAAACAAACCGATGGAGGGACATTCAGAGCTTCTTCCATATATTACATGCTTTCCAACAAGACACTTCAGGTTCCAGAAGACAATGTACTCCCAAACACAGATATCATTATGCCGTATGTTCATTCATTCGTTCATTCATTCATTCATTCATTCATTTTATTCCATAGATCTTACATGAGCAATGAAGCTTTAAGATGTGGAACAAGTCAAAATTTTACAATATTACAATTACAATTTTTACAAATTTTTATAGTTTTACAATTTAGTAATTTTCTACAATTTTTACAATTTTGTGCAATTTTTTACAATATTTTGGCGAGATGTAGTGAGATGAGGTGAGGTCCGAGGATTCACCAAAATATTACCCGGCATTTGCCTTTTGGTTGGGGAAAACCTCGGAAAAACCCAACCAGGTAATCAAATCAAAGGGGTTGATGCCAAGGACTCGCCATAGACTCGCCATAGACCATCCGGCTTCAGTCCCACGGCTGTGGAAAACCTCGGAAGAAACCAAAGACCAAAGGGGGATCCAACCCAAGCCCGAACGCAGCTCCGGATCAGCAGCCCAGCGAGTCTGCCGACTGAGCTACATCGATGGCTCTACTAAAAGTATACAATACATAGCCAATCAGATTATTAAATTTACAAACGCAAACGATCATTAATCAATTGAGCTATATTATAATACAAAACAAGTAGGTTAATTAAATTTAAGGCATAAACAATTCAACCAGTTGTGATATACAGAAATTGATAATACATATCATGCAAACTACTTCAAATTACAAACACAAACTATTTATCAATAGAGCTATATAGATTAGTATTCAATTTAAAGCATATACAATTCATCGGCCAAAACTATAGAAATATATACAATACAAAGTAGCATACTTTTATTAAGCTATACAAATTTGTCCAATTAATATCAAGTAGATTAATTCAATTTATAATCGTAAACAATTCATCAGTTGAGCTATACAGACTACTATACAGTTTCATCAATTGAGCTATACAGATACCATTCAATGCTAAACAAAAATATACAATGCATAGTAAACAGATTAAGTCAATATAAAAACATATTTTAGTTGAGCTATATAAAATTGTACATGTCATTTAAGTAGAATAATTCAATTCACAAGCATAAACAATTCATCAATTGTGTAGAAGGTATGAGTATGTAGAAATTTGGTTAATTCTTTTCTGAACCTTTTCTCGTTGTTCTTCAAATCTTTAAGATAATTAGGCAGTGCATTGAAGACTGTTATACATGAATAGCGAACTCCTTTTTTAAAACAGCTTAGACTAACAGAGTGTAGATGAAGATCTGATTTATTATATCTGAACTGCGACCGAGCACGAGTGCTGCTCATTCGGTCTCAAATTTTGTTAATACTACTGTATCTTTTTTTTTATTGTTTGTATTATTTTATTTCTATTTCTCTTGTTTGTTTTGTAATTATATTCTTTATTCTGTATATATAAATTTAAATAAATAAATAAATATTTCGCATGTCTTGTATTAAAATGATGAAGGTCTTGTTGGGGATGAAGCGTATCCTTTATTAAGAAATTTGATGAAACCATACACTAGACAACAACTCGACCCAGAAACTGAATATTTCAATTCCCGCCTTTCAAGAGCACGCAGAACAGTTGAATGTGCATTCGGAATCATATACAGTAAATGGAGGTTATTGGCAAAAGCTATTGAGACCGATGTCAAGTCAGCCGACGACATTGTGAAGGCGATTTGTATTGTACGTAATATTATAATTGACAAGGCGGGGGTGGATTACCATTTAAACGATATTACTATGTTCCCAAGACAACATGTGGAACCTCTTCCTTGTGGTAGACCTAATATCAATGCACAGCATGGATGAGATGCTTTCAAACTGTATGTTTGTCGGCATACTGTCAACAATATTACCATCTGATCCAGGATCTTCTAATTTAGAGTCCTGTGTGATCTCAAGTTAGCGTTGTCAACCCTTCCGTTTTGGCAGTAATTTTGAATAGTCTCCCGGCTCCCGTATTTTTTTCTTTTCGAGCATTGTCCTCCCTTTTTTTTCGTAATGTAGACGCTGTATTTGAAACATTTAATTTTGCCGAGAATCATAATGATTTAGATGATGAATTTTGTTGTTGCAGAGATGCATTAAAATATGCAGGCTTTATAGAAGTTAAATGCTTGGAATTTGGAAAAACTGGTAGTAGTGCTGAGAGAGAGAGAGAGAGAGAGAGAGAGAGAGAGAGAGAGAGAGAAGGATGGTGTTTTCTCACATGAAAAATAAGTGAACAGATGTTTGAAACAGGAGCGAGACACATCTAATCAAGTGAGAATCGCAAATCCCACTCAAGTTCAATTATTCATGCCGATAATTTTTTCAATTTGTAAAAAGAAAAAAAAAAAAGAAAAAAAAAACACTACGCGAGGCAAAAACTGTCTCGAAATACTCTTAATTTAAGCTTAACTAGTGTAGAATAATGTTGTTCCTGTTTTTTCTTAATTGAACTGAATAATTTGTCAATTTTTACATGCATTCTGTAGATTCCTGTCTCCGTATTTTCTCCAAAAAAAGTTGGCAACCCTATCTCAAATATTATGCGATATGTTATCATGCATTCCAAGAGCACTAAATAATAATTTATATTGTTTATATAATCATATAAAGATTGTAAAGCAAATTATATGCTATATTATCTTCAGTAGTAAACCATGTTATGATAAGTCTAAGATTATCTCAATAAAATTGTATTACGTGTAGAATTCATTTCAACTGCCACTTCATCCCACATTTTATCAAGGACAAATCTATTGTGGTGAGATTTATTACGTTGATCCCATAAAGGTTCTCGGATAAATACACAGCTAATAATTTTGTCATTGTCCATCTTGATTATAATGAATTAATAACATTAACATGTGATTACGTACGAAGCAATGAAGTTCGTACGATCGATATACTATCGATTTATATCTGTGATAAGAGCGAAGAAAATGGGTTTGGTACTTTTCGTTTCTTTTATCGTTTATCGTCACTGTTATCGTTCTTCCAACTTGAACCCCTCCATTAAGGTTACATCCTCAATTATCTTTGATACAGCAGCGTTGCTTCTAGTATCGTTTATCGTTGCTCCAATATGCACGTACCCTTAGGGTACGTACACGTTGGAGCGACGATAAACGATAAAAGAAGCAGCGATGCTACATCAGAGAGAATTGAAGCATGCATTGTCATTGAGGTGTGCATATTGGAGTAACGATAAAAGCGAAGATACACGATAAAAGCAACGAAAAAGATAAGTTCCATTTTCTTCGCTCTTGTCGTTCATATGATCTCTGATTAAGATAATATTAATCTCTATAATTACCGGTGGTTATCAATATATCCGAATATTAATCGATTTATTATTATTTTGGCATATTAAATTAATTATTGTAGATATTGGCAAATTGATCAGTTGTGTATTTATTGGTCATATGTTATGTGATCACAAGAACCAATCACAACACAACGAATTTATACTATCTTTGGGATGAGAAACGGGTTCACTTTTGTACGTATTTAACTTATATTAACCTTGAACCTAGCAGCTGATATTTCCTATATATCTTCTCTCATTAAGTGGATGCATAGAATATCTTCTACTGACAAATCAAACTGTTCGCTTCCCGCGTCCTCGTCGCTCCGATATGAACACTTGATTCTTTGATAATACCAAACCGTCGCTAGGTCATTTCTTTTATCGTTTATCGTTGCTCCAACGTGTACGTAGCCTTAGGAATGATTCTCGTTTCTTTTACCTATTTGTTATATTAGAAAATAGATGTCGCTGGTATCGTTCGATCAGTTACCTAGTTCTTGGACTACATTCTGTGCGATTTTTGCTATGCTGTAACAGAGATAACTAAAAAACGCAAATTTCGAGTTACCTAGTTCTTGCATTCAGGTGACGATATCATTTAAAACAGTCTGTAATATATTACAAAAAGAAACAAAAAAAAGTAGATTTTCTTAATTTTGCAGCATTATTTCTTCATAGTGTCTCCTTAAATTAATAGCAGGCCTAATCCTATTTATTTCTAAAACTAATGCTGTACTTATAGGGTGAATAGGTTTGTGCACCCCTGAGTGCGTTCAGGCAATGGGGCTAGTTAATTTCTGTTCTACGTGGAAGGGGTCGAATGTAAAAGACTGGATATTAGAATTGGGTCAACTTCCGACTTATTATTTTATTACGATTATTTGTAAGTTTGTGAGATTTAGAAGGCAGATATATATAAATGTTAAATAGCTGTGTTTGAAATTATTTTCAACAACATATACAAACATTTAAAGCTATTCATACTCTATATTATACGATAAGAATGCTAATTTTCCTGAACAGCTATATCTACGTAATTTCCGTTAGCAATCTCATTGGCTAAATCGAATGGCTTGCCGTTACTACGTGTTACCGAACCCTGGACTCGATTTAGTCCAACGTATTTGTTAGAGGAGAGCGGACGGTCCTGGGTTTGGTAAGGTGGCTGTTGAGTTTCCAACTCATAACCGTGTTTCGTAATTATTCTGGTTTAATTCAGGTGGAGTTAAGCATTATTTCAAAGTAAAATTTAATTTGTAATGAAACAAAAATATAAAGAAATAATGGTTATAACTTTCAATCAAGATAGCGATTTTCTATTGTAGGTTAAATTATATGTATTTTTTCTTGCAGTCTTCCTAATGATGTATTAGTTTAACAGAATGAAAATAGGCCTATTAAAATCTATGCAGTATGGATAAGCTGTCTATTTGAAATATATCTGCCTTCACTTAAAATAATTTTTTATTACAGACGAGAGAACCATTGGACTGTAGACTATTCTGGAAAATCGTGTTATGTCGACATCCAATATTTTACTCGTGAACTCCATTTTTGTTAACCGACATTTTATGCAGCCATGTTGGTTTCCTTGTATTTGGACTTGGAGTAAACCGACGCAAGTTAAATACATTTTAATGTAAAAGAAAATTGTATGTTATAGGCATGTATTCATACTGTTCGGGTAGGATTCTGGTAAATATCTTAGCATCGAACGTTTTTCGTTAATACGACGCATGGAAAGAGGAATCAAGTAAATTAAATTGATTCATGAGATTTGTCTTAAATGTTTCAATGCAATTGGACATTTTATCATGGTTCTTAAATAGTCAAAATGGCCATCATTTTGTATAAATGGCACAAGTGCAATAAAAAGTAGGAAAAATATATGTAGTATGTAGACGCTAATTTGGTGAAGGTATTTTAAATGTCAGCCATTTTATGTTCGTGTGTCGGATAAAATTAACCGTAGTATGTGGAGGTTTAGAGTATTGTAAGAAAACTTGGTGATGGAGAAATTATAACTTACTGCACTTATGCCGTTATGAAAATGTGGCCCAAATTTTTCACTTGAAGATAAGATTATTCATAATATTTTAAATTGATATTCTATATAAAATTAAATGCAAATAAGGAATTAATATTTTTTTGGAAAGTTTTATTTTTTTTTTAATATATGCACACAAATTTCCAAATTTGAAATAAAATTAAAAGTATAGGCGTACATTTCTCGAATTGTTTTTGTCGTCTGTTCCAGGCCAAAACAACTGTCGCATTTAAAGTACGAAATTTGGGGCAAAATTGAAGCTCTTTACTCGGAATTCCTTCGTTAACATGCCACAGAAAATGTTTTTAATTAGGTACCGCAAAATTTACTGCAAGAGCGAATTCGACTGCCTTCGTGTATTTTCTGGATACAAGATTGATACAGCTGAAACAAACATAATTGGTAATTCATGTAGATTTTCTCTATATATATTGAACGAGGAATGGTAGAATCATAGAACAAAATCAGTTAGGATGTGTCATTGAAATAAAAGTACTCTGATATGGTCAACCACGTGTTGTAGAATGATAGAACGTAAAAGACCTTGATGCTTGAATGAAGACTTCAGAAAAAAAAGCTCGGAGGTCAAATTTCTGAGGCATATTTCACTACGGGTCGGCTTCTCCACTTGCAATTAAAAAAGAATAGTGTGGGTGATAAACCCCTATTCTCTGGTCTGGTTTCTTTGGTGCACTTTCGACAGTAGAAATAGGCTATCAAGGGAGTGCTTTTACCTCTAAACACTATTTCAGTTTGGTTGATAGGCTTTCCCCTCTACTCACACTCCCTACCATTAGTGAAGGGGAAGATGTTACTGTTCATCTCACAAACGTCCGACTAATTAACTTCCTACATAGTGACAAATTTTATTTCTGAAAGTGTTTACCGGTACTCTATATTTTGAAAGTCCATACTAAGCGTTTATATAGAATTTTATTGCTGTTTATATTAACTGGCACATTAAAAAGCTTCTGACAACAGAAGATAAATGTTTTCTCCACCGCTAGTTGTTACTCTACAGCATACACAATGGGACAATCTGCACTGTGCTGCCCCCCCCCCCCGACTTCATAATACAAACTGACATTCCTAAATGTAATTAATTATATTATTTGAAAATATTGTAAGAACTACACAAAAATATACTCTAATATGTAATTGTCAAACATCTGTGTCACAGTATTTTAAATTCACTTATATACTTTATTTAATATTTTATTTTCTAGTGTGTACAGGTTGGGGGGTGCAGGTATAAGAGGTAACAGCTACCGGTCTGTTACTGACGGACTCAGGGCAAGTAGAAGGGGAAAGCAATGCCTTCGCATCCTCTCAACTTATATGAAATGTCGTTTACAATAAACTTTTCTAGGATCTTAGTAGTAAGCTTTCCCTTCGTCTCATGAGGTCGAGAAAAATTAACACGATCAGAGTTGTCCTGCGTCGTTCTGTTCTCCAGGATGAACAGTCTGTAGATGTCGAAGCGTACAGAATTGGATAATGTTCCTTGTAAAGAAAGCGGGGTTGTGTCGACATGGTATGTTGTCGCGTGTAGCCTTAGATTTAATTTTGAGAACCTTCAATTCTTATTAAACCATGACTTAACAGAGAAGTTCTGCGCACTTCAATGTGTTCACACGATGGGTTTAAATATATCCCAATCTTCTGAGGAGTTGAGAATTGTGGCGAAAATAATTAGTTGTAATCGGTAGTCATGTCCTCATTAGTCGATGAAATTAAGTAGGCCTGATCACATAAGGAAATGATGGTAAAAATATGTAACCTGTACAAAGACTAAGGCCGCTATCACCCGAACGACGCAGCGTGGCATAGCGGTTACAAAAAACTAGAGAGCTTAGTTAACGGGTGGGTCTTACGCAAACACCGCCTACCTTACTTTCAACTTGTATCCCTTTCTACTCATTTTATGGCTTGTTCCTGTTAACTATGGCATTAGAAACATAATTACGAAATTGTAAATAGGATACGTATTGGGGACGGTAGGATTCAAAACGGCGAAACTGCTTCAAAATTGAAATTATAATCAAACCCATTAGAACATGGAGACATTTAAAAAATAGAATAATAATATTTACCCCCTAATGTTCATTTTTGTTTTATAATTTTAATTTGTACTCACTAGCTAGTTAGTTTAAATAAATAAATGAATAAATAATAAATAAATACATAGATAAATAAATAAATGTTAATATGGCGTCACAACCGTTTTAGTTTTTTAAAAAGAAATGCCGTGGTATGATATAAAATAAACAATCACGTGCATTAAAACTAGCTTTCGAAAATCAAGCCTATGCTACAAAAAAATCGGTGAACCCAAAAATAGATTAAATTGCAGAAAAAAAAATTACCTGAAATAACCAACAGACTGAGCCATTCCCCAAAAAAACTGTAAACCTAAAATAATCTGAGAAAAATACACTAAAGAACTAGAAGTGACGAGCCATTTGCACATGTCGTAAAACTGGATAGAATAAATGTGGCTGGGATAATAGCTGAAAGGTCATCCATCAGACGTAACTGCTTGTTAGACCAAGGAATTTCTGCATGTGTCGTTATTCAGCACCCTGTAAGCTGGTATTGCTGGTCTTACTAGTAATTGAGATTGGGCCCATACTCTGACTAATGGTGTCTAATGTGGAAGTATAGGTTTCTTAAGTTCAACTTCTATATTCACATTTTAATAATAATAATAATAATAATAATAATAATAATAATAATAATAATAATAATAATAATAATAATTCCTGCAGAATTTACAGACGCAGGCGAACAGATAAGTGAGATGAATTATACTGGAATTATTGGAAATGAATTTGGTAATCTAAGACTCAATTCTTACTCTATAATACTCAAAGTATCACATGTTTGTTCGTAGCAAGAACTTCACGTAATTTCCGTGTGCAAGGCACTGACTGAACTACACGGCTTGGCATTGAAATGTGGTGTTGGTGCAGCATACCAGTGAAGCAAAGTGTACAGTAAGGTAAGGACATGAAATAGTCTTTCTTGAACCATGTTCCGTAGGTATATTGGTGAAACTAGCGCTAAGGTAATTCCGGTGAATTCGGAAGTGAAAATCGTTGAATTTATTGGTGTTTTTTGTAGTGGTGCGGTTGATTGTATATGCAAGGCCTAAACTAATCTAACATAACCTGATACAGAGCCATAGATATATGCAAGATGTAGGTATACCTCAGCGCTAGTTTAGCTCGTATATTTAAATGTAAATTTTGCATCTGTTCTAAGAATAAATTACACATTTATAATCTACATTGCAGGAATGTAAGAATTGAGATTTAAAAAATCAGAATCTAACATTTTTTTGGTGAATAAGCTAAGCTACACCATTCGATAGAATGTTTAGTCACCAGATAGTCAAGCAAATGAAAGCACTCTCAGAAACAGGATGTAAGTAATGTTCAAGCTTTTTCGGCAGCTAGTCCAAATTGTCTTTTGTTTCATAGCATAATATCGACTAGCAGATTTCTATAGAAATAGTACAAACCCAGAAATAAAATCTGGGCCATCTAATTTGACCAAGTTCCAGATACAACGCATTGCGCATGAGCAGTAAACACTTGTGAACAGTCTTGAGAAGCTTGTTGTTTACATACAGGAGTGCTACCAAGATTCGGCCCATTTTTTAAATTCTGTATCTGAACAAAACATCCGAGCTTTTTAGTCCATATTTTAGGGCTGTAAACGCACTGAGGGGATTTGTCGCTATATGAATAAGGATTGCAAAATAGTTCACTTCCGCATACAGAAGTTACGAGCCTCTGACATCTGGCGCATGCGTATTTGTTCGTGATCTTTGAGCTATGAGTCGCTGGTGCCTGCCTTTTGTCTAAGTAATCCGTTATCAAACCCCTCTAACCTTATCGAAACCCTCGGCATATTCCTATTGCAGATAATGCTTAAATATTTATATTCCTTTTGTAATACTAATTGATTTTCACTTTTCGTCTTTCAGATGTTGCCACTACTTCCTAAAGAAAGAAGAAGAAGAAGAAGAAGAAGAAGAAGCCTAAAGGAAAGCTTTTCACCTCGCTGATGTAAGTTGTTAGTGATTTATAATGATGTAGCAGTACTTATCATTCAATAATTTTTCTTTCCTCTCTTTATTTCCCTGCTATTCTTTCCTCTAATTATTTCTCTGCTATTCTTTCCTCTCTTTATTTCCCTGCTATTCTTTCCTCTATTTCTCTGCTATTCTTTCCTCTATTTATTTCTCTGCTATTCTTTCCTCTATTTATTTCTCTGCTATTCTTTCCTCTATTTCCCTGCTATTCTTTCCTCTATTTATTTCTCTGCTATTCTTTCCTCTATTTATTTCTCTGCTATTCTTCCCTCTATTTATTTCCCTGCTATTCCTTCCTCTATTTATTTCTCTGCTATTCTTTCCTCTATTTATTTCCCTGCTATTCTTTCCTCTATTTATTTCCCTGCTATTCTTTCCTCTATTTATTTCTCTGCTATTCTTTCCTCTATTTATTTCTCTGCTATTCTTTCCTCTATTTATTTCTCTGCTATTCTTTCCTCTATTTATTTCCCTGCTATTCTTTCCTCTATTTATTTCTCTGCTATTCTTTCCTCTATTTATTTCCCTGCTATTCTTTCCTCTATTTATTTCTCTGCTATTCTTTCCTCTATTTATTTCTCTGCTATTCTTTCCTCTATTTATTTCCCTGCTATTCTTTCCTCTATTTATTTCTCTGCTATTCTTTCCTCTATTTCCCTGCTATTCTTTCCTCTATTTATTTCCCTGCTATTCTTTCCTCTAATTATTTCTCTGCTATTCTTTCCTCTATTTATTTCTCTGCTATTCTTTCCTCTATTTATTTCCCTGCTATTCTTTCCTCTATTTATTTCCCTGCTATTCTTTCCTCTATTTATTTCCCTGCTATTCTTTCCTCTATTTATTTCCCTGCTATTCTTTCCTCTATTTATTTCTCTGCTATTCTTTCCTCTATTTATTTGTCTGCTATTCTTTCCTCTATTTATTTCCCTGCTATTCTTTCCTCTATTTATTTCCCTGCTATTCTTTCCTCTATTTATTTGTCTGCTATTCTTTCCTCTATTTCTCTGCTATTCTTTCCTCTATTTATTTCCCTGCTATTCTTTCCTCTATTTATTTCGCTGCTATTCTTTCCTCTATTTATTTCGCTGCTATTCTTTCCTCTATTTATTTCCCTGCTATTCTTTCCTCTATTTATTTCCCTGCTATTCTTTCCTCTATTTATTTCGCTGCTATTCTTTCCTCTATTTATTTCGCTGCTATTCTTTCCTCTATTTATTTCCCTGCTATTCTTTCCTCTATTTATTTCCCTGCTATTCTTTCCTCTATTTATTTCCCTGCTATTCTTTCCTCTATTTATTTCCCTGCTATTCTTTCCTCTATTTATTTCCCTGCTATTCTTTCCTCTATTTATTTCTCTGCTATTCTTTCCTCTATTTATTTCTCTGCTATTCTTTCCTCTATTTATTTGTCTGCTATTCTTTCCTCTATTTATTTCCCTGCTATACTTTCCTCTATTTCCCTGCTATACTTTCCTCTATTTCCCTGCTATTCTTTCCTCTATTTATTTCTCTGCTATTCTTTCCTCTATTTATTTCTCTGCTATTCTTTCCTCTATTTATTTCCCTGCTATTCTTTCCTCTATTTATTTCCCTGCTATTCTTTCCTCTATTTATTTCCCTGCTATTCTTTCCTCTATTTATTTCCCTGCTATTCTTTCCTCTATTTATTTCCCTGCTATTCTTTCCTCTATTTATTTCTCTGCTATTCTTTCCTCTATTTATTTCTCTGCTATTCTTTCCTCTATTTATTTCCCTGCTATTCTTTCCTCTATTTATTTCTCTGCTATTCTTTCCTCTTTATTTCCCTGCTATTCTTTCCTCTATTTATTTGTCTGCTATTCTTTCCTCTATTTATTTGTCTGCTATTCTTTCCTCTATTTATTTCCCTGCTATTCTTTCCTCTATTTATTTCCCTGCTATTCTTTCCTCTATTTATTTCTCTGCTATTCTTTCCTCTATTTATTTCTCTGCTATTCTTTCCTCTATTTATTTCCCTGCTATTCTTTCCTCTATTTATTTCCCTGCTATTCTTTCCTCTATTTATTTCGCTGCTATTCTTTCCTCTACTTATTTCGCTGCTATTCTTTCCTCTATTTATTTCCCTGCTATTCTTTCCTCTATTTATTTCCCTGCTATTCTTTCCTCTATTTATTTCCCTGCTATTCTTTCCTCTATTTATTTGTCTGCTATTCTTTCCTCTATTTATTTGTCTGCTATTCTTTCCTCTATTTATTTCGCTGCTATTCTTTCCTCTATTTATTTGTCTGCTATTCTTTCCTCTATTTATTTGTCTGCTATTCTTTCCTCTATTTATTTCGCTGCTATTCTTTCCTCTATTTATTTCGCTGCTATTCTTTCCTCTATTTATTTCCCTGCTATTCTTTCCTCTATTTATTTCCCTGCTATTCTTTCCTCTATTTATTTCCCTGCTATTCTTTCCTCTATTTATTTCCCTGCTATTCTTTCCTCTATTTATTTGTCTGCTATTCTTTCCTCTATTTATTTGTCTGCTATTCTTTCCTCTATTTATTTCGCTGCTATTCTTTCCTCTATTTATTTGTCTGCTATTCTTTCCTCTATTTATTTGTCTGCTATTCTTTCCTCTATTTATTTCGCTGCTATTCTTTCCTCTATTTATTTCGCTGCTATTCTTTCCTCTATTTATTTCCCTGCTATTCTTTCCTCTATTTATTTCCCTGCTATTCTTTCCTCTATTTATTTCCCTGCTATTCTTTCCTCTATTTATTTCCCTGCTATTCTTTCCTCTATTTATTTCTCTGCTATTCTTTCCTCTATTTATTTCCCTGCTAATCTTTTCCCTATTTATTTACGTACTTATCTATTTCTCTTCGCTCGTACTCCTTAATTGCCTTTCTTATTGCCTTTTTCCATAAATTTACATCTATGATACTCCTACAGTTAAGTACCCCTGATGCTACTCCCAACCACAACATTGATTCACATGAATGATCTAATTCACTCAATCACACTTCTAATTTATCTCTCTTTCACTTCTCATTTGTTCAGATATTATTCCACTTTATTTCCCTTTAATTAATTGTTTCTACGATATTGGACAAGACATCAGAGACGTCGGGGTTATACGTCACTGACGACGTGACTATACGCCACTGCTCTCTGGACTAGACCTGACTGACTTTGGTTACGTTTGCCGCTGACCTCGAAGACGTGCTGCTCTGGCTACAGGTACAGACATAGCCGCTGTCTGCTGACATCTGTTACATTACGAGTGTTCTTGACATTTAAAAATGAAATTTACGTGTAAACGTACCCTCTGGGTTACGGTCAAAGACGGCGATAGAGTTGCAACACAATACTTCCTACACAAACTGAACGCTGCACATAGTCACTTGTATATCACATTTTACGTGTATAATGGGTGAAAAGTAAAAGAACTTACAAATAAAAAACAGAAGAAAACGAAAGAAAAATTCCTGGGATGTTCCTATGAAAATGTAGGCACAGAACCCCAGGAACTGGGGAGGGGGAAGCCGTGTTTGTGCCCCGATGCCGGGATTTAATTATCTGTAATAACCTACTGCAATCCAAAACTTACCCTTTTAACGGCGTTAGTCACTTGGGTGGACGGTCGCGTCCACTTCTGTTCTACTGCTCTAGAATATTTTTCGTTATCTTAAAGTTTGCTTTGATTAACTGTCACTCTTGGCTAAGTTTTTAATGCATAAACATTTCATTTATAGCAAACAACGAGAACCAAATCTATAATTAAAATATTAATGGTTAATTATTCGTATTTTTAAATAAACTTTTGAAAATCAGTTGGCCACCTTTCTTTGTCAGTATGACTCGAGGAAAATACGGAAGAGGTTTATTATTTCATTGTGGGTATAGGGAGAACTTGATGACAAATATATGATTTCGGTAAATTTTTAGATAACTAAATAAAAATAAATTGGTCAACACCTTACATTTGTCAATGGCAAAAGTGCAGTAGAGTAGTCTGTGCATGACAACTTTTCTGGCCAGTTTTGTGAACAGCGTTTTAATGTTGGTCCATGTCTGTGCGGTGTGTCAGTGTTGTAGTTATGGTTGAGCTGTGTTGTTAAAATATTGGTGATGGAAGTTATTTTAGAAATAGATTTAAAAAAATCAGCTGAATTGTAAATGTGATCCATATGTAAATCGTAATTAATGTTTGTGGTGGTGGTGGTGGTGGTGGTGGTGGTGGTGGTGGTGGTGGTGGTGGTGGTGGTGGTGGTGGTGGTGGTGGTGGTGGTGGAGAAGAATACTTACCATACTCCACTTTCCCATTGTGAAATGTGACTTTTAAATTTTAAGTAAATAATATATATATATATATATTATTTACTTAAATTCTGTTAAATTTTTGGTTTATGGAAACTTGTGTTTACACTTACATTCTGCAGGAAAGGATACCTACAAATAAATAACATTTGAGTGAAATTCTAAAATACTACAAATGCAATAAAAATGTGTCTTACGTTGAAATTCGAGATTACCCCTAATCAGACGGGAACTTGCATTATACAACACGTTAATAGAAAGGGTGGAAACTGTAACGCATATTAAACAACACTAATATTTATGTTTGTGGTCGAAATAGGTGAAATGTTTTAATTTCAAAATTTTATATGTTTCGGTAACTTCTACACAAATTTGCTGGTCTTCATGTTAATTGTCAGGTGTTACTTCACCCTCACTGGGTGGAGATACTTACAAATGGCTTTTAAGAAACCCGGAGGTTCATTGCCGCCCTCACATAAGCCCGCCATCGGTCCCTGTCCTGAGCAAGATTAATCCAGTCCCTACCATCATATCCCAACTCTCTCATATCCATATTAATATTATCCTCCCATCTACGTCTCGGCCTCCCCAAAGGTCTTATTCCCTCCGGCCTCGCAACTAACACTCTATATGCATTTCTGGATTCGCTCATACGTGCTACATGCCCTGCCCATATCAAACGTCTGGATTTAATGTTCCTAATTATGTCAGGTGAAGAATACAATGCGTGCAGTTCTGTGTTTTGTAACTTTCTCCATTCTCCTGTAACTTCATCCCTCTTAGCCTCAAGTATTTTCCTAAGAACCTCATTCTCAAACATCCTTAATCTCTGTTTCTCAAAGTGAGAGTCCAAGTTTCACAACCATACAGAAGAACCGGTAATATAACTGTTTTATAAATTCCAACTTTCAGATTTTTTGACAGCAGACTAGAAGACAAAAATTTCTCAATCGAATAATTGCAGGCATTTCCCATATTTATTCTGTGTTTAATTTCCTTCCGAGTGTCATTTATATTTGTTACCGTTGCTCCAAGATATTTTAATTTGGGTCGAGATACTGCTACAAAAATTAGACGTGAAGAGAGTTGTATATGCTGTACATATAGAGGAAATTAATGAATTTGATAAATAGAAAATTTTAATTTGGATCTACATATACTTATTAAGGAGATCGTGTTCACCTGTGTACTAAGTTCTGTTATTAAATTTCACTAAACCTAATAATTTCTTTAGGAAAACTTGACAAATATGCTCTGGAAGGCAACGTAAATAATAGCCATTGTAACTTGAAGAATTAGTGAAAATAAAACTTATGAGGGTTATTTTTATTTGTATTTATTTGTATAGTATATAGTTTTAATTAAATCTTGGTATGTTCTTGGTATGAATTGTGATAAATTATTTTTTTGCCGAGGATTGTTGCCGAGAGATTTTTGAAACTAGAAGAAGGGAATCAGCGCCATAGGACCAAAGTGCGGCGAACATCATCCCTAATCTCGTAGTGGTAATCGGTAAGTTCAGTGAATAAGTCACATAATTTCTTAAATCGATTAGCAGTTTGTGAGAAAAACGATGTAAACAATATAAAAATTTAATATTTGAAGAAATAATAGTATGATTTAGGTATTAACATAAATTTGCTCTTTATCGGGATACACTATAATAATAATTACGCTATCAAATGAAATAACCCAAATAATATATGAAAGTTTGATAGGCCTACTTGTTTTACAAGATTGCATTGTATCTATTATGTGGTTAACAAAAATTTATTGCAGAACAGTTAGATGAACCCGATTCAAGTTTCAATAGTTCTATAGAAACCGATAATATTGGTAATCTTAGTTGACGTGTATTTAACCAAAATTATTCTTGCATAGAAATCGAAGTTTAAATTTCTTGCCCGGCTTTGAATTCGTAAAATCAGAACTGTGAGACAAATTACACAAATAAAAATAGATTTGAAGGTTGCAGTTTAACAGAAAGCAATAGCTTTCTTATACTCTAAAAACAGAGAATCATGATCCCTTCAGTTTTGGGCTACAAATTTTAGGAAATATTTCAAAGTGCGAAATAAATCTATTCTCTCAGTGCTAAAAACTCGATTTGCATTGTGTGGAAATGTCACTCTTATGAATAAAGGTCTGTATTCATAGTCTAATTCTTCTAAATAAGTACTATAATTACACACCTTTTTATGTAACTTCCGTTCAGATGTTTAAAGGCGTGCGATAAACAGTGTAAGCAATCTGCAGCTTGAAATTATTCAACCGATTTATTATTAATTTCAATTACGAAAAGAGTTCAATTAAATTTTATTTGAATTCTTCATTCATGTCAGCTACATACATTGCATAAATCTTTGAATATAACTTACATTATAATGTGTAACCCAGCCTATAAGAGAGTTAATCAGAGTGAATACACCTTGAACAACTACAAAATGCAGGCGTGAGAGTATTGATGCTATATATTCGTTCACTCTGAATGGATATTTCTGAATTACCTTTATTCTCACTACAAAACTTCTGAGAATCAGGTACTGTGAACATAAACTCAACTTTCTGTCGTTAATTGAAAAATTTAATTTCGTTATATATACGAAATTTACACTTAAATAGCAACACACAAAATATGGATGCATAGCAGATATCTTGTTTTAATCTTTTGGCATTGCCTTAAACTGTTTCTTCACTCTGTTTATATTTTGTTGATGTATTGAATTATTCTAAAATGTTTTCTTTGTTATCTCAATCTAGGCGAGATGTATGACTGAGCAGATAATACGGTCCCTTAACAAGAGGATCTTCAGGAAGATATCTGGAGCCGCACTAAGTTAAGTATCAGATGAGAGATTTTATACTTTTCATTGTGGTTGGATAGACGAAAGTTCAATTTCCAGCAGCGTTGACGTATATTAAAAGTTTCGGTCTAGACAGTTCTATTGTCAGGGTCGTGTTGCAAGAGAAATGGTATCCGTTTTTGTTCTGCTCGATATATCTGGCTAGCCAAACAATTGGTGCAAATAAAACGGCAACTCTTCACGCCTTGGGAGGGACAATCTTAGTAGTTCAGGAACACAGAAAGTTGTAAGTGTAAAATGCTGTTAGCGAACATTTTTTTGGAGAGCCAAATGAATTCTTAAATTATAATAATTATAAAAATCAAAGATTTTATTTAACAGGTTCCTGAGTAGTACAGATACCTTTTAAGAACTGTAGCGTTTGGCAGCTTTGTGTAGTTCACTCTACATAAACAAGAAACTTTGTGACTAAAATAAGATGGTGAAACACGACTTCTAGGATAATTTATGTATGTCTAAAGTGTCCTAAAATAACGTTTAATTGAAATTATTTTACACCCGAAAATAACTTTCGTCTACTCAACCTAACAAAATTTAATTTTTGTACTGTACATATTGTACATAGCCTATAAAACGCTTTATAATTATTAATTATTAACATATTCAATTTATATATCCATTTCGCGAATTTAGTATCCTGCTTTTCATAAACTGCGAGCAATGAATTTTCCATTGTTCTCCTGGGTAATGTGATCCGTGTCTAATCCTTGTAAAATTTTTAAATGTTTCCAAATTATTTGATTTAAAATTCTATATAATTCTAATACGTAACTTACATTGATAAACTACAGTACATGCGATCAAAGCAATAATGAAAATGAGAAAAATTTCATCGTCTATTTCGTCATTGTCATTTTATGTAACACTGCATTCGTCCTAAACAGCATTAGATCCAGATGTCCATATGAAGATTTGGAAGTGTTGAGTTAACTGTATTGTCACGATTTTCTACATTTTATCGTACACTAATGTATGAGTGTTTATTTTTTAGGAATCTTGTAACCTAATATACCAATCAAAATTTTCCACAATTTTATTTCTGAATCCAGATAGCAACATGCATACTTCGATATTTCATTGAAGTCTTTAAATGTATAACAATGGTAACAATGGTAACGTATGAGTAAGCGATAATACATAAATTTTATTTATTTAGTTGGACTGCATTTGTTTTAGTGCTTGCTTATTTTGTGATGTTAATTTTAAAATGAGTTTGTATTCTCCTATGTGAAATGAATTTGATTAATTTTCTCGAAATTTCGACACTGCAAAGATATTTTCTCTCATGTGTGTTAGAGTAAGAATTGTATGAAGTGTTGTATATGTGATGTGCATGTTATTTAAAGAAATTCTAGATTTAATAGTATTCTCCGTCTGAATTGATAACTAGAGTTGTCTCACTGAGTGTTTTAAGTGTTTACTACGATCGATAGTTTTCATTATTTTACCATTTCAGCAGTTTTTCAATTTTAGAAAATAAAAATTTGTACTGTACTAATAATTTTATTCTGTAAACGTAAGAAGCAACATTCCTATACTCTGAAACTGATGTGCTGTATGATTAAACTTTCAGGATTCTGTGACATATTTACATTTTCTCGTTGATTCTATGACAGTTTTATTTGGTACAGCCTATTTTTAATATTTGCCTTACACTGTGTTAGTGCGAATTTATATAATTATACAAGTATACTAAATTTAGTATAACAATTTATTAATCTGTAGGCATAATTTTTATTATGATTATACTGACAATAATAGTTCCAATATGTCTTTACCGTCGTGTGAGAAAAAAAGCAATTTTTTTATATGTAAATTTATACGTTAAGCTTTTCGTATTCTCTATAAAATTTCCGATTTTGTGAATATTTTAAATTTGAAGGGTTCTGAAGAAGTGTTCATTATTTTTTTTAACTCGGTAAGTTGCTTCATTCAATCAATGCTGTTTTGTTTCTTATGGTGGAAATGAATGACTAATTTAAACAAATTTCATTTGAGCATGCTTCTGCTAGTGTTCATTAACTTGTGGGAACATGCATCTCATATGTCCAAGTAGAAATTATTTAGTGCATGTTTGTATCTTTTCAGAAGTACAAAATTCAAAATTGCGGTAATGCAAATATTCAGTTTTCGACTAAATTTATGACTGTTCTTAAAAGCATCATGTACCATGTGCATTGTCAACTTTTCTCTTGCGAAATTCATACTAAGGTATCTGTGAACTTGCAACTACTCGGATAAGACTGTCCGTAATGCCAGTTTCTAATATAAAAATTTCGTTTGAAGTAGTTTAGAAAAATAAAAACGTAATTCGACTCAAAAACTACTGAATTAAAATTTGAATTCGAAAGTTATTCACATGTCAAAATTTTGTAAGTCATGTATTACTTAGAATGCTCCTGCCAACTTTTGTCTCGAAATTTAGATTGTGATTTCCCAAGAATTGCTTCACGTCGGTATTGAATTTATTTAATTTTCTCTTCTGTGAAACTTGTGCCGTTCTTAAAAAATCGTAGAAATGCGAAGTGTGTAGTGAAGTGAAACAGTGAACGTGTGATGCGAAATGGGGGAAGTGAAATAGTGGATAAAAGGCGAAAATAAATCAAGACAACTGAAGAAAGAACTGATAAAACTGAAGAATGAATTGAGAAAACTGAAGAAAATTGAGAAATCTGAAGAAAGAATTAAGAAAATTGAAGGATAATTAATGAAACAAAAGATATTGAAGAAAGTAATGGTAAAATGATACAAAACTCTATGAAGATAAAAGAAAATGAAATTAAATTAGCAAATGATCGTAATCTGAGGCGCGAAGAGGGGCACAAGGATTCTTTTTAAACAACCAATCGCGGAAATTTGTGGATAGTTCTCTGGGAAGTCACATTCACAGTGTGGAACTGAACTAAGTTCCAAAGTTCTTTTGTATTTATTTAGCTCATAGTTTCGTTGCCGGAACATAGGTACCCCTAGCGGAGGTTTCAGTACCTCCAAGATCGAAGTTTCTTTACACAAAATTCCAATTCAAATCATGGAGGGTGCGATAAAAAATTCAGGCTTTTCCACATGAACTTAATTTAAATGCTGGAACTCACTGATGTTTGAAAACTTCTCGGACGAAACAGTTTCACAGAAAGACTTGAGAAACATGTTCCCAATTAAAATACTAAAATTTAACAAATGATTTAGTTTAGAATTACTTACAAAATTTCAGTGTAAAAAATTATATTTATTTTTTACAGAAAATTTATTGAATGCAGAAGAGACAATGGCCAAGCTCCACTTTTCCTGGCGTTTCATTGGGGCTCTTCGAATACTTAAAATATAATTCATTGTCTTTTTCGTACATTTTTAGGATTAAGTTAGTGACATTGGTATTAATCTACAGGACTGGAAGCCAGTGGTCGATTTTTACAGAATAGCAAAATGTTTTTAGTCCTTAAAAATTGCTCTATCAACATTACGTCTGTAAGATTTCATAAAAATTTTCCTCCGTGATTTTTATACTTTCTGTGTATTTTTTCCTTAATTTAATTGAATTTATATCTAATTGTTATTAATATTATTTACTTATGGCTTTTAAGGAACCCGGAGGTTCTCATCTCTACTTGGTTAATTTTAAATCCGTTTTATAATCTTGACGAATTTTTTGATTGTACAATCTCTTTGCAATAGTTCCATTTTAACTGACCTTTGTATATGCATACTGTTTTTAGACATGTAATTTGAACTATTACCGCCCTCACATTACCCCGCCATCGTTCCATATCCTGTGCAAGATTAATCCAGTCTCTATTATTCTATCCCACCTTCGTCAAATCCATTTTAATATTCTCCCATCTACGTTTCAGCCTCCCCAAAGGTTTTATTAATATTACTATTTATTTTTTGTATGTGATATTAATTTACTATAACATTGGCTTACTCTTAACTTCTGGATTATTATGTAGTTATCTTACTACGTGACTGTTTTCAGGGTAGAGTACGAACTAATATGTTACTTCTAATAAAAGTTTCTTCCTTTATTTTGGAAGTTATTAGCTGACGAATGTTGATGAAATTTTCTCATTGAAATACCAAATTTATTTCTACCGCAACATTTTTTTCTATTACTTATATATGGTGCTAAGAAATCTTTACCATATAAAATATATCTCAATTTGCTTTCACTACTAGCATGACCGTTACTAGGCAACCTAGCCCGTTAACTTCCTCAATCTGAATCTGAAATCGACGCACGTTTTTATATTATTTGTGTATAAACTTGTTTAAAAGTGATAAATTAAAAATTTATAACACTTATGCAATTCCTCTACCAGTAATTTTTTTCATTGTTAGTGATAACCCTCGATACTAAACGGGTCTCAGTTACGTTTGATTTCTGTAAGAGACTGTTCTCGTATATTTAATAGAAATGAACTACACGTCCTTATTCTGATTTATAATTTAATTTGTTACAGATACGATGCCTCGTGGTGGATGCGTATTTCGCAATTGTATGCAAGTGGTTGTGAATCGCTCATCGCTTCTGTGTGAAGATTAAAATGGAAATTTAATTGCATAGAATATGAATTGAATGAATGCAGACAGTTTTGAATTACGTATTTACGTATGAATATAATGGACAAGTCTGCTAGTTTTTCTCAATATTTATTTCTTTTACCTGAAGGCGTGAATGGTCGTGTATTAGCCTGAGAATAGTGTGAATAAAGGAACGTTCTTGGTACTTCAGTAATATGTTATGAATGATTTATGCAGAAATAATAGTAGAATAAGATCATAGTGATCTTGAACTTAATCTTTGTTCACCACCAATTTCACTTACACGCGCTTGATTTGAATCTAGTCTGCCTGGAGATAAAATACAGTACTTGTAACACACAGTTAATCAGAACACATGAAAAATTTCAGTTCATAGCACAAAGTGTGTTTCTAAAACTTTTAAATACATCGCACATAATACATTTACAAAAATTTTACAGAACTTTGGAAGATGAAATGGAACACAATAACTGAAATCATTGAAGACATTACGGAAAATCAAATTCGTAATCTTCCAAAACACATTTTCTTAGAAGCGAAACTTGGACGTTTTCGACAATGTCTATTTCCTATCCATGTATTTGATTAATGGCAGAAATCTTACCTTAACTATCTTGTTACTAATACTAAAAAATGGGAGTTTTAAATATCGATGGTGTTGAACGGCAACCTGGTATATAAAAAAAAATACGAACGAAAGGTTTCACTCCTGATCACATATCAGATTGTCCATTTCCACATTATAAAATGGCAACATATAAAAGAGAACAACCACTAGGATTTCCATTGTCGAAAATGAATTGTTTGGCAACGACCGCTAGATGGAAGTACTGCTGCAAGCTATTAATGACATTTCATCAGGGTTATAACGTGACTTATTTTACAGTCGCTAGATGGCAGCGTAGTGAAATCGATTAAAGTTGTCTTGAAAGTGCATTAGGCTGATCAATCTGATACATGTGATCAGGGATTTCACTTTAGTCCTATCAAGTAAATTTTCCGAATCCTCTTGAAACAAATCTTACATCAAGGTATGAGTACAAACTTCACAAGAAGAGTTTTAAATATTCTCTTGTCGAACATTTATTGGTTTTCGAGATATTAAAATGGTTTTTCGCTCTCCTGTAAAATTGAATTTTTTTCTGGCAAACGAGGTTGCTGTTAAGTAGCATAGCTATACAATAGTGTATTACGATACAAAGTTGGGAAATACGTTTTACAAAATCGAGCAAACGTTTGTAATGCACTTCACAAACGTGTATTGTACAACATTTTTTGCACGATCATATTTTTAAAATTGCAGATACAATATACTTGCACTGAACATTTAGAGCATTATTATTCCGAAGCCTTCGCAAAACTGCACTGTAATGGTAACTAAGTAACAAGTGCACTGTAATGGATCTATTTCAGTATAGTCTTATGTTATGGAGAATGGTTTCCCTGGCAACAAGTTTCTGTGTGAGAATTCTAACTTTCAAGGCCTAACAACAATAGCTGTAAATATAACAAAAACACGGTGGTTTAAAAAATTACATTGTATTAAAGAGCATCTGAATTCTACATTGTGAGCTAAAACTTGAGTGGGTGAATGGAATAAGGGCCAATCCCATTCTCTGTTCAAAATGACAGATTTCAACAAAACGTGTGAAATTGTTGCAGTTAACCTAGGACTCTGTATATTTTCAAATAGGGAGATCGATATACAATATTGTAATACCATGCTAAGAAAGAATATATGATTTATGTTTATAAATATAAATCCGTATATAATATTAAAGTTTTCAAAATTTACTGCAATTGGGATGGTTTTTACTCCAGTCACTCAATTCTATAATGAAAGGAAATGATGAAAGTTAAGCAGTGAAAGAGAAAGGTCGTATCTTTCAATTAGAATAGCGCTGTCATGTAGAAAGGACGTCAACCAATACATTCGTGATAATATTTTACAGCTCTTTTGCAAGAAGAAACAAATCAAGAAGCATAATTATTTTTGGAAAGAGAAAATGGTAACTGAAGTATGTTTGTTAATCGTATCCCACCTACCTGATCTTCACTAAGAAGCACTTCTAGCTAAATAACAACCAAGGTGTAAAAAGTAAATTAAAGTTTGATTAAATGGAAAGCAAACATTCCTGTCAATCATGTACTGTTCATAATGATACTCAAATTGATTGGTACAGTGTCAGAGATGCCTAATCCGTAAATTTTGAAGCCTCTGACATCTGCACAGAATTACTGTAAATTAATATCGTTTCTCTGTACCAAAATATATGTAGGTACCTACTAGGTCAATATTAGATGAGAAAAATCATTTGAGACCACATAATTAAAAAAAAGACGTTCGAGTTTAGACTTCAATATCTCTTTTCAGTGTACTTGTTGCTTAGCAACTCTGGCACTATACCACTCTTTTGTTTTCCGTACATTATTCTTTTATACAGAGTGGAAGTAATATAAAACTGTGCAGATTTGAGCAGCTTAATTCATGGATGGAGACAACAAAAAAATTATACATTTAGTCCGAAAAGAATAACTCAACAAGCAAAACAGTCTTTACTCTTTTACTTAAGTACCGGTACTCTCCATATGGTTCTGATTTCTACTCTTTATTATTAGAGAATGATTTCTCTGCAAATTAAATAGAAAATCAACACACGAACGTTATTCCCTGCCATTTGGAAGTCTGACAATTCTACTGCAGTGACTAAGGCTGCTATTCAGACCTGAGTTGGTGTGTGAATTCGTGAGCCAGCGATGCGCTGTTGCCAAATTACGCAGAGTTTAAGCCTATGTAATTAACCATGCACTTAGTTCAAAAGCTGTAAGAGTTTTTTTTTATTTATTTTAATGTATTCTATTACACCCTTAAATCTGTAGTTACGTTACTTCCACTCTGTAAATGAATGTAAGTTGGTTCATACAATGAATTAACTTTTAAATGTTGTGATTTTTAGTTTATTAAAAAATTTAATATAAAATTTTAATACTCTAATTTCAACTGCTGTTAAATTAATACATTATTTAAATTGTTCAGGTATCTATAATGCATAACGGGTGGAAGATCTTCAGTGACGGTAACGCGACAGAGAAAATCTTCGAGATAAAATGAACAGAATTTTGTTGGCCATTTTGCGTTATATTTTTATTTATTAGGAAATATACTCTGTTTTTTGTTAATTTTAACATGACGGTAAACTATTAGCCCATGCTAATTCATGCAAGCACTTCTTCTCTTCTCCGGAGAGGGGGAAAGATGCAGGTAAACAAACAGTCAGTTGCGCGCTTTACTCTGCAAAATGCTATTCGAACTACGTTATGCCTTAGGTTGAAGCACGCGTCTACATTTCGTGTCTAGTACAGCTGTTAGCTTCATTGCTAAGACAGATGAGCATTGGATAACATTTCGGTAACAGCATTGCCAAACAGCCATTAGTGATTTATTAATAATTAAACTTTTAAAATACTTTAAAATACTCTGAAATCATATACGTAAAAAATTACCTACGCAAAATGTATTAGTTGAACTAGATAACATTAATGTAAGGACGTTTATTGAATATGTATTTCTAAATTTTTAAAAGCTAGTCTAAAAAATTACGACCTAAAACAATTGAGGAGCGTTTTTGCAAAAGTCGATAGATGCAGAATTTTTCGAAAGTGAGTTCCATATGGATATCGTATATTTTCTTCCTCCGGAATCGATCTATGAAATCAGATTTACCAAAACTTGATTCATACCGTATGTAGAGACTACCAAACCTTCCAGGTTTTTTTCAAAACTCGATAGATCCTGTCACTTAGTGTAATTTCTGTAAAATCTTGATTTCTGCATCTATCGACTTTTGCAAAAACTCTCCTCAATTATTTCTGGGAATTCTAATAGCAAAGGAACAAAATGTAAGAGGAATTCTGCCTCGACCATTATGCAAGGGATTTCCCCCTTAAAAGGAGTGTTACTGAACACCTTTCACCCTGGATATTTCCAAATTTTAGAGTAACTTGTTACGATGTGAAGCTCAACTTTCACTAATTTCTTCTTTCCTATTTGAAAAACCCGCAGTTTTTTAAATAGCAAAATATCGTATGTTGACTTTATGAAACAACGTTCAAAGACGAAAGAACTATCCTTTTTAGCTGTAGGCACTTAAATGATATATAAATTTAAGAAAACTATGAAACTAGATATACTCCAATCACTGAATAAACAATTACAGTAAGAAATTTGCAGCGAGATTTCCAGATTTAGTGTATTTTTTCTTATCTGCCAAATTTTTATTTTCTAAGTTCAATCATTCTTTCAAATGACTCGAATCTGCAAAAGATATATGCAAGTATTCATTTAATTCATGCAATAATGTTCAAAGAATAAAGGTGTTTGTAAATACAAATCTTGTTGCAAGCTGATGTGAAAATATCTTAATTCTATAGCACGTCCATACACTAAATCAATTTTCATATAAAATATTTTGAGTTTTATACCCTCGTTCAATATTCGAGTTATCTCGATTCAAAACAAGTGAATTTGGAGTAAGCCTAGGCACTGGCTGCATGCACAACAGTAATTCACGTGTCTACCACTTGTACTGAATATTTGGCTTACAAATACTCTGGATTTGGAACGTAATTTGTATCTAATATCAATCAAATTTTGTTAATATTATTTTTATCCTCTTTTTATATATTAATTGTATTATTTTATTTCTATTTCTATTGTAATTATATTTTGTAGTCTGGTGTATTATTCTGTATTATTATTGTATTGTTATTATTTGTACTTGACCATGTTATAGCATCTTCCGATGCATTTGAAATTTGAAAAAAAAAAAAAAAAATTAAATTTGTAAACCTGAAAGTTATTGAGCTTATAAATTCGTAATATATTATAACGAGTGCAAGAGTGTATTAGGAGATTTAAAATTTCGAATTGGTAAAATACAGGATTAATTTTTTATTTTATCTTGGTGTCAAAAGTGAACACTTGCACAAACTTCAATTTACGTACCAAATGAAGAAATATAAACCTCTGCAAATAAGTACTTTGCTTTCACAGTGGGGAGGAAAGTCACAGGTGTTTGTTATATTTCAATATGATTCACTTAATCTAAGATGCATATCTAAAATGTAATGCAGCATTTAGCTTGTATTTTTCTGTTGGTATAGTGGGAACACTGTTGGCAGCTAACATCACGTGATTTGTGGTGGAAAAAACAATTTGCTCAAAGTGCTTAATCCTGTAAACTCATGACATTACTAAACTGCTTTCTTGTTTTTGTTTTGGTTTGTACGACTTACTCATAGGTACCTTGAATACAAATCTTAGGGAACCGTATATGTGTAAGAGCGAAATGCAATTTTCTAACTTGTCAAAATATAATGCAAATCTAGTAAAAAAAAATATGTAATAGAATACAAACTATAATAACACTGTAATGCAATACAAGCTATAATAAAGACTACGAAAGTACCTAATGAAGAATTCATTTCCATTTTTATAGATAACAAAATAAAACACTCGAATTCATGGCTAAGGAGTCTGTGTTCGTAATTCGTATCCCTTAAGGATAAGAAGCAATGCCCAAAGAAACTAAACAAAAGTTCAAGAATGTGAACCCCTTACTACAGTAAAACGGACTGTAGCCGAGCACCAAACTAATGAATTGAAGAATTTACTGAATCGAGCGTCAGCCTGCGTTTCGTCGCTTGCTGAATAATTATTTTATCACACTGGAGCAGTACAAGTTATATTTGCTCCGTCCTTCATACAGAGCCAAGAGTTCGAGCGTTGTGTAGCAGGTTCCATTTTCAGCTCCCTGTATATTTCAACTGACAAAATCCGTTAGAGAGTTGGGTACAGAAGACAACCTATAATCTTTGCACATGTGTGCTTTTTCTTACTATTATATTTCAAAAAACCTTTTTAATTTACTATTAGGACTTAATTAAAATTGGCCTAATTTGAACTGTTTCTCTTCCTCTGTGTACGATAAACTTTTTAATAACTGTATTAGATTTTCAAGTATCATAGCGAATATAAAGATATTCAGATAAAACTTTTAATAACTGTGTTAGATCTTCAAGTATAGCAAATGTAAAGATATTCAGGGAAACCTTTTAATAACTGCACTAGATTTCAAGTGTCATAGCAAATGTAAATAAGTGTACTAGATTTTCCACTATCATAGAAATGTAAAGATATTCAGGGAAACCTTTTAATAACTGCACTAGATTTGAAGTATCGTAGCAAATGTAAAGACATTAAGATAAACTCTTTAAAATCTACTAGATAAACTTCTTAAAATATATTAGATTTTCAAGTGTCATAGCAAATGTAAATAACTGTACTAGATTTTCCACTATCATAGCAAATGTAAAGATATTTAGGTAAACCTTATAATAAATGTACTAGGTTTTCAAGTATCATAGCAAATGTAGAGATATTCACATAATTCTTTTAATAATTGTACTAGATTTTCCAGTATCGTAGCAAATGTAAAGATATTTAGGTAAACCTTCTAATAACTGTACCAGACTTTCAAGTATTGTAGCAAATGTGAAAATATTCAGATGAATCTTTTAATAACTGTACTAGACTTTCAAGTATCATAGCAAATGTAAAGATATTCAGAGGAATCTTTTAATAACTGTACTACACTTTCAAGTATCATAGCAAATGTAAAGATATTCAGAGGAATCTTTTAATAACTGTACTAGACTATCAAGTATCATAGCAAATGTAAAGATATTCAGATGAATCTTTTAATAACTGTACTAGACTTTCAAGTACCATAACAAATGTAAAGATATTCAGATGAATCTTTTAATAACTGTACTAGACTTTCAAGTATCATAGCAAATGTAAAGATATTCAGATGAATCTTTTAATAACTGTGCTAGACTTTCAAGTACCATAACAAATGTAAAGATATTCAGATGAATCTTTTAATAACTGTACTAGACTTTCAAGTATCATAGCAAATGTAAAGATATTCAGGTGAATCTTTTAATAACTGTACTAGACTTTCAAGTATCGTAGCAAATGTAAAGATATTCAGATAAATCTTTTAATAACTGTACTAGACTTTCAAGTACCATAACAAATGTAAAGATATTCAGATGAATCTTTTAATAACTGTACTAGACTTTCAAGTATCATAGCAAATGTAAAGATATTCAGATGAATATTTTAATAACTGTGCTAGACTTTCAAGTACCATAACAAATGTAAAGATATTCAGATGAATCTTTTAATAACTGTGCTAGACTTTCAAGTACCATAACAAATGTAAAGATATTCAGATGAATCTTTTAATAACTGTACTAGACTTTCAAGTATCATAGCAAATGTAAAGATATTCAGGTGAATCTTTTAATAACTGTACTAGACTTTCAAGTATCGTAGCAAATGTAAAGATATTCAGATAAATCTTTTAAGAACTGTACTAGACTTTCAAGTATCGTAGCAAATGTAAAGATATTCAGATAAATCTTTTAATAACTGTACTAGACTTTCAAGTATCGTAGCAAATGTAAAGATATTCAGATAAATCTTTTAAGAACTGTACTAGACTTTCAAGTATCGTAGCAAATGTAAAGATATTCAGATAAATCTTTTAATAACTGTACTAGACTTTCAAGTATCGTAGCAAATGTAAAGATATTCAGATAAATCTTTCATGTACACACTAGATAGATACCTACTATTTGAGGCAATGGCAAAGGAATGGCTTTGAAGTGGTCTGAACCAACAAACAGTTGCAGCAGCTCAACTGTGTAATAAATCCTGTTATATCCCTTGACTCTACAGGTTGAAGTCGGGTCTGGCTGTCAAGGTAGTCCTTTGCGTTGTAATTGTAAGATGAAATGTAATTGTAACTGTGTATACAGTCATTGTTAGGCGTAGACATGAAGTATGACACATGGACCAACAATGTGGTGCGAATTCTCTCTCAAAATTATTCCCAAACTTCTTGATTTTGGATATAAATGTAAAGTGTTAAGTCGACGTTGAACCCAAAACAATATATTTCCTCGTTTAAGACTATGTCTGAGGTAGTTTTGAAATGGACAGCTTGGATAATATTTTGTAATACTGATGGAGTCGAGTTAAATTTTTAAATATACTCGTATATATTTCTCTTTTCCAAAAGCGAGTACTAGAATTTTTGTCTTTCGGCTAAATATTTTAGTCTAAGAGGTGGCCGAAGATGGTGTTTTTGCCGCCGCAGGCCTTGGTGTTCGTGCAGCATAGGGATCGTTGTGATAATTTAACACTCAGATGAATACATTAATCAGTGTCTTCATATATATAGGTATACTCGATAGTAATGTGTACTGAGTTTGCAGTAAGCAAAATATAATATTAATACCTAATTAAACAATATTGTGTGCGATAGTGTCTGACATGTAATAGGAAGTCATTCCGTAAGAATAGCTCCTAAAAGTTGAGGCAATTATACTTCCAGACCACACTGCAAGAAGGAAGGCGGGTGACGTGTACTATAGCACAGAATATTCTGTGCTGCTACTCGAGTTAAAGGGCTTCAAATATACACAGCGAATCCTAATGTCTAGTGCATTAGAACTACCGACCATTATAATATTAGAAACTGTAGGCTCCAGAATGAACATGAATCTCGTCCGAGTGCAATGTGATGCATATCTTCCAGGCGCACAAGTAGCTCGACGACTTCATCTCTTCAAGGAATCAAGGAGGCGATTTCTGAAATCAGGGGTCTCTCCTCATGAGGGCCAGAGAGGACGCTGCCAAGGAGTGCTCAGACTACAGCGGCGCAAAGCATATCAACAAGAAGAGCCATATAAAAAGAACAATTTCGCAACTGTTATCAACTGAAAATTTCAACACGTAATATTCCCAAAATGCTCAATTTTATTACGGGAATTGTACTCCCCAATACATCATTATAATAATATGCATCATTATAAAATTTAGTTCTCTGAAAACAATGCAGAACCAAATTGTAAGTGTATACAGAATGCCACAAACGTCAATTTCCCCTACAGATTTCAATGTGTCAGCTGTTATTTTCAATGTATTTTATATAACGACGTCCAACAGATTTGCAAGTAAGTGATATGTAAAATTTATCATCATTAATACTGTAAAATGAAGGTTCACGAATGGTAAATCTCCTATTAATGTGATAGCAATATTGAGAGGAAACTAATTTTGGGGACATTCTTTATATAATTTAATAGGCGAAGTTGTTAGTGTTCCGTAACATTGTGACCTACTGAACATAATGCGATAAGTGTGGCTTAATGTAATGTATTGTTCTGAAGTGGAAACAGAGAATACTGACTGCCAATCTGTGAGGTTTCTTGGGTTTTTCAGTTGTTTCGTTCTGCCCATTAATATGCAACTTCGAGTGATATCTCGCTCTTGTGATGATATGTTTTAATTTTTACTTATATAGTTAATAATAATTTCAGGTAACCTACACGATATATTACTGTCAGAGATACAGGCCAAAATAACACGGTGCGGAACGAAATTGATTAGAATACATGATATTAATTTGCATAAATTTGAAATATTTGCGATTGTCTACCTAAATTTCGCAGTGAATATACCAAGGTAGTATAATAAAATATATTATTATTATTATTATTATAATTATTATTATTATTATTATTATTATTATTATTATTATTATTATTATTATTATTATTATTGTTATTGTCTCGTCCCTTATCGCCTCGACAATAGAGCTCACGCATTTGTTGTCCTGTCATCTGGTATCCTCAGGAGTAGGATCTTTTCTGGTCCATAAGTATGACCACTTATTTGTCTTCTTGTCCAGGAGCTTCTACCCCGTTGTTTATCAAGGGAGAAATCTCAATAACGACGCATGTAGTGTAATTTTCCCACATCATCTACTTCAAAGTCCGTTGTTCCTCAATCTGTATGCTTTAGAAACGATTACTTATGCTTTTTTTTTTTGTTTTTCTAGACACATTTACATAATATCAGTTTACAGCTGATAAATCCCGTGCACACTTTCAATTTTCTCACATATTCACCAAAGCTATACTTTACGAAATCCTCCCTATTACCTGGAAAAAGTATTCCTTTGTGGTTTCTTAAAGAGTTCAATTAAAAATATACGTGAAACATTATAATCGTATATTAAAACATCAGAACTGTTCGTCTATGAATCGTATAGTTTCGATGTGACCTAAACAAAAACAGCATTTTACAGAATAAAAAACACAAAATTTCAAATAATAGAGTATAATATTACTTAATCGAAATTACAATAAATTTATTAAAAGAACACACAAATATCGCATAATTTTAGAGAGTAAGAACTTTAATTTTATATTTTAGCACAACAGTATGATTTAAATTTATGTATATTATTATATTAATTGCGTATGTGAAGTGGACATGTTTCGAACCTGGAACATTGCACATGGAACTTTGAAAGACAAGTGATTTAGCTACTTAAACTACGACAATACATCGCTTAGCTGCTTCTTAATTCCTACATGGGGCGTGCTGGTGAGTTTGTACCTAAACGTTATCATACATATAGACGCAATTTATGCTCTGATTTTGTGATTAACTTTTATTCGCGTTATTCGTAACTGTTACGCGAGCTCTGTGGTAAAGTGTTCGGTATAAAACACGTAGCTTTTGTATTTTAAGAGTTCGAATCCTACCTAAACCACGGAACTATATTTTATATTTTATTTATAAGTAACTACGGAAAAACGCGCAAAAAAAAAAAAAAAAAAAAAAACAAATTCCAGTCGTATATTCGCAACGAATTCTATAGCTCAGGGATAAAATAAATGGCACGAATTTCATAAAGAAAGCCATTAATATGAACAATAGTTTTTTTAACATTTTATTACATTTCCAACAACGAATATATTTGATACGATATATTTTATTAACAGAACATCATGTAATTTCATTAATATTATTATATTAATTACATACATAGAACACACACGTTTCGAACCTCCAATACTGTACCTAGAACACTGAAAGGGAAAGTATTTAACCACTTAAGCTACGACAGCACATCGGTTCACTGCTTCTTCATTCCTATATGAGGCACGCTGGTAAGTTTCTACCTAAACGTTATTGTACATATAGACGCTATTATTAGCTCATTTTGTGATTAACTTTTATTTGGTTACTTTTCAGCTGTTGTGTCAGCTCCGTGGTAAAGGCTCGGGCTTAAAATGTAGTGTTTTCGTACTTTAAAGGTTCGAATCCCAACTAAGCCATAAAATTTTTTTTTTCCTCTATATTTGTAATAAATAACTACAAAAACAAAAGACGCGAAAAAAGCAAATTTTTGGTTCTATATTCGGAATTAGAGCTAAAATAAATAATACTTGAGGCATAAAGACAGTTATATTAGTTCTAAATTTTTCACAGATGTATTTCACAATTTTACATACTTGCAATGAGAATTGTTATGTTTTATATTAAGAACATCACATAACTTCATTTATATTGTCATATTAATTACATACACAGATTAGACATGTTTCGAACCTGGAACACTTCACCTAGAACACTGACAGACAAACCATTTAACTACTTAAGCTATGACAGCACATCGGCCAACTGCATTTTCACTGCTACATCAGGCGTGCTGCTATGTTTCTATAACATGTGTAATTCAAAACCAATCGCCTCACAGGATAAGAGCAAAATTTAGACCCTCGACCAGAATCGCTTGCCTTAGCCGAGAACGCTAAGGCATGGCTTGTTGAGTTTGTTGTGAATTTCATCGGTTTGAAACCTGGTATGGAATAAAAAAAACAGAGTATTTTTATTACTTATAGACCTACTAAATAATTGAAAAATCAAACGCCTCGCAGGATAAGAGCAAAATTTAGACCCTCGAACAGCATCGCCTTCCTTAGCCACGAACGCTAAAGCATGGCTTCTTCAGTTCATTCTGAATTTCATCGGTTCGAAACCTGGTATGGAATAAAAAAAAACTGATTTTTTTATTACTTATAGATCTATTAAATAATCGAAAAATCAAACGCCTCACAGGATAAGAGAAAAATTTAGACCCCTCAACCAGCATCGCCTTCCTTAGTCAAAAACACTAAAGCATGGCTTGTTCAGTTTATTCTGAATTTCATCGGTTTGAAACCTAGTATGGAATAAAAAAATGCATTATTTTTATTACTTATAAATCTATTAAATAATCGAAAAATCAAACGCCTCACAGGATAAGAGAAAATTTAGACCCTCGACCAGCATCGCTTTTCTTAGCCAAGAACACTAAAGCATTGTTTGTTCAGTTCATTTTGAATTTCATTGGTTCGAAACCTGATATGGAATAAAAAAAAACATATTATTTTTATTACCTATAGACCTACTAAATAATTGAAAAATCAAACGCCTCACAGGATAAGAGCAAAATTTAGACCCTCGACCAGCATCGCCTTTCTTAGCCAAAAACGCTATAGCATGGCTTGTTCAGTTCATTCTGAACTTCATCGGTTCGAAACCTGGTATGGAATAAAAAAAACACATTATTTTTATTACTTATAGAGCTATTAAATAATTGAAAAATCAAACGCCTCACAGGATAAGAGCAAAATTTAGACCCTCGACTAGCATCGCCTTCCTTAGCCAAGAACGCTAAGGCATGGCTTGTTCATTTCATTCTGAATTTCATCGGTTCGAAACCTCGTATGGAATTAAAAAAAAACATTTTTTTTGTATTACTTACAGATCTACTAAATATTTGAAAAAGCAATCGCTTTACAGGATAAGAGCAAAATTTAGACCCTCAACGAACATCACCTTCCTTAGCCAAGAACGCTAAAGCTTGGTTTGTTCAGTTCATTCTGAATTTCATCGGTTCGAAACCTCGTATAAAATAAAAAAAAAAAGAATTTTTTTTTTTTACTTATAGATTTATTAAATAATTGAAAGAGCAATCGCCTCACAGGATAAGAACAAAATTTAGACCCTCGACCAGCATCGCCTTCCTTAGCCGAGAACGCTAAGGCATGGTTTGTTAAGAACGTTCTCATTGCTTCTAGCTTCTACTTTCACGTTTCGTGGGGTCGAAACCTAGTAGAGCTATGTTAGTTATATTATTACATTTCTAATTATGCAAAAATCACACCTCAGTGTCAAGAATCACACCCCTGCCGGCCGAAGGCCGGCAGGGGTGTGATTCTTGACACTGAGGTGTGATTTTTGCATAACACACCCAACTGCTAGGGTGTATATATATATATGTATATGTATGTATATATATAAGACACCTCATTAGTAGGGTGTGTTACTATTACGTTTTAATAATGCAAAAATCACACCCCAGTGTCAAGAATCACACCCCTGCCGGCCTTCGGCCGGCAGGGGTGTGATTCTTGACACTGGGGTGTGATTTTTGCATAATTGAAACGTAATAATATAACTAACATAGCTCTACTAGGTTTCGAACCCATGAAACGTGGAAGTAGAAGCAATGAAAACGTTCTTAACAAACCATGCCTTAGCGTTCTCGGCTAAGGAAGGCGATGCTGGTCGAGGGTCTAAATTTTGCTCTTATCCTGTGAGGCGATTGCTTTTTCAATTATATGATAAAACTGTAAGTAATAAAAAAAATTGTTTTTTTTAGTTCCACACCAGGTTTCGAACCGATGAAATTCAGAATGAACTGAACAAGCCATGTCTTAGTGCTCTTAGCTAAGAAAAGCGATGCTGGTCGAGGGTCTAAATTTTGCTCTTATCCTGTGAGGCGATTGCTTTTTCAATTATTTAATAAAACTGTAAGTAATAAAAAAAAATGTTTTTTTAGTTTCACACCAGGTTTCGAACCGATGAAATTCAGAATGAACTGAACAAGCCATGTCTTAGCGCTCTCGGCTAAGGAAGGCGATATTGGTCGAGGGTCTAAATTTTGCTCTTATCCTGTGAGGCGTTTCATTTTTCAATTATTTAGTAGGTCTATAAGTAATAAAAATAATATGTTTTTTTTTTATTCCATAGCAGGTTTCGAACCGATGAAATTCAGAATGAACTGAACAAGCCATGTCTTAGCGCTCTCGGCTAAGGAAGGCGATGCTGGTCGAGGGTCTAAATTTTGCTCTTATCCTGTGAGGCGATTGCTTTTCAATTATTTAATAAATCTATAAGTAATAAAAATTTTTTTTTTTTTTTTTTTTTTTTAATTCCACACCAGGTTTCGAACTTATGACATTCAGAATAAACTGAACAAGCTATGCCTTAATGCACTCGGCTAAAGAAGGCGATGTTGCTCGAGGGTATAAATTTTGCTCTTATCCTGTGAGGCGATTGATTTTTCAATTATTCATTAGATATATAAGTAATAAAAAAAATTGCCTTTTTAATCCGATACCAGGTTTCGAACCGATGAAATTGAAAATGAACTGAACAAGCTGTGCCTTAGCGGTCTTGGCTAAAGCAAGCAATGCTGGTCGAGGGTCTAAATTTTGCTCTTATCCTGTGAGGCGATTGATTTTTCAACTATACATGTTATAGAAAGATAGCAGCACGCCTGATGTAGCAGTGAAAATGCATTTGGCCGATGTGCTGTCGTAGCTTAAGTGGTTAAATGTCTTGTCTTTCAGTGTTCTAGGTGAAATGTTTCAGGTTCGATACGTCTATAATTCCTATATATAATTAATATAATAATATAAATGTATTTATGTGATGTTCTTAACATAAAATATAATCATTGTTGTTGTAGATATGTAAAATTGTGAAAAACTTCGAATTAATATAACAATCTTTATGCATCAAGTATTATTTATTTTAGCCCTGATTTGCGAATATACAACCAAAAATTTGCTTCTTTCGCGCTTTTTTTGGTAGTTACTTTTTATTAATATAGGGGGAAAAAAATTGCTTTTATGGTTTAGGTGAGATTCGAACCTTTAAACTAGGAAAACATTATATTCCATTCCCGAGACTTTACTACGGAGTTAACGTAACAGTTGATAAGTAACGAAATAAATGTTAATCACAAAATGAGCGAATAATGGCGTCTATATGTACAATAACGTTTAGGTAGAAACTTACCAGCGTGCCTCATATAGCAATGAAGAAGGAGTGGACCGATGTGCTGTCGTAGCTTAAGTGGTTAAATGTCTGCTCTTTCAGTGTTCTAGGTACCAGGTTCCAGACCTATGTATTCCATACATGTAATTAATATAATAATAAAATATATAATTAAAGTTGTTACTATATAAAATTATGCGATATTTTGTGTTGTTTTTAATAAATTTACTGTAATTACGATTACGTAATATTATACTGTATTATTTGAAATGTTGTGTTTTTTATTGTTTAAAATGCGGTTTTTGTTTTGGTCTACGCTGTACAGGTGCCGCGTTTCTTCGTACATCGAAACTATACGATTCACAGACGAACAGTTCTGCTGTTTTAATATACGATTATGATGTTTCACGTATATTTTTAATTGAACTGTTCAAGAAACCACAAAGGAATACTTTTTCCAGGTAATAGGGAGGATTTCGTAAAGTATAGCTTTGGTGAATATGTGAGAAAATTGAAAGTGTGCACGGGATTTATCAGCTGTAAACTGATATATGATAAATATGTAAATGTGTCGAAAAAAAAACTAAAAAATTGCATAAGGAATCGTTTCTAAAGCATACTGATTGAGGAATAACGGACGTTGAAGTAGATGATGTGGAAAAATTACGTACGACGTTATTGAGTTTTTGTCCCTTGATAAACAACGAGTTAGAAGCTTCTGGACAAGAAGACAAATAAGTGGTCATACTTCTGGACCAGAGAAGATCCTAGTCCTGAGGATACCAGATGACAGGACAACAAATGCGTGAGCTCTATCGTCGGGGCGATAAGGGACGGGATGCAAAAAATGTAACATTAGCAGTAATATAATATTTTATTATGTTATTATTATAGTAATATCTTTGCTATTAGTTGTAGCTCATAGGTAGGTAGACAATCGCAAATATTTCAGATTTTTGCAAATTAATATAACGCCTTGGGATCAATTTCGTTCCGCACCGTGCTATTCTGACCTGTATCTCTGATAGTATTACGTAATACAGGTTACCTCAAATAATTATTGACTATGCAAGCTAAAGTTAAGAAATTATAACACACAAAGTGAGATATGATTCGAAATTTTTCATTAGTGTCCGTATACCAAACTTAAAACAAAGAAATATAGGTAGACAGCGATACACCACAGATTGGCATACAATAGTCTCTCTTTTCACTTTAGAGAAATACATTACATTAAGCCACTTATTCCAATATGTTCAGTAGGTCACAATGTTACGGAACACTAAAAACTTTGCCTGTTAAATTATATACAGAATGTCCCCAAAATAAGTTTCCTCTCAATATTGCTATCACATTAATAGGGGATTTACCATTCGTGAACATTCATTTTACACTATTAATGATGATAAATTTTACCTATCACGTACTTGTAAATCTGTTGTATGTTGTTATATAATTATATTAAAAAATGACGGCTGACACATTGAACATCTGTAGGGAAAATGTACTTTTGTGACAGTCTGTATAGTTACAATTTTGTTTTGCATTGTTTTCAGAGAACTAAATTTTATAATGATACACATTATTATACTGATGTATTGGCGAGTACAATCCCCGGTAATAAGCGTGAGCATTTTGGGAATATTACGTGTTGAAATTTTCAGTTGATAACAGTTGCGAAATTGTTCTTTTTATATTGCTCTTCTTATTGATGTGCTTTGCGCCGCTGTAGTCTGAGCACTCCTTGGCAGCGTCCTTTCTGGCCCTCACAAGGAGAAACCCCTGATTTCAGAAATCGCCTCCTTGATTCCTTGAAGAGATGAAGTCGTCGAGCTACTTGTGCGCCTGGAAGATATGCATCACATTGCACTCGGACGAGATTCATGTTCATTCTGGAGCCTACAGTTTCTAATATTATAATGTTCGGTAGTTCTAATGCACTAGACATTAGGATTCGCTATGTAACAAATTGCTGCGAAGTGTATAGGTAAGCTGTTGATATAATGGCAGGTTTTCTTGTGTAGGATGACAGTAGTGTGCGATCAGACAGTAAGAGAATGAAGTGTCTACCATGAGACTACGCTGTAAACACTGACTAGCCTCCGGTACAGGAAAGGTGATGTGTGGCTAAGAGGAAGTGAGCCCAAAAACACAAATACATAGTTTGAAATGTGGCTACACTGAAGATGCTCCACTGCACGGCTTTGAAAATGTCACACTCTGTAAATATGATATCCCAGGTTTGTTTGTGTAAAGAAATAATTTGTGAACACTGGTTTTCCATAACAAAAGCTTTATTAACCACAACCACAAACAACTATACAACATTAACAAGAAGAAAACACAAAATATATTAGAATAGAAGACGACTTTGAACAGGGCAGGGTGCCCAAAATGTGGAGCGGTTTAAGTCAAGTAGCAGCGCAGGATATTCTGTGCTATGGTGACGTCACCCGCCTTCGTTCTTGCAGTGTGTCTACTAGAAAGAGCTGTTCTTAGGACGCCACTTCTTAATCTATGTACAAATATATCCGATACAATATTATTTAATTATGTTTCAATGTTATATTTTCTTTCGGAGACAATTCCTACACATGTTATATGACAAGAGACTGATTTATACAGGTTGGAAGTGAAATAATCCTGCAGATTCAGAGGGAGAAAATATGTTTTGCGCTTTACTTCAATTTGATTCGTTATATTTATTGAAAGATTGAATAATAAACGTATATTACGTTTTGTGATAAAATGCACGGTTAATTAGAAAATTGAGTTGAGAGTTTCTGCAATCTGGCAACATCGTCGCTAACACACTGTAATACAGATGTAAGAGATCAACTAACTCAGGCCTGTCTACCTTAGTGAACTGCAATCTCCCTTTCTAGTTACAGTGTTGCAATGGTGAGTGGCTTGAAACTAGTGACTTTGAAATTAAATTTACAATAAAACCGTCCACGCTATTGAAATACGCCAGAGGATAAATGATTCATTACATTTTTCATCGATACAGACAAAAATCACGATCATACTTGCAATAGTAACCAAATAAGAGAAACATTTGGGAAAAACATTTTTTTCTGAGGAAACTGTGGACTTTCCACCAATATGGTATTACTGGTTTTGTTACATACAAGATCTATTCACTCTGAATTCTGCTAGGTTATTTCACTTGCACCCTGTACATTCATTTCAGTGTTAAATTGTATAATCGCCTCTACCAAGCCTACGGCGACAAAAACACTTCCATCTTCGGCCACCCCTAGATTAGGACACTTGGTTGAAAGACACAAATTCTAGTACTCATTTTTGGAAAAGATATATATATATATATATATATATATATATATATATATAAGTATTCTGCTCAACTCCATCAGTAATACAAAATTTTATCGGTACGATTTCCAAACTATTTTAAACATGGTCTTACTGGAGAAAATGTGTTTTGGGTTTAAGTTTAACTTGAGTCGTTTTATTTGTAACCGAAATCCACAAGCTTGAAAATAATTTTGAGAGAGAATTCACACCGTGTTGTTTCATGTGCCACATTTTGTCAACAATGAAATACACAGTAAATTTACATTTCATTTTACATTCACAATAAAGAATGCCACCTTGATTGCCAGTGGGGTCAAGAAATATAACAGGAATTTGAACCAGAGTCGAACTGCTGCAACTAATGTTTGTTGTTGCAGATCACTTGCCATTGCTTCTAGTGCATTGTGTGTAGCCTACATCAAAGGAAAACACAGTACTCGAGCAACTTGTCAATTTAGAGTTGAATATCTTTACATTTCTGTGGCATTACCAATATTGTAATATGGCCTACAGTAACTAACAGTTGGGCACGAGAAGCACAGTTCCAGTGAGAGAAATTTTAGGAGTTTTGTTATGTCGGAAAAACATGAACTGTAAAAATTTGTTCAAACGTGATCCTAATTGAATAGTCTGCGCGCTTCCCAAGCAAGACGTCCAAGGTTTGAATCCTGGCGTGGATAAATTTATCTTCAATCCGCGGGACTGGGTGTTTGTCTTGTAATTGTCCTGTGCTGCCTCTGCGGTGGTCCGATCCCATGACTTGCAATGTGAGATGTCTAATATACGATCAAAAAATGTCCCCCCCCCCCAAGGTTAAACATAGAAAGAAAGATGATCCCAATTGTAAGTTAGTATATTTCGGAATGTACAGGGAGTTAAAAATGGAATGGTACTTGTTACAGAACGCTTCATCACAGAGTAAATGTAACTTGTACTGCTCCAGCAGGATGAGAAACAATAAGTCCGCAATGAGCAAGTTCTTGCAAGATTCAGCTCTATTCTTGAATTTGTCTATGTTGGTTTGCTGGTGAGGTACTGTCAGGATATTTTGATAAGAAATATTTGAACTGTTAAATTTAAGTTTCTGAGGTTATGACTTCTTACAGGCTGCTAACTCACGTAAGGAATATTGATTGAAAGAAACACCGATTCATTTGTCTATAAAATATTGAAATGAATTCTTTATTAGAAACTTTCGTGTGTTTTATTATAGTTTGTATTGGTTTATACGTTCATTAGTTACAAAGCATAATTATGCCACAATATTTGCATTACATTTTGACGAAGTAGAAAGCTCTATTTCGTGTTTGTACAGTCAGATTTCTATTCAACTTATAATTTCTAGAGAAAAACACGAAAGCAGTTCAACAACGTCACGAGTTTACAGAACAAAGCACTTCGAGGAACTCTACTCAGTCTTCACCACAAATCACGTGGTTTCGCTGCCAACAGTGTTACCACCAAACCAACAGAATATAACTAAATTCTGCATTACATTTTAACATATGTCTAGTTCTAATGATGGCTGACATAAGCTGAAACTAGTCAACTAGGTACATAAAACGTAGTTCATTTTAACACATCAAAGTGGTTATACAGGATGTCTCTAACCTTTATGGTCAAAGTTATACAAATGGTAGAGGACTTTGAGACCTGGGGTGTCTGTTGTACAATGAGGCAGGCAGGTATGAATCTGTTGCCCAGGTGATCGTGAATATGAAGTGGGCAGTGTTACAACCACATTCTCTTGCAAACCGCAAGATATTTAATGTTCATTTCCAAAACAACATACACTTCATAGCAACAACTTAGAGTTTGGAGCAGTTGTTGAAAGTGGCACCACTCATTTCAATACATGCATTACAATGGCACATGAAATTTGGTAAGCAGTAACAGATATCACCATGGAAGCGCCAGAGAGTTGTATGAAAATTAAAGCAGCTTAAAGAAACGTCCCTCACATACACTTTCAAGATCTCGTGGCATCCGAAGTATCCATTTTCGACCACTGGTTCCTGATGTCAAAATACTCAATTTAGAGTCCTGTATCATCTGTATAATTTTGACCCTAAAGTTTAGAGACACCCTGTATGAACGATATCCCTAAGCAAGATATGCATTTCAAATCGAGTAAATCCTATTGAAATGTACAAAAATACCAGAAGAGTTCCTCGCCACTCTGAAAGCAATTTCTCGTTAAGTATGTATTTATTGTGGATTACATTTCTTTACTTCATAAATAAATTGACGCTAATTTTTAACATGGATGTAAAATAAAATAATTATTCGTTTAATATACTACGAATTTGTAACCTAGATATATTTTACTATTTTTGTAGCTATATTATGTCCGATGTAGGCCTATTTGAGATGTTAAAGAATTTACTTTGTAATAGGAATAAATTTTTCAAAATCTCTGATTAATACTGTGTTATAACAATTGTGTTGTATCTTCAGGCAAACCAGGTTTAAGATCAATAGAGTGTAAGAGGAATTTGTGGTGAATAAAGATGAAGTTCCAGACCTCTCTTGCTTTATTGTACCATTATTTCTGCTTACATCGTATCAAGAATTTTCCAAGTTCTCACACTCTATTCTCAGGCAGATATGTGATTCTCATGTGACTTGAGGTGAAAGGAATATAAACTAGTGAGAGAAATGAACACAGTCTTCACCACTATATTCACAGTTATATATTTTAAAGCTGTCTGTATACATTCATTTCATGTTGTATGGATTTACTTTTTAGTTTTAATCTGTACGTAGAAGCGATGAGAGATTCACAACCATTTGCATCCTACTGCATCCATCACGAACCGTAGTATCTGTAACACAAATTAAATCATGAATCAGAAAAAAGACGAGCAGTTCAGTTCTGTTAAATCTATGAGGACAGTCTCTTACAGAAATCAAACATAATTGCGATCCGTTTAGTAACGAAAAAAATTACATCTACAGGAATAGAATTATGGAAGTGCTATAAATGTTTAATTTATCACTTTGAAACAAGTGCATACACAATATAATAAAAAACGTACGTAGATTTCAGGTTGAGGAAGTGAACGGGCTAGGTTGCCTAGCAACAGTTATGCTAATAGTAAATACAAATTAAGATTTAATATTTGCAAGATTTCTAGGAACATACTTTGATAATACAAAATGTTGAGGTAGAAATGAACGTGGCATTTCAGTGAAAAAACTTCAACATTCGTCAACTAATAACATTCCAAGATTAAATAAGAAATTTTTGTTAGGAATAACTTGATATTAACTCGTACTCCATCCTGAAAACAATTACGTAATGAGATAATTATATATTAAAACTAATAAGAAAAAATAATCCAGACATTAAGAGTGACCTAATATTATAGCAAATTAATAACATTTACATAAATTAAATTATATACCGTAATGTTAATAATAATTTAATATCAACACACAAGCATACAATTAAATAAAGCCAAAAATATACAGACAATATAAAAATCACAGAAGGAAACCTTTAGGAAATATTGAGAATTGCATTCTGTAGGAATCCATCACTGTAGATTAATACCAATCTAACTTAATACTAAAAATGTAAGAAAAGGACAATTATATTTTAAGTATTCGTCAGTAATTCTAAATCAAAGCATTTGTTAAATTTTAGTATTTTAATTGGGAACATGATTCTCAGTACTTTCTGCGAAACTATATTTTTTCCGATAAGTTTTTTATTTCCAGCATTTAAATTACGTTTTTATGAAAAAAGCCTGAATTTTTCATCAATATCCTCCACGATTGGAATTGGAATTTTGTTTGTGTAAAGGAACTTCGATCTTGGAGGTACTGAAACCTCCGCTAGAGGTACCTATGTTCCAGCAACGAAACCTACGAGTTAAATACATACAAAAGAACTTTGGAACTTAGTTCAGTTCCACACTGTGAATGTGACTTCCCAGAGAACTGTCCACAAATTTCCGCGATTAGTTGTTTAAAAAGAATCCTTGTACACCTCTTCGCGCCTAAGATTACGCTGCTTTGTTAATTTCATTTTATTTTCTTCCATCTTCACAGATTTTTATATCCTTTCTTTACGATTAGTTTCTTCGATATCTTCTGTTTCATCGACTATTCTTCAGTTTTATCAATTCTTTCTTCAGTTTTCTCAATTTTTATTCAGTTTTCTCAATTCTTTCTTCATTCTTCACTTCATTTATTTTAGTTTCTTTTCGCCTTTTATTCACTTTCACTTCCCCCATTTCGCATCACATCCTATTCACTGTTTCACTTCACTACACACTTCGCATTCCTACGATTTTTTAAGAAGGGTACAAGTTTCACAGAAGAGAGAATTAAATAGATAATGTAACATTATCTTTAACAGCAAGATTGACATCGATCAATTCTTGGGAAATCACAATCAAAATTTCGATACTAACTTTGGCATGAGCATTCTAAATATTATATCATAACGTATAAAATTTTTTTCGAATGAAAATTTTAATTCAGTAGTTTTTAAGTTGCATGAATTACATTTTACCTTTTCTAAAAGATTTCAAACGAATTTAAGATATGACAATACACATTTATCCGAATATTAATAATTCACAGAGAGAATCTGAATGCATTTCCTAAGAGAAAAGTTGTCAATACGTAAGGTACATGACGCTTCTAAGATCTGTGTCACAATTTAGTCGACGGCTAAATATTATTTGCATTACGGCAACATTTGTGTACTGAAAGTACGTAAACATTTTCTATTTTTCCGTGAACATGAGATTCATGTTCCCACTACTTAATGAAGGCTAACAGAAGCATGCAACACTCGAATGAAATTTGTTTTAATTATTCACGTGGGCCAGCTAGAAAAGAAGTATCGATTATAAGAAGCGACTTGTTCTATTCATTAACATATCTCCAGAATCCTGCAAATTTAATACATTAAGAAATTTGAAATGCTACAAAGAATACGAAAATCTTAACTAATGTGCTTACAAGTCACAAATTATGCATTTTTTTCTCGGAAGAACATACAAACATTGCAATTATATTTCAATTTAAGATCATAACGAACACTTTCCGATTATTAGGCCTATATTAAAATATATTTTATTTAAGAAGAAGACTGAAGTGGTATGGACACATGGTGTGAATGGGAGAAGAAAGAAAACCAAAGCAAGTAATGGAGACAATGACGGAAGGGAGAAGAGAAAGGGAAAACCAACGATGATGTAAATGGAGAATATTGAGATGGCAAGGTAAGGAGGGAAAGGAATTGGGGAACTGAGAAGAATAGTGAGGGATAGAGAAGAATGGAAGAGATGGATGGAGGCAGACCCAACGCTGTAAGGCAAAAGGGAAAGAAGAAGAATATATTTGCTACTTGGATTCAGAAGAAGAAAGTATAGTATATTATATTAAATTTAATATATTATAACAATTCACAGTTAATGCAGCACATAGAAAATATGAATAAGAGGTTGTACCCGAGGAAACTGGCGAAGAAACTAAAAGAGAAAATGTAGAATTTAACGTGTCACAGGATCCTAAAAATTCAATTATAGACCATGTATTTCAGAATATAGGAATGATATTTTCACGTTTACATAATGAACAGTGATTTATTATGAACTTATTTTCTGCGATTAAAAACTGAAAATTCAAAATAATTAAAAATAACTATCATATCGAAACACAAACATAGTGAGAATTAATTCAGTTGTCAGTACGGACAAATTATGAATAATACTACTACATAAATCTAGAACTTAATTAAATAACACACATCACACATATAGAATAATACAAATTCTTACTCTAATACATATGGAAGAAATTATTATTTTTGTGTCGAAATTACTAGAAAATTAATCATATTCACGTCACATAATAAAATACAAACTCATTAATTTTAGAATTAACTTCAGAATATGAGAAAAAACAAACAAATGAAGTCCAGCTAGATAAAAAATATTACGAATTATCTCTTTTTCATACATGCAAATGTTACCATTGTTGTAAATTTAAAGCGTTAGAATGAGCTGAAAAAAAGTTATTTTCAAATATAAAATAATTTCAAGTAAACGTTATTTCAAAACACTTTTGCTTCACTAGAATTATCTTAGGAAGTCTTATTGTATTCATGAAGTCTCTTGTTTTTGTAGACTGAACTACACAATCAAAGCTGCCAAATTCTAGAGTTCTTAAAATATATTTGAACTACTCGGGAACCTGATAAATAATTTCGTTCACAATTTTTATAAATTAAAAATTCATCTAGTTCTCTCAATGAAGTTTCGGTTTCCAACTGGATACTATACTCATTGCATTCTACGTTCAAATACTTCCCGGGATCAGGTTTGTCTCTCCTAAGGTCTGAAGTGTTGCCTATTCTATTTGATCCAGTTGTTTCAGCTAGCCTGGTATATCGGACAGAACCAAAATATAGATCATTTCTTTTGCAATACGAATCTGACGAAGGTATTCTCTGGTCCGAAACTTGCAATATATTGTATGTCAATTCTGATGGCAACTGAAAATTCGTCTACACAACCACAAAGAAAAGTATAAAATCGCTTATCTGATACTTAACTTAGTTTCAATGCGGCTCCAGATACATCTCTCTGAAGATCCTCTTGTTAAGGGATTATTTTCTCTGCTCTGTCACACATGGCGCCTAGATTTGAGGTAACAAGGAAAATGTTTTAGAATTCTGTACGTGAACAAAATATAAAGAATGAAAGAACAGTTTGAGACAATGTAATTGCAAAATTAAAACAAGATATCTGCAGAACACCCATGTTTTTGTGCTATTACATATTCCATTGTAAGTTTCATATTTCTAATGACATTCATTCTCAGTTACCTGAACGAACGTCAAAAAGTTGAATATGTTCACAGTAGCGACCTGATTCTTAAGTTTTATAGTGAGAGTAAAGCATTAAGGCTGAACGAATGTATTGTGCCAGCACGATCTTTATATTGCCCCGAAAACTCTCACGCCTGCATTTTGTGGCTATTTGCACTGTACCCATTCTGGTTAAAAGATATGTGGGCTGTATTATATTATTATACTGTAAGTTATGTTCAATGTATTCTAAGTCATTTAGCATTTACCAATTGTTCGATTTTATTTTTCTCCACTCATCTTTTTCGTGTTATTTAATTTTATAACAACTGTCACTAGAATAAGCTTACACATTTATTAAAGAATACGGGTTCCCTCCATTATCTAGCATATGCGCTAGTACCAATTTATTATGTGATTTCCCCTCCCAATACATAAATCTGTAGGTCTCAGGAATATTATTTATACCTGAAATTCAGTTGATTTTTAGTTAGGCTATATACAAAGTGTATGGTAATCACTGCACCGAACATTAAAGAGGTGATTCTATATGTTAAATATAATAAAACTTTTATTACACTTTTCCTTCGATGGAACACGGTTCAACAGGAAAAAATAGTCTTTGCCCAATGTTTGCAGCGCTCTATTGCGGTAATGGCCTGAAAGAAATGGCTGATTGCTGTACAAGCAGATAGGTAAAAATAATCTCAACAGTTAATGTCTTTAATCTTTTTTTCTCAAATTGAATCGTTTAGCCATGAATTTAAACTGAATAGTTAAAATCGTTGGAATAAATCTTGCAACGCAGCGCACATCGCGTGTCACCGAATGAGTACAGCAGAGGGGGAGAGGAAGGTAATAAATACAGGCTGCGCTTGCTTAGAGTTATTGCAGTAGCCATGATGTTGCCAAATGCTTCATAGAATCATTACGATTTCCTCTAAAACGGTGAATGTTAGAGAAAAACCTTATTTAGATATTTGAAATCTCTCCTCATGATGTATTATCAGTTTCATTTTGGTGCAGAGGTTTCCATCCCTCCTATATAATTCAAGTATAAAGTTGTGAATTGATTTTCTTTTGGAAGGCAAATATTTTTTGTTATATTTACATTATGAACCTGATAATTCTGTTAAGAAAGATTGGTACCAATCTGGTTTTATGATATGTAATGTATTTTGCTGTCAAGGGAAGTGATGTAATTATGTTCTTAAATAAAGAAAATATATTCAAAATAATTATATTTAAGTGTATAATATTACAATAAATTGGAAATATCATGAACTCTCCTTTTAACAATTGAAGTTTCTGTACATTGGTGTAATGTTTTGCACCTTCTATGTAACAACGAACTTTATATTTTAAATAGCTACAAAAGAATGAATACTATTATTTGAATTCAAGTTAAAAGCTTGACAATAACTATATGGATAACCTTTGAAAAGGAAAGTAGCTGGTGCCCGTGGTTAATTCGCTGACCTAAGTGCACTGCTGATTTCAGACTCGTGAATTTCCAGATATAATTCGAACATCAAGTGGACACATTAACAATGCTTCAATATCTGAATAAAATAATTAATAAATTATTTGAATTCTTTTGGTAACTGAAATTAACAGATCAGTTGAGGAATTTCAAGCTGCAGACTATTCCTTTTTATGACACGTCTTGAAACATTTATATGGCCGTTATGTATTAAAAGTTTCGTAATTGTAGTACTGATTTAGAACTTACGTTAATATGAATGCAAGACCTTTCTTCAAAGTGAAATTTCCACACGAAACACACAGAGTTCTTTTTAGGATAAATAAAGTAGGTTTATTTCACATTTTGAAATGTTTTCTAAATTTGTATCCCAAATCTGAAGGAACCATGCTTCTCTGTTTTTAGTGTATAAGAAAACTATTGCTTTCTGTTAATCTATTTTTATTTGTGTAATTTGTCTCAATTCTAATTTTTGAATTCAGATCAGCGCTAGAAATTTGAACTTCGGTCTACAAGAATCATTTTGGTTAAATGCACATCAGCTAAGATTACCAATATTAACAGTTTCTGTGTAACAGTTTGAAACCTGAATCGGGTTCATCTCATTCTCTCCTGCAATAAATTGCTAACTAAAGAATAGATGCAAGGCAATCTCGTAAAACAAGTAGACCTATCACACTTTCATAAATTTGAGTTTTATTTGATAGTATAATTGTTATAGTGTGTGAGACGAAGATCAAATTTATGTTAACACCTAAATTTTACCATTCTTTCTTCAAAGTTAAAGATTTTTACATTTAAATAGTTTTCTTTCTTACAAAAGGATGGTAATCGATTTAAGAAATTATACGACTTATTAACTGAACTTACCGATTGCCACTACGATATGAACGATGTTCACCGCAATCTGGTCCATGGCGCTGATTCCCTTCTTCTAGTTGCAAAAATCTCTCGGCAACAATCCTCGGCAAAAAATTAAGAAATTTGTCACAATTCATGCCAAAAACATATTCAGATTTAATTACAACTATATGTTATACATATAAATACACACAAAAATAACCCTCTTAAGTTTTATTTTCACTAATCCTTCAAGTTACAATGGTTATTATTTGTGTTATCTTCTACAGTATTGCTGTCAAAATATTTCCGGAACAAATTATTAGGTTTAGAGAAATTTAGTGACAGAACTTAGCACAGAGCTGAAAATGATCTCCTTTGTGAGGTAAGTATATTCAGATCCAAATTAAAACTTCCTTTTTTTATCAAATTCATTAATTTCCTATATAAAACGAAACTTCCTTCACGTTTAGTCTTTGGAACAGTACCTAGCAGTATCACCACCAATGAAGAGCAGCAACACCTGACAATTAACATGTAGACCAGAAAACTTGTACATGTTACCGAAACATATAAAATTTTAAAATTAAAACTTGTCATCCATCTCGACCACAAACCAGTTTTGTACATTTTCCATTAACATGTTCTCAAATGGAAAGCTCTCGTCTGATTAGCGGTAATCTTGAATTTCAATTTAACATTCATTTTTATTACATATGTATTATTTTAGAATATAATTTAAATCAGATTTTGTTTATTTCTGACCACTCATACAAATTGGGGGAAAGAAGACAGAGGACGGACACTGGAAAATTTTCTTTTCCCAATCGTACTATCAGAGACTGGAATGCTTTACCTGCAGACTTACTAAAGGCTTTACCAATAACCAAAAATGTATTTAAAAATAGACTTAAGGACTTTACTAATAGACGGTAGTATATTATACACACTATTTAAAGGGCGTAATTGATGACTGCTTATTTGAAGTGTTGTATCAGTGAAAAATTGTGTTGTATCAGTGAAGTGTGTTGTGTAAGTCAAGTGTGTTTGTCAGAGAAGTTTTATAGTTTATAGTGACAGTGTAAAGTATATGAACAATGAAATGTTTTTGAAGTTAGTGAAATCAGGATAGTATCAATGAAATGTGTCGTAGTTCCAGTGAGTTGACAGCGAAATAAGTGTAGTGCTGAAAGGTACTTGTGCAGGTATGAACATATCATACTCGTGGGTTTTAGTTCGAACTTAGGGTTAAGATATAAATTAGATTTGCTTTAAATGTTATTTTAATTGATCGTACTTCATTTAATTTAGGATAATTACTATTAATTATTATTAGTATCATTAATTTATTGTTAATTGTCATTATTGAGTGTAATTACCACTGCCATCGGGTATTTACCCATTTGCAATGTGAATACATACATACATACATTCCAGCGGAATTTAAATGTAAACTCAAGTTCCCGTAAACAAAAGAATTAACTGACGCAATACGTGGGCTATATTTACTTAAAATTTAGAAATCACATTTCATAATGATAAAAGTGCAGTATGGTAAGTATTTCTCACCACCACCACCACCACCACCACCACCACCACCACCACCACATTTAATTACAATGAAGATATGGATCACATTTACAACTCAGCTGATTTTCAAAATCTATTTCTAGAATAACTTCCATCACCAATATTTTAACAACACTGACACACCGCACAGACATGGACTAACATTAAGACACTGTTCACTAATTGGCCAGAAAAGTTTTGTCATGCACAGACTAATCTACTGCACTTTTACCGTTGGAAAATGTAAAGTGTTGGCCAATTTATTTTTTATAGTTGTGAAAAAATTTATCGAAATTATAAATTTGTCATCAAGTTCCCTCTATACCCACAATAAAATAATAAACCTCTTCTGCATTTTCCTTGAGTCATACTGACAAAGAAATGTGGCCAATTGATTTTCAAAAGTTTATTTAAAATTCTTCTATTATTCTTTAGCTAAATTACACCCAGAACTTCTAACATGTAATTCATTAATACATAACAAGAAAATTAGAAACGTGTTAATGTTTTCAATTTGATTAATTAGATTTAAGCCTTGTGTATGAATTAATCAGCCTATATCATATTTATATTCTATAATTTCGGAATGTGTATTTTTTCATAAATTGTCATACTTTATTCATGTACGATATTATTCCTCTTCATGTTAATAATATATAATTTCACTGTAGCTGTAATTTTAATTTTAGTTCCTATTTCATTTTATATATTCCTCTTATATTAATGTATTATACTATATAATTTCATTGTAGCTGTAATTTTAATTTTAGTTCCTATTTCATTTTCTATATTCCTCTTATATTAATGTATTATATTATATAATTTCACTGTAGCTGTAGTTTTAATTTTAGTCCCTATTTTATTTTATTTTCTGTATTCCTCTTATATTAATATATTACATTATGTGATTTCACTGTAGCTGTAATTTTAATTTTAGTTTCTATTTTATTTTATTTTCTATATTCCTCTTATATTAATAATATATCTGAACTGCCGACAAAACACGAGTGCTGCTCATTCGGTCCTCACATTTTGTTAATATTACTGTATGCTCTTTTATATTGATTGTAATATTTTATTTCTATTATTGTAATTATATTCTGTATTTAAATAATTAAATAATAAATTAATTAAATTAAATTAGGAAAAATTAAAAATTAATATTTAAATTTCATATTTGGTTTTCATTGTTCGCTATAAATGGAAGGTTTGTGCATTAAAATTTTAGCCAAGAGTAACTGTTAATCAAAACAAACTTTAAGATAACGAAAAATATTCTACAGGACTAGAACAGAAGTGAACGCGACCCTCCACCCAAGTGACTTTAACACGTTAAAAAGGGTAACTTTTGGGGGTAATAGGTTATTACAGATACTTTGAACCCTGGTCTCGGGGCACAAACACGGGTTCCCCCTCCTCAGTTCGTGCGGTCTTGTGCCCCCATTTTCACAGGAACGTAACTGGATTTTTGCCTTCGTTTTCTTCTCTTTTTATTTCTAAGTTCTTTTATTTTTCCCCCGGCATACACGTAAAATGTGATATACAAGCGACTATGTGCAGTGTCCATTTTGTGTAGGAAGTATTGTGTTACAACTCTATCGCCGTCTTTCACCGTAATCCAGAGCGTACGTTTACACGTAATATAACAGATGCCAGCAGACAGCGGCTATGTATGTATCTGTAGTCAGGGTAGCACGTCTCCGAGGTCAGCGTCGAACTTAACCCAAGCAAGCCAGGTCTATAAAAATCATGTAGACACAACAACGCTGTGCTTTATAATTCATAATCGGTAATCTTAGTAGATTCAAATTCGTTTACATGAATTCCTGTGAACACCCAGATATCTCAATTTGAACTGGTTTTATAATTTTGGGTTTTATGTTATTTTACTTCTACCATATTATGGGTTCGAAAAGTTCAAGATCTGACATTGGTTACAATTGTTAATACCAGTTTATCTCACATTTATCCTTATGTTCATTTGGATACAGAACGAGAAAAACTATTGAATGATAAATTCTACTGCTATATTGTAAATCACTAATGACTTACAAGGAAATGTCGTGCAGTCCAAAAGTCAGTTGATCGTAGGGGGCGTGTAGGGGCTCTTAGCACCATCGTCAGAAACGCGTTGTCCCAAGGTCAGCGGGGCGAGACTTGAACATGCATAGTTGAGGTTGTGAACCTTGTTAGAGTGGCGTGCACCATGTCAGAGTCGATGTCAGAGTCGCGTGCACCACGTCAGTCACGTGCACCACGTCAGAGTCGATGTCAGAGTCGCGTGCACCATGTCAGAGTCGCGTGCACCACGTCAGCGTTGCGTACACCACGTCAGAGTCGCGCGCACAAGAAATAGGAGGCGTATGAACCAGGAGTGGAGCCGATGACCCAGAGCCAGAGGGGCTTGTCCTTGAACCCAGAGGCGCTTGTTCCGAATGCTAGATGCGCTTCTCCCGGGTACCCAGAGCTTACCCGGTGTTTGTGAGGCGAAACGCCATCCACCGTGACCAGAGGCGCTACATAGTCCCGGGTCTCAGCCGCATAGCCCGTGATACAGCGGCGCTTACGAACAAGGTCAGCGGCCCGTAGCTCCAACTCAAAGGTTCGTATCCCCATCGTCAAAGACGCGTATTGCCATCGTCAGAGGCGCTTAGCCTCATCGTCCCAACGTCAGAGGTGCGCGGGTCGTAGTCAAAGGCATGACCCCGACGCCTGATGCCTTGTCTAGGGATAAGAGAAGTGGATAGGCGCGAGGTCAGTGGCGCGTGTACCAGGGGACAGAGGCGCATATCCCGAAGGTCAGTGGCGCATAACCTCGACGTCTCTGAAGGACAGGGAAGACAGGATGTGTGGCACTTAACCGCTTAACGGCGCAAACACACTGCGAACCTTGACACACCTTAAAGGTTGGACGCCCTTGTTTGCTAATAACGATGTAAGCACCAAGCGGACAGGGGTCCTGTCTACGAAAGTCAAAGACTTTGAGCCAGTAATAAGTGGCTCATAGCCGTCAGTCAGTGGTGCATAAACCGGCGGACAGAGGCCCATGTCAGCAGACATCGGCGTATGCACCTGTAGTCGGTGTCTCATAACCGCGTGATCAGTGACGCATACACCGGCGGAATAGAGGCGCATAGCCAAAGGGTCAGGGGCGCTTATTCACGACGGACATTGGCGCACGTCCCGAAGGATGGCGCCGTCACTACGGCCATTGGCGCCCTTACCAGCAGTCAGAGCCGTTTGTCCTGTGAAGTCAGCGTCTGTAAAATATAGAGTATAGCGAAGATAGGAACTGTGTCTTAACAGAGTCGTCAGTGGCGTAAACACCGGCGGTCAGTGGCGTATGTACCTGTAGCCAGAGTAGGACGTCTCCGAGATCGTAACCCAAGTCTATAAGAAATAATGTAGATATAGCAACACTGCTTTCTAATTCATCATCGATAATCTTTTAGTAGCTGCAAATCCATTTACCTGAATTCAAGTCAACGCACAGATATCTAAATTTGAACTGGTTTCATAAGCAACTGACTCTCGAACAAATTACAACGTGTTCATAATGTGAGTATAAGTTACGTGTGCAATGTCCGACGATACGATTTCACCATTTTTCGAATCTTTGTCTTGGCTCCGGCTCAACGATCGCAGAACTTTACACTGTCTTTCTCTGCTATTTCAAATTCTGCGCACCTCAACCCCAAGTTATCTGTCGTTTCGTCTCGTGTATTTATGCTCCAAACATAACCTAAATACTCGATCTCAGATCACCGGTACATTGGGTATACCTCATTATAACACTTCCCGATACTCTTCATTATTCACCATTTCAATTTCTCGTCATTGGAACTCCCTACCTCATACCTTAAGGGGCTGTCAGACATTTACTAATTTCAAAACCCGGTTGTCAGACTGCTTAGGCTGTGAGCTTTTCTAAAATATAATTTTTTGTATTATACGATTTTTATTTTTAGCATATCAATTTTCTTTATTATTTTAACAATTAATTCAATTCACATTACTATAATTGTTCATTCTTAGAATTACATGTAACTAAACTGGTTTCCATTTTATTATTACTATTATTACTATTATTATTATTATTATTATGATTATGATTATTATTATTATTATTATTATTATTATTATTATTGTATGGTGTTCCCTTATTTCTGCTATTTTATTGCTATTCTTCTAATACTGGCTGAGTGGAAGAGAGAGTTTTATGGCCTTAATTCTGCGAGTAGAATAAATCTACTAAATAAATAAATAATTTTGGATAGAATTTTATACTTCCGATTTTATAATATATCACCTCAATCATATGGGTTCCAAATGTTCAAGTTGTGATATTGGTTATTTATTGTTTAGACCAATCCATCTCACATTTACCCAGATGTTCATTTGGATACAGAACGAGAAAAATGATTGATAAGTTTCACTGCTCCGTTATAAATCACTAATGACTTACAAAGCAATGTCGTGTAGTCCAAAAGTCAGTTGATCGTAGGGGGCGTGTAGGGGCTCTTAGCACAATCGTCAGAAACGCGTTGTCCGAAGGTCAGCGGGGCGAGACTTGTACATCCATAGTTGAGGTCGTGCACCATGTCAGAGTCGATGTCAGAGTCGCGTGCACCACGTCAGCGTTGCGTACACCACGTCAGAGTCGCGCGCACAAGAAATAGGAGGCGTATGAACCAGGAGTGGAGCCGATGACCCAGAGCCAGAGGGGCTTGTCCTTGAACCCAGAGGCGCTTGTTCCGAATGCTAGATGCGCTTCTCCCGGGTACCCCGCGCTTACCCGGTGTTTGTGAGGCGAAACGCCATCCACCGTGACCAGAGGCGCTACATAGTCCCGGGTCTCAGCCGCATAGCCCGTGATACAGCGGCGCTTACGAACAAGGTCAGCGGCCCGTAGCTCCAACTCAAAGGTTCGTATCCCCATCGTCAAAGACGCGTATTGCCATCGTCAGAGGCGCTTAGCCTCATCGTCCCAACGTCAGAGGTGCGCGGGTCGTAGTCAAAGGCATGACCCCGACGCCTGATGCCTTGTCTAGGGATAAGAGAAGTGGATAGGCGCGAGGTCAGTGGCGCGTGTACCAGGGGACAGAGGCGCATATCCCAAGGTCAGTGGCGCATAACCTCGACGTCTCTGAAGGACAGGGAAGACAGGATGCGTGGCACTTAACCGCTTAACGGCGCAAACACACTGCGAACCTTGACACACCTTAAAGGTTGGACGCCCTTGTTTGCTAATAACGATGTAAGCACCAAGCGGACAGGGGTCCTGTCTACGAAAGTCAAAGACTTTGAGCCAGTAATAAGTGGCTCATAGCCGTCAGTCAGTGGTGCATAAACCGGCGGACAGAGGCCCATGTCAGCAGACATCGGCGTATGCACCTGTAGTCGGTGTCTCATAACCGCGTGATCAGTGACGCATACACCGGCGGAATAGAGGCGCATAGCCAAAGGGTCAGGGGCGCTTATTCACGACGGACATTGGCGCACGTCCCGAAGGATGGCGCACGTCACTACGGCCATTGGCGCCCTTACCAGCAGTCAGAGACGTTTGTCCTGTGAAGTCAGCGTCTGTAAAATATAGAGTATAGCGAAGGTAGCAACTGTGTCTTAACAGAGTCGTCAGTGGCGTAAACACCGGCGGTCAGTGGCGTATGTACCTGTAGCCAGAGTAGCACGTCTCCGAGATCGTAACCGAAGTCTATAAGAAATAATGCAGATATAGCAATACTGCTTTCTAATTCATCATCGATAATCTTTTAGTAGGTGCAAATTCAATTACCTGAATTCAAGTCAACGCACAGATATCTAAATTTGAACTGGTTTCATAAGCAACTGGCTCTCGAACAAATTACAACGTGTTCATAATGTGAGTATAAGATACGTGTGCAATGTCCGACGATACGATTTCACCATTTTTCGAATCTTTGTCTTGACTCCGGCTCAACGATCGCAGAACTTTACACTGTCTTTCTCTTCTATTTCAAATTCTGCGCACCTCAACCCCAAGTTATCTGTCGTCTCGTCTCGTGTATTTATGCTCCAAACATAACCTAAATACTCGATCTCAGATCACCGGTACATTGGGTATACCTCATTATAACACTTCCCGATACTCTTCATTATTCACCATTTCAATTTCTCGTCATTGGAACTCCCTACCTCATACCTTAAGGGGCTGTCAGACATTTACTAATTTCAAAACCCGGTTGTCAGACTGCTTAGGCTGTGAGCTTTTCTAAAATATAATTTTTTGTAGTATTCGATTTTTATTTTTAACATATCAATTTTCTTTATTATTTTAACAATTAATTAAATTCACATTACTATAATTGTTCCATTCTTAGAATTACATGTAACTAAACTTGTTTCCATATTACTATTATTATTATTATTATTATTATTATTATTATTATTATTATTATTATTATTATTATTATTTGTATATTGTTCCTGTATTTCTACTATTTTATTGTTATTCTTCTAATACTGGCTGAGTGGAAGAGAGAGCTTTATGGCCTTAATTCTGCGAGTAGAAATAAATCTACTAAATAAATAAATAATTTTGGATAGAACTTTATACTTCCGATTTTATAATATATCACCTCAATCATATGGGTTCCAAATGTTCAAGTTGTGATATTGGTTATTTATTGTTAAGACCAATCCATCTCACATTTATCCAGTTGTTCATTTGGTTACAGAAAGAGAAAAATTACTGAATGATAAGTTCTACTGCTCCATTATAAATCACTAATGACTTACGTCAGCGAGCTGAGAAGTTTCCCTTTGGGCTTCTTCGTAATAGGCGCGGAAGTAGTGGCAACATCTGAAAGACGAAAAGAGCAAATCAATGACTGGTACAAAAGGAACAGGAATATTACAGCATTATCTGTAATAGGAATAAACCGAAGATTTTTATACGGCTGGGGAGGGTTTGGTGAATATTTAGATGAAAGACAAGGCCAGTGACTGAGGTCACTGGGTCAAGCACCAGAAGTCGGAGGTGCTTAGCCCCTTTCTCAGAGGCGAAGGTGAACTGTTTAGCAATCCTTATTCGCGTAATGACAAACCCCCTCCTTACGTTTGTAGCGCTGAAATATGGACTAAATAACGAGGATCTTTTGTATTGTTGGCGTAGAAATCTGCTAGTCGATATTATGCTGTGAACAAATGACAATTTAGACTAGCTGCCGACATAGCTTGGAGATTGTTCACATCCCGTTTGTAAGAGTGCTGTCATTTTCTAGACTATCCTGGTGACTCTAGACGTGCTATCATATGGTGTAACCTAGCTCATTATTCACCAAAAAATTGTTAGATTCAGAGTTTCTAAATCAGACATATCCTTGCAATATACATTATAATTTTGCAATTTATTCCGACTTACACTTTTATTACATCATACTAGTTTTGACCAATAAGCTGTATGTATCCATGTGTTTCAACCGATCATGACTGCTTATCCTACAATTTTTATCACCTCCCTAACATTTGTTTGTTTTTATCAGCTCCCTAACACTGTTTCTTTGTTTATCAACATTGTACTTTCAATAATTGTACCCTTTAAAATTACAGTAGAACCTCTATTATCCGTGGTAATGAAGGATGTGGAGTGAACGGTTCACCGGATAATCCGTACCATATAAGGTTTTCATAAATTAAGTGCATGATACAGTTTCGTAATTTCCTCCGTGGTCGTGTTTTTAACAGCCAGGTAGTGGATCAGAAGTTCACTAATTTAAGTCTGGTTTTCAATGGCGGGTTTTAAGAGCCAAGAAACTCCTTATGATGACTGTCTGTGGGAAGATAGGAATAGTACAGGTCTCATGTTGTAGATTTACATATTTATTACACTTTATATTTGGTTTGAATTAAACCGTGCACAGTTATAATTCCCATTTCGTATTCTGATGCGAGATGAATCACATTTTCTCTTTTTCTCAAACCACTCAATTACTTGCACTATTTTTCGTAGCACAACTCTTTTTCTTTGACACCTGTGGAAGGCATTTTGCATAGAATTTAGGCCCCTTGAAGAGTAGACCATACTTATAAGAGTAAAAGTTTGTGGAAAACACTCTGTAGAAGAAATTCGTACTAATATAACGTACAGTACATCATATTTTTTTCTGCAGCAAAAAAAAAAAAAAAAAAAAAAAAAAACGAGAGAGAAAGACAAACGGATAATCCACCAATCAGTTAATAGGGCGACGGAAAATAGGGGTTCTACTGTATTCATGTTTATTTCACCGTCTTTAATTAAAACTTTTCTATCATTTATCTTGTTTATATTATTTAGGTTATATTATAGCTTCTCCTGTATGAGATTATGGATAGTCACGTATCAGAGATAGTTTAATATATATTGATAATTGAAGTGGGATGCAACTGTTTTAATAAAAATGGAACTGAATCAGTAATCGTCCAAAGTTCACTGTACTTGACACATCTGGTCACAAGAGAACAGTTCACTACTGCCATCTAGCGGAATACTTATGAGATGTTATAATAATACATTTTAAGACAATTTAGTATTTAGTAAGTCAATGTTTCATTGTATTATTTCTCCTTATCTTTATATACTTTCTGTTAATCGTGTGATAGTTAAATCCCACCTAGGTTTTTTTATTTTCTCTAGATAAAGCAAAACCTCTAGTGAGAATACTGTAGACAACAGATGTCTTATTGAAAGATTCAGAATTTACATTTAAATATAAGGAACAAGCCTAAAGATATTATCAAGTCCTTACCTTACTGAACTCCGGACCTCACGCTCTGCTCCACTGGGCACGTTGCACCAACATATTTCAGAAACTGCATTAACGGCAAGCCACGTACTTCAGCCAGAGCCTTGTAGACGTGAAGTACGTGCTATGAACAAACACGTAGGTACTTTGAGTATTACAAAGTAAGAACTGAATCTCAGAGTAGCAAATTCATTTCCAATAATTTCATTATAATAATTAATGTCACACTAAGGAATACAATTTAAAAGTGAGGCACACAAGAGTGTGTACATGCAGAACCACCTGTTAACTTCTTAAATGTTTTTATTACCACTATACCACGCTGTGGCTTTCGGGTGGCCACGGATCAAGTTTTTGTCCAGATTACACGTTTATCATGATGTGATTGCTCAATTTCATCACGTAGTGAGAACGTAGCTACGAATTACAACTGGGCACTTTAGGCTACTCCAACTCCCCAGAAGCCCGGAAATGCGGATATATTGAAACCCATCGTTTGAACGCATTCAGGCCCTTTCTGTTAAAGATGTCATGGATCAATAAAAGAATTAAATGTTCTCTCAAATTTAAGAGCACACGAGTTGACACAACCCCACTTTCTTTACAAAACAGGATATCCAATGATGTTACTTAGAAAATACGAAGACTTCGACGTTACAGACTATTCTGGGGAGCAGAACGACGTAGGGCAATTCTGAACGTCTCGATTGTTCTCTAAGGGGAAGCTTAGAACTAAGATCCCAGAAAAGTTTAAGAATTAAAATATTCCTTTGTAAATCCTGCTGCCTAAGGTGCGACAAAGAAATCAAACCAGAGAATTGGGGTTTGATACCCATACTGTATTCTTTAATTGCAAACGGAGATGCTGGCGCGTACTGAAATGTACTGCCTCAGGAATTCAGCCCGTGAATGTTTCCTAAAGTATTTCAATATGAAGATTTTTTTAAGTCTCATTATTCAACACCACGTTCGTTGACCATATCAGATTACTCCTATTCCTACGACGTACTTAAAACATTCTAATCTATTTTATTTCTTCCCTCATTCAATATAATGAAGAGAAAGCTGTACATGAATCGCTAACGATCTTGGTTTCAGCTGCCCATCATCTCTCGAAGACGAGGGGAATTTAGAGACGTCCAATATTGCATCCAGGAAATACACCAAGAGTAGTCAAATGCGTCCTGGCAAATAATTTTGACGTAATTAAAACATTTTCTGTAGAAAGTACGACTAAAGATTTTTAATTTTGCTCCAATATTTGTACTTTGAATAGGTTTTCTGCCTGGAACCGGCAACGACAAATATTGATAAACTCGAAAAATTAAACATTTAAATTTAATTTCAAATTTAGAAATCTATGAGTGCATAAATTAAACAAGAAAAGATTGGCTATCATTTGTATTTAATTTTATGTGCATTATCATTTAGCAATAACAAAAAATATACACGAATCATCTTTAAGTCAAAAAATTTGGACGCAGTTTTTATAATGGCAGAAGTGCAGTAGGTTGTAATTTCTCCATCACCAAGTTTTTTTTTTTTAACAACTTACTAGACCTCCACATACTACGGTTAATTTTACCCAACACACGAACACAAAATGGCTAACATTCAGAATACCTTCACCAAATTAGTTTCTATATGCTACATACATTTTTCCAACTATTTTACTGCACTTTCACCATTTGCACAAAATGGTGGACATTTTAACCATTTAAGAACCACGATAGAATTTCCAGTTGCATTAAAACATTCAAGACCAATCAATTTAATTTACTTGCTTCCTCTTTCCATGCGTCGTACTAACGAAAAGACGTTCGAGGCTAAGATATTTACCAGAATCCTACCCGAACAGTATGAAATACAAGCCTATAACTTACATTCACCAATGGCGTATTTAACTAGCGTCGCTTTGCTTTAAGTCTAAATACAAAAAAACTGATATGGCTGCAGAAAATGTCGTTTAACAAAATGGAGTTCGCAAGTAAAATACTGGATGTCGAGATAACACGATTTTGCAGAATAGTCTAGAGTCCAGTGGTTCTCTAGAATAAGGGGACGTATTCTTCTGTAATGAGAAATTACTTTAAATAAAGACATATTTCAAATAGCTTATTCATATCGTATATGATTCTAATATTTTATTCTGTTAAACTATCGTTACCGCAACTATCAAGAACTTTGTTTAAATTATAACAGAAAATATCTGACGCGATTCAAAGTTATAACTATTATTGCCTTCTATTTATTTTGTTAATTTAAAATTAGATTTCACTTTGAAATAATACTTTAACTCCACTTGAACGAAACACTGTTACAAATTGGAAACTCAACAGCCACCTTACCGAACCCAGGACCGTCCTCTCTCCTCTACGACGTACGTTGGACTAAATGGAGTCCAGCGTTCAGCAACACGTAGTAACGGCAAATCATTCGGTTCAGCCAATGAGATTGCAGACGGAAATTACGTATATATCGCTGTTCAGAAACTTTAACAAACGTTTCGTATAATGTAGGGTGATGAATAGCTTTAAATGTGTGTATATGTTGTTGAAAATAATTTCTAATGCAACTCTTTAACATTTTTGTCTGTCTGCCTTCGAAATTCCATATACATACAAATAATCGTGATAAAATTAATAAAGCGGAAGTTGACCCAATTCTAATATCCACTCCTTTACATTCGACCCTCTCGCATAGTACAGAAATTTACTAGCCCCAACTCCTGAACGCACTCAGGGGTGCACAAACCTGTTCACACTATTAACATTAGATTTAGAAATAAATAGGACTATTATTAATTTAAAAATGTTGAAATTATATAAGTACGTACAAAGTAATAGTGTCAGTGCAACATCAACTTTGTTGTACTACGTTCTTGGTTAACAAAGATTGCTACCATATTGTTATAATGTTTCTTTAGTGAAATATATGGTACACTGCAGTAGCGGCCGGTGATCGAAATCCTCGGTGAGGCCAGATGCAACTAGTTTAAGTGCCTCCGATAGGAAATGTTTATTTGTGAGATTAATTGTTATTATATTACTAATATCATTATTATTATTATTATTATTATTATTATTATTATTATTAGCCTACTAATAATGAAAAATAAAAATTTCACTCACCAAATAAGCTGTTATGCTGTGAGTTTCAGTGATTGTTTCAGTGTGATGAAGCAACCCACATTAAATGTTGAGAAAATCCCCTTTCTTTCTTTTCTTTTTATTTTTTTCCCTTGACAGCAACGAACAAGGCCAACAGAAAAGTTTATTTTACACCACATTACCACTTAACCATTTATGTTGCCCATACCAGGATGCAATAGAAACTCGCGTTTTAAGATTATCCGTTAGAAAAATTGTCAGCGATGTCGTGGTAGACTCTCTCTTTATTTAAAACTTCCTTTCCTTCAAATTATTTCTTCTCGAAAAAGGACAGTCTAACAATGAATTAACTACACCAGCATTATTTCTCGCATTTGTTTCTGTTTATATTTTCTTGAAATACATAACAACATTAGCCCAGATTCACTACTGTACTACGAAGTACAATAGTATAACACCCTAGCTTAAGTCATTAACTGAGACATAAGGGGAGGGAATAGTGTGGGTCCCTGCCTGCCAAAGAGCTGCAATTTGTGTTATTTATGGCCTATTTAGGAAGACAAGTCACCATTGCTATTCCCACCCCACTCTACCCTTGAGGCCAGCCCATGGATGGGAGGAGTGAAACCTGACCAGGCCACGAGGCCAGACGAATTGTGCCTCAGCTACAACGTTTTAAGCGCAAGCTCAAAGCCCGCGAAAATACAGGAAATTCAGAAGCCAGACCCGGCACGAGCGATTCTGGTCTCAGGAACAAATTTTACTGCAAAACAAGTCTATATACATCACAAGCCAGACCCGGCACGAGCGATCCTGGCCTCAGGAGCATATTTTACTGCAAAACAGGTCTATATACATCACAAGCCAGACCCGGCACGAGCGATTCTGGCCTCAGGAACAAATTTTACTGCAAAACAAGTCTATATACATCACAAGCCAGACCCGGCACGAGCGATCCTGGCCTCAGGAGCATATTTTACTGCAAAACAGGTCTATATACATCACAAGCCAGACCCGGCACGAGCGATTCTGGCCTCAGGAACAAATTTTACTGCAAAACAAGTCTATATACATCACAAGCCAGACCCGGCACGAGCGATCCTGGCCTCAGGAGCATATTTTACTGCAAAACAGGTCTATATACATCACAAGCCAGACCCGGCACGAGCGATTCTGGCCTCAGGAACAAATTTTACTGCAAAACAAGTCTATATACATCACAAGCCAGACCCGGCACGAGCGATTCTGGCCTCAGGAGCATATTTTACTGCAAAACAGGTCTATATACATCACAAGCCAGACCCGGCACGAGCGATCCTGGCCTCAGGAGAATATTTTACTGCAAAACAGGTCTATATACATCACAAAGTTTTCAAATGCTTCTACAGCGATATGTGCTTCATTCAAATAACTAATACATTATATAAAAACACAAAATTTGATTTCAGTTAAGCCAAGTGACTGAGGCCCGGCCTCACTTGCCTCAGTCAATCATCCGCCACTGGTACACTGACGTTCAAAGGTATCCGACCTATGATTTTATGATCGTGTAAGCGAACTTTCTAACCACGGGATAAGAACCAGAGATATGAAAAATTGACAAACTTTGAAACAGTTCCGCTTGTTCTCAATAGGTGGCTCCATTATTGAGAGACGTTAAAAAGTGTCAGGGAAAATGGTTATGTAGATTAAGCATAAATTATTCTTATAATAGACAATATGAGCGGTTTCCAGCCAAACTCAGTACTGTTTACAACCAGCAGAGTGGGGTGAAAGTTGAATTCTACGAGTATAATGCGGGTATATTTATCTACGATTGGCAACAGTGACCATTATCTTCGCCATCTATTCATAGAAGTAATAAATAAAGAATCCACATTTACACCAACAAACTATCGATTAGTAGGATCGGATATCTTTGAACGTCAGTGTACAATATTTCAGTTTGCCGATGAGTTCAGTTGTGCCATTTCTTCAGTCACCCATGTCCAATCGTAACTTTTACACTACGCTACTCAGATAAAGAATACTTTATGCATTTCCATCATGGTCAGCGTTTAATAAAAAAAAGTTGTGTAAACTACGCTGGTGTTCAAAGAAAAGTTCTTCATGCAGCGGAGCCGGCTATCATACATCAAATACATTTCTTCACGAAATTTTAAACGAGTCCATTGAATATTACTCAGACATTACTGAAACAGTTCAATACATCAAAAGGTAGTACGTTCGAGTCCCATCGTGGTAGTCCTTTTTATTCCAAGACTTCAATCAGTGGTGTACTGGCTCAAAACATATTTCACGCAATTAGGTGCGAGTTTGAACACGCAGAACCCTAGTTCCCTATCTAAAACCTGTCCACAACGCCTTACATTTCTTCTGTTGAATTCCGAAACACTCGGTATAAAGCCTGTTTTAACTAATATCCTTTAAGGAGTGAATGGATTACCTAAAGCAAGAGAAAAAGTAATGTAATGAATAGTCAATTGCGCTTTGATTTTTTAAATTAGAGGTACCGGACTTTTAGATCACAGGCATGCATATTTGCTTATTAGAACTTAGTTTTACATCTTGGTTCACAAAGTTCATGCATAATTTTATAGACTGTGCTCAAAATAACCACCATCAGTTCTAATACAGACTTCTAAGAGCTGCATCATTGATTGTTTTACTCTCTTCTATATTTTCTAGTGTCTGTGGTATCTGCTGACGTCTTTCTTCAAAACACTGGCGAAGAATTTCAATGTTAATGTTATGTTTTATTTAACGACGCTCGCAACTGCAGAGGTTATATCAGCGTCGCCGGATGTGCCGGAATTTTGTCCCGCAGGAGTTCTTTTACATGCCAGTATATCTACTGACATGAGCCTGTCTCATTTCAGCACACTTAAATGCCATCGACCTGGCCCGGGATCGAACCCGCAACCTTGGGCATAGAAGGCCAGCGCTAAACCAACTCGTCAACCAGGTCGACAAGAATTTCAATGTTTTTAATAAATCTTGAATACACAATTGCTTTTAAATGTCCCCATACGTAAAAATCCATGATGCGATGCTTGGTTGCCTGCATTATAGTGGACTTTACGACAAATTATGTAAAAATAGAGTTGTAATAAGCAGACATGTATGTATGTAATAAGTACCTGTAATAAAAAAAACGAAATTGAAGACCTGAACGGAAAAACGTGTTAACCAACACTTTCTTTTTTATAAAATGGAGAAAAATGGAATTTTGTGAATGAGGTTGAAAAAATATTACAAATTACTTTGATTTATTTCTGTTAACATGAGGTACAAGCATACAGTATAAATTTACATATTTTGTCAAAGATTTTCTCTTTTGTTTGTCCAAAATAAGACAACTTTAATAATATAAAAATTAAAAAAAAAAATTCACAAAAACTATTGGAAGCAAATCTCCAACTCACCTGGCTGAGAATCCGAGAAGAGTTATTCTAAAAACTATTTCCTACATAAAAAATTCTCTTTATGACTGACCAAAAAAAAATCTTTAATGAAGCTAGTTTTCTGGATTAGATTTCCTGTTGCGATAATTTCCACTAATTTTCACATTTTCGCCAACATTCCCTTCTTCTACTGCCATCAATGTTTCTCTTATATCATCAGTATAGTGTACCAACATAAACATTCTTCAAGAGAAATAATAAAAATAGTTTTTACTTATTAAATTCTTCAAATTCATAGATTATAAAAGTATTATCCTGCTAATATTTCATTCTGTAAAACTAAAATATACTGGTACCGGCATTATATAACTTTATAAGCGATAGGTCTATTATTTTTCTCATTTATAATATTTGATTATTTGTTATATACATAGAGTTAATATTTCTAACTACAGTGACCTGAGGTAAACTTGACAAATGGGGTAAATTTGATCACAAAAAAATTCAAATCATGATATTAAATGCACTGTATATGTTTTAATGTTAATTATTTCTTCCCCGTTTCTTAAGAACTTAATTTTTATAATTTATTCTTGGTCACAATCAGAAATGATTTCATAATTTAAATCTTTCTTTTTTTTGTGGTCAAATTTTCCCCCTAGATCAAGTTTACCCCAGTTTACTACAATAATAAAAAACTATTTAATGATATTTTAATGTTTGCTCTTAATATTATTACATTCCAAATGCAGTAATAGCAACGCCATGTAAGTTAATAGAAATCGCATCATAATATCACAGTGTTTCAAATTACACTCCAAAATATATCGGTGAAACAATCCTGAACTTTTAGACAAAAAGTTATTTATAATTTCTGATCCACTCATATAAATTGAGGCAAAGAAGGCAGAGGACGGACACTGGAAAGTTTTCTTTTCTCAATCGTACTATCAGGGACTGGAATGCTTTACCTGCAGACTTACTAAAGGCTTTACCAACAACCAGAAATACATTTAAAAATAAGCTTAAGGACCTTACTAATAGACGGTAATTATACACAGTAGTTAAAGGGTGTAAATGATATGTTACTGAAGTGTTGTATCAGTGAAGAAGTATGTTGTGTCAGTGAAGTGTGTTGTATCAGTGAAGAAGTATGTCGTGTCAGTGAAGTGTGCTGTGAAAGTGAAACGTGTTCCTGTCAGTGAAGCTTTATAGTTTATAGTGGCAGTGCAAAGAATTTGAACAGTGAAATGTTTTTGAAGTGTTAGTGAAATCAGGATAAAATCAGTGAAATGTGTCGTAGTTCCAGTGCAGTGAGTGAGTTGACAGCGAAATGAGTGTAATGTTGAAAGGTACTTGTGCAGATATGAACATATACTCGTGGGTTTTAGTTCGATCTTAGTTTTAAGATACAAATTAGAATATTTCAAATGTTATTTTAAGTGACCGTTTCATTTAATTTAGTATATTCCCTGTTCTTGTTATTACTATTATTATTATTATTATTATTATTATTATTATTATTATTATTATTATTAGTATTAATTATTAGTATTAGTATTAATTGTATTTTTAATTAATAAGTTTATTATTGTCATTATTCAATGTAATTAGTTACCACTGCCACCGGGTATATACCCATTGCAGTGTGAATAAATACACATACACACATACAAATAGTCATACATTTCACTACTTAGCATTTCACAGACACCATTCGAATCATCTTGTCAGTTAAGAGAAATTATAAATAATTATACAGTACGTTTTCTCATTATGATTATTCCACACGTGACTGACAAATGTACAGGTGAACCGTAAGCAATGTCATTAATTACAGGGAGCTATTCTTTGAGATATTTCAAACAAAAGGCTTCAATACAATTTTGATCGTTTTTGCTTCCTTTCCGAGATAAAAAAAATTTATACGAAATATTTCATAGAATCTTTTGGGAAAAACATTGATTGAATTTCCAATATGCTCACAATCAGCTAATTTAAGAGAGCAGTGTATTATGATAATAAAGAACAAAACCAAAATTCAGTCCATCAGATGTGCAGAAATTTCATCCTAACAAATGTAACATTGTGAAATACATTTGCAGAACGAAAAGTTGCATTTGCTCTGATCACACAGCTGGGGAGGAGAGTAAAACAATAGAGGAAGGAGGTTAGGAGTTAAATGGAGGCTGAGGAGTAACAATATGGTGGATGGAAAAGAATAGCGAGTGACTCTAGATAAGTGGGACAGGAAAACAAAACAAAAACGTCAGTAAGAAGCATGCAGTATTACTGATACCGAAAAAAGTGGTTTTAGTCATACCGTGTCTCTCAGTACAGCGACAAGCCCTAGGCCCAGGCCTGTGACGTAATTATTGCTAGTGGCTACCGATCTATTCCAAAATACCTAGCCCACGTTCAGTTTCCACGGTAAACAACATTTACAGTTGAAAACGGCGTTAAATAACATTACCACCACCACCGCCACCACCACCACCACCACCACCACCACTGTTACTGCTGTGTCTGTGAACCATGCAACATCTCTGTGCTCTGCCTCCTCCACAATAGCCACAGTCGGTCCTGGAATTCTTTGTCACAAAACGTCAGGAATAGTCGAGGTCTGAAAGTTTTAAATCTCTGCTGCTGAAAAACAGTACCTCTGTATAAAACTAGTGCCTTGTGAAATAAAAGATATAAATTATAATTTCCTTTATTTCCATTCAACAATCCCTGCTTATATTTCTATATTAATTCCACATAACGCTCTTCAGCTTCTTTAACTTCGTGTAATTTCCATAACTCTTTGTACTTTTATTTTGTCTAATAATAATAATAATAATAATAATAATAATAATAATAATAATAATAATAATAATAATAATAATAGTAATAATAATAATAACAGTAATAATAATAGTAATAATAATTATTATTTATTTATTTACTAATATTTATTGTGCTGTACAACAGCCTGGGGAGAATAACAGTTCAGCACAAGATAAGAGTTAGCAAGATTTACAATGTACAAGGAATAACCAAATAGTGCGTACAAATAATTATTATAATTACATACAGACAAATGCAAATAAGCAATGAAGATAAAATAAATAGATAACAAAAACAGTGAATACAAATAATTATTAAAATGAATAATAATAATAATAATAGCAATAATAATAATAATAGTAATAATAATAGTAGTAGTAGTAGTAGTAGTAATAATAGTAATAATAATAATGATAGTAATATTAATAATAATAATAGTAATAAAATAATAGTATTAATAATAGTAATAATAATAATAGAAATAATAATAATAATAATAATAATAATAATAATAATAATAATTCTCTATTAATTGGTACTTGTAATTGTTTAATTAGGTTAATGTTCATGTCCAGTTATTTTTATGTCACTTGTTTTCATTGTCTTTATGTAATTTTGTGTGAATTATTCTTAAATAATCTCCTCATTTGGTACTTAGTGCAAAGTTTTACAACGAGATGCAGAAAAGTTCTTATGGCAGGAATGTCAAAGCGCCTGTATTACGTGCTAATACCGCAAACAACATAAATCAAATAAGGTTAACTTCTAGCAAGATAAAGTACAATCATCGATTTAAGGAAATGTTGTGCGGGTTGCTGAGAGCACGCGGTGCAGGCGCTTAAACATCACTGCCTTATGGCGCAACTCTGAAAGGGAAAATAATGCTTAATACTACCGCCACCAATACACTTCCTCTCACAATACTGTCCATGTTAAGCTTACAAATTATTATTATTCTGTTGTATAGTATACACAGAGCGTTCAATAAAATTATTCAGTATACTACTCCTAGTGCAGTTTACGCAACGTTTCATTTCCCCAAATATGAAGTATAACTTACAGAAAGTATTGGGCTATACTTTGAGAGTTTTGCGGGCTGCATACAAACTTCAGAGAAAGGTTAGTTCTGGCATCCAGACCGTCTCAAATACAATTTGTGTTTTCCTGCTTGAACAGCTAGCCTATATGTAAAGTACTGGGCTATGTTTTGAGAGTTTAATTAACAGGATCGCTGATAGACAATTGCTACTTCCGCCATACTGTCCGCATCAAATAACTAAAACAATTGAGTGGAAGATATGAAAATATTCTCAACTTCGGTTATGCTTAAATTTTAAATGGACGAAATATACAAAGAAGTCGTCCTACTGCACAAAGGTTCACTGAATGCATTTAAGAACGAATAATTTTAAAAATTTTATACATACATTTTTTATCTCATCAATATTACTGAAAATTGCCTCTCATAAAAATATAACGTAATAAAAACATTAATGTATTACATAATATGTTGTAGATGCATTTATCCAGTAGCTACAGTTTATATTCAAAAAGAAATTATTATTGGAACCATCAATGAAATTACATTTTGAAGAATTGTGACGGTATCGTGTATAGTTCCTGGGGTAGCTCAGTCCGTAGAGCATTCGTGCGCTAAGCGAAGGGTCGCGGGATCGATACACGGTTCCGGAACAATTTTTCCCTGAAAATTACTCAAGCCTGCTTCACAGGGAACTTCTACCTGATAGCCAGATTTGCAAAAGTTATATTTTGTCCCTGAGCAAGCACTGACACTCTGAAGTTTAAGATCGTCCAACATTTATTAACTTTTAAAGTTACTTTTGTTTAAGCGTTTGGAACAGTTGTATGCACATGTAAGGGCAATATATTCGTTATTTTCAGCCATTTTTAGGTCATAAAAGTCCGTCTTTCATTAATAACGAAACTGAATATACCAACGTTTTCCTGTTTCGTGCATAAGAACTGCTTACCTTGCCACAAATTAACATTAACTATTCAAACAAGAAGATGCCTCTAAATAATTTATCACCGCATGAAATCAAAACGAGTAAAAATATATCTCTGGCTCACTGTCTATGTATACTAAGGCAGATTGCTTTCTAATAGAAATTTTAATTCCTATGTATTTGTATGATAGTATTCAATACTCGTCTAGCTATAAAATATACATCATATTTTTTCAAGACGTAAGTGCAAGTTTGAACCAATAAATTATTGTGATTTGCGATAGATTAATTAGTTTAGGAAATTGTATATTTATTATGTAGAACTACATTTGTATATAGATCTTTTGTTAAATTATTAAGTTTTGTACTTTTGTGAACTATATCAATAAATCTATCTATCTATCTATACATCATATTTTTTAACTATTCCCATAAAAGAAGGAAATAATAATATCGCAAGGATAGAAGAAGTGTAAACGTTCGCATCTTTTATTGTATCGGTATTTGAACGCACTCGCAGCTTCGTTATTGTCGTGGCGACGTCATCAACAATGCTCAACACACAGGACGTGGGGATCGTTTCCCTGGAAACACTTGGGATTGCGATTTCGAAGCTTCGAAATGTCGAAAATTTTCCAATCCCTCAAGTTTCACTCCTTGAAACTCAAGAATGCGTTCTGGGGAGGACCTGCGGTTGTGCAAGCACCATCGCGGATTTCGTGGGGTATGCCAGATTTGGTAAGAACCGTGGGTATCGTTGGGACTGTGGGGTTGGGGGGCTATTACCTATGGAACCGTCTACCGGAGAGAAGTGATGCCTCCACGTCCCCTGATCGTGTTCCTCCGCCGTCTCCGCCTTCACAGTCACCACACGCACACTCCCGTTATTGCACACATTTTCCATACTTTTACGCACCCCCCTGCACACCAACACGCCCACCACCAGTGACACTACAGTCACCCCCCTCATCCCCACATCCATCTTCATCCGAACCACCGCCACCCCCGCCGCCCCGCTCTATTCTCAAAAAGGGTACACCAGAAGAACAGGGGGCCGACCGTCCGCGCAAGAGGGTGACGCTTGTGCTTGTTCCCGAGGTTCGTGAGATACCTCGGGAGGAAGACAAGCCGTCACCCTCTATGCGGGCGGGAATGGCAGACAGACCGTCCACCCCACAACGTACAGACAGAATTCCTCCCTGGTCAAGTCGTCAAAGGCAGCAGGAAGCGAGGCGCTCCTCCCCGAGGGAGAGCGCCCCGCAGCCTGCTACAAAGCCCAGTACGGGCAGAGTCGCCAGCCAGCAGACTCCGGGGGGCTCTCGCTCGCAGCCTGCTGGCGCGTCCAGTACGGGCAGACGCGACTTCAGCCAAGGCATGACAGAGGAGCAACACGAGGCTTTGTACAGAAGATATTTGGCATCTAATCCTACCAAGGAGCAATTAGAATTCTATGAAAAGGTCCTTAGAAATTACGGGACGGAGCGTAGACACAGGGACGGAGGGGATTAGGGCAAAACTTGCACGGCCGCGGTCCTCGTAGGGCTCGTCGCCAAGACAATTAAGGTAAGTCGAGAATCTGCTTCATTACTATTAGCATTATTCTTAGTGTTCTAGTGTGTAGGATAGGTATAGGTTATTGTAGTTATAGTTTTTTATATTTATAGTATACAATCAGTGTCTTATTTCATTCTTAATAGTTATACAGCAAAAATTAAATTCCTGTTCTAATCAAATTTTATTCGTCATTATACAAAATCTGTAGTAATTTCTGGTTAACTTTCTGTCATTATCTTACCACCTTCATCTCATTCAGACGCTAAATAAAGTCATAACAAACAAAAATAGATTTTAAAAATATCTGCATATAGGTAAGGATATTTACCATCTGCATTTACGTATTAAGATTTATAAAAGTGATGCAGTCTCATAACACGAGTAGGAATATAAAATAAATACTTCCTCAGTAAATCGACGAAAGAATAATCACAACGAAAGTACTTGTGTCAAATTTCTGACAGTGCTGCACATAATTTGAGGGCACAGTCTCATCGTGGAAATTGCAGATAACACTTTAAAAATAGCACTAAATTATGAAGCGATTAAATCAACACTACTATAAACATGCTATGACTAATAGCGAATTACTCATATACAGCGTAATCAGTATTAACAAAACAAGTCTTAGACTATGCATCGACTTACTGAGTCAAAGATTGTAAAGGAGAAAAGCCAAATAACGCCACAGGTTCTAATATCGCCTTCATATTGCAAGAACTGAGCAACTTACTACAGTGGAAGCACCAAATCACAGACCTTTCGAATTCAACAGGAACAAAAACAGGCGAACATGTCTCACAGTAGGGCCGCTATTAATGGCTGAAGAAAACAAATTATGACTACGGTAGGGCCTACTTCAGAATCCAGCTGTAAGTGATTCACGAGTCGTAACCAGCAAATATGCAAACACGTACCAATTACGAATGTCACATGGCAAGGTCCTTCATTGTATTAAACAGATCAGATGAACGGTACAGTCTTTTCTAAAATTAATTTGCTATAGAACAATTCAATTCACTGCTCAAATTATGCATTAAATAAACAAACCGAAGTTACGTTGGAAGAAGGTACTTCCAAATATGCGAGTAGTTACGCATGTTGAATGGCAAAATGAATTCCTCAGTGAAAAGTTACAACTGAACAAAGTAGTCAGTAAACGCAATTCCATTACAGGCCAAATCGGCCCAGAGGGTCGCGGGACGTTAAGGCTCCAGCTATACAATCGGCATTAATGCCAGTAGGGATATCAGCCCTACGTGCCCGCCGTTCTTATCCTCAAGGAAATGTCCCTAGTACTCATTCATTTCTGATAGGGGATGAATAAAATGCAGGTGAATAGTGCGGCTGGAAGGGTTAGAGAAAATCCATGGCAACATAGCGAACTTCCGGCTTTAGCTGCCATTCGTCCTTGAACACATAGCCTCTATGTTAGGTGTAAAGCTGAGACATCTAGGACGTTTGTCGTTAAGTTACGTGCACCCAAACTATAGCATAGCAAGTACAGAGAGCAGGGAAGGTCAGTGAACAGACTCTGTACGCTAAACAATAGAGAATAAGGTGTACACTCACATGACGAATAAACTAGAGCTCAGGTCACGTCGTCAATACTGGATTGTGGAGTCTGTTGCAGTAAACACTACCTACGTTTTGATTACGTCTACAATCCTTTTATAATGTGTAGCAATATAGACTGCAGTATCCAGCTATGTCCATCTCATTACAACGGGTTACGGCGCTAGAGGGGGCTCCTGGAGCCATTTCACTGAATTTAATAATCCGACTTGGTGCCTTAAAAATATTTATTTGACATTGGATATGAAACTGTTCACATCACTGTAGCAGGAGGAAACTTCTTTGGCTATTCGATGTAGCCCATGGGCTAGGATAACTTTCGGCTAAAGTAGCTGAAGTTCCTTATCTGCTTTTAACATGTAGCATTCGTGATGAAAAATAACTACATTATAATTTTTTACTTCGTCTGGCCATAAGAGGGGCATAGGCATTTGAAAAACTTTGATTGTATTTAAATGATCCACTTTCTCATGAATTTCAGAGGTTAATAAAGTTTTATTGGGTTTGTCTGGTGAAAGAATGCCCGTAACGACATTGCAACAAATCCTGCAGCGGCGTCTGTGCTTCCATAGATAGAAACCTGTATTTTACTATCTCCTACACTTAGTCGTATGCGAGATATAACATCATCATAGCATTTCGGTATATAGTAGATTATTTCCGTAAAGTTAATTGACTACGGAGTTCCATTTTCACGTATTTTCGCATAAAATTTTAAAGTGTGTATTTTAACGTTATTTGGGCTATTGGTATATTGACACATACCACCATTTTACATAAAACGTGAAAAATCTCTTTTTGTGTGGTACACATTGAATTGTAACTTACACGCGATTCTTATCCTCCTTCCTCAGTTAAACTGTCATCTGTGCTTTATGTTGTTTCGTGTTACAATGTTGTGTTACGAATTTACGTTTCGTACCTTTAATTTCTGTGCTACATAAATTTCATATTATGATAGTCACCCCACTTACTGCGAAATTTTATGTGCCTAATTTCTCCATCACCTTGTTTACTATTGATATATTTGATGATTCAGCCATTATAAATATTATACGTTACGTAAGATAGGTAATGTAGATAGCTCTGGAGGTCTGTCCACTACACAACGTAAATGTGTTCTGTTGCCCGAGTCGCATGCCTGTACGCAACCACTCCCCCACCCTTCATACTATTTACCTTCGACAAACATCGCGATATAGTTAACTTGATATCGTCCTGCAGTCCTACATGGCTCAGCTTTAGTTAGGTGGCACAAATTGGTACCGGAGAATATGATAAAATTCAATGTAATTAAGCTGTGTAGGAACAGGCTCTTAAAACTAGTGTTCAGCATCACCCCCATCAACAGGACGATACGAAGTTCACAGAGACAACGAGATCAGCTTACACTTGGCTGAAACCGACGGAGTTCAGGATCATGATGATGATGTGCACTCTTTCATTCCACACAATAAAGCGAATTCAAATTAATAAAGAGGCATTGATTTAATAATAATTTCACTCTTCAGATATTGAATTTGACACAGGCGTATCAGAACTGGCAGTTAAAATATGCTTCCTATAATATCTATTTGATTGATGACCATTTTAAGCATAGGCAATAATTTCAGGGCAGTATATCTCGCGATTGCGATGCGGTAGCACGCTGATCTTTGTACCAAACGAAAGATCTCGCCTAGATCTGTCCACTTAAGGCAAAGTATTCACATAAAACCCACAGCCATGTTCCCGACATAACAAAACTGTGATTTTTTAAAATTAAGATACAATTTTCAAGGTATTCTACAAGTCTGAGTTATGGAATACTGAAATTATATACCGTTTTGTTCTCACGTACACATTTCTATTGATATCCGATTTTACTGGACTGGAATAATCTTTTCACTGTTTCGTTCACAACAGTATCTGTCATCTTAAGGCCTACGTGCTGGGAGAATACGTGTAGTAAAATATGCTAGGAAAAGAAAAAAATAATAACACAAGAATTGATTTTAATCAGACTTAGTTCCATATTCCTTCCCACCGCCATGCCTTAAACTGTGATTTCACACTGTCTTAAAAACCTCATCAAGAAGTGAGTGTTATAGTACCTTCAACAGTGGTTCATATTCCTCAGAGAAGTGAGTGGAAACAGAGACATGCGTTCAAAATGTTCACCAAGACGCTAAAGTTGATGTAGCTTAGCATTATCATGTTACTTAATCACTACTCTGAAAACACAAGCATGCAAACAAGGCTTAAATGTTAGCTTTCCAACCTCACTTCATACGATCAGGCATATGCTCAATATAGAGGGCGATATTAACAACCGCAGCTCTAGCTGCAAGTCTAGTCAATGACCATTATAAATAAAATACTTGAGTGGAGACCTTCCAGTTTTACGAGCTTAGTGAAGTTATTTTTCATAGGCTTTTCCACTATTCAGAGGCTTGCCTCTTAATGCTCTTTCTTCTCAATGGAGGAGAGTACAATGAACCAGTTGTGATGTTTCTCCGACAGACAGCAGAACTGTCGCGCTTAAGCGACTAAATTAAATGAAAAACACTGACTGAAAGATAATTAATCCTGCGATTAACACTGTGGCAAGAGTCCAAAGTACCAAAACAGTGACAATGTGCGGGTGTGTATGTGTGGACAAGCAGAAATTGGTCGCAACTAGTGAACTCTGGGAGCCACAAGTAGCTCCACTTAACGTCGAACATGTTATGTACAATGTATGTACAGTGGTTGGTTGTACAAGTTGCGACCATTATACAGCAAGTCTAGAAAGACTGCTATCGTCTACGTCAATATGGAGCCACAAGTAGCTCCACTCAACGTCGAACATGTTATGTACAATGTATGTACAGTGGTTGGTTGTACAATTTGTGACCATTATACAGCAAGTCTAGAAAGACTGCTATCGTCTACGTCAATATGGAGCCACAAGTAGCTTCATTTAATCATAGCAGTTGGTAAAACGTCCTAACACAAGTCATTGAAAAACCCTACGCCCACAAGTGCTATGTGCTCAAACACACCATACAGCCCGCACATGTCAAAGGCTCCCTCAAGATAACACCGCACGGTCATAGTTGGCGTTATTTGGCGACTCGTGTTGTGGGACTTAGTTTTATGAAGTAGCTTACACTTAGTTAGTTGACTGCGAACAATTTGTCTGAACATAAAGTTTCTTTCTTTTCATGGTACCCCGGCGGCGCGGTGGGAGGAACCACTTCCCAACTGCAGGATCGCCGTGGAGGATGGAGGTAAAACTCCTCATGGGGATAAAGGGGGGGTGGGTACAGGGAGGGAAGGGGTGGGGTTGGGTGAGTAGGGGTGGAATGGGGTGGGTAGGGGTGGGATGGGGTGGTTTGGGGTAGTATGGGTTTGAGTTGGGTGGGTTTGGGGAGAATATCGCATTAGTTTTGTGAACAGTGCAAATTTTAATTTATTTTACATTGCCGGAGTTCAGTGAATGTGCTTTCCTAAATTCATTTATAAGGCCCAGAAAGTAACAAAACATTTTATTGACTCCCAATAGGGGTATGGGTTTCGTAACCCGAATGGGAAGTCCAACTGACTTAACACACTTCACAGTTCCGAATGGAAGCACAGAACTCCGGCAGCAACACAGAATAAAAGGGGATTTGTGTCTCAATTATCTAAAGGGATGTAAACTAAAAATCTTGACCTCACAACAGAGTGAAAATTATGAAATTAAATCGTAATGAAACAAATTCAAGTCAGTTATAGAGTCATACATAAATTTAGAGAATAACATACTACAGCATTATTCTCATAATAACTGTGATAGCAATAATGAAAGACACATTTATTTATATTGTCATCGTAAACAATTACCATTATTAAATATATAAATATATGCAGCACAGAGAATATTAAACAGTGCTAAGTGTGCACAACAGAGCTAAAAGTCCACATCGGACCGGAATAATAAGGGCCAGCACGACAATTGACTAAAAAGTAACAGAGTTGAATTCTCTCCGGGATAAGGAGAGATATCAACTGTCACAAATTGTCTAAGGGCTTCTAACCGTCCCGCCTCGTTTCGGATGGGTCTCCCCGGGGACTCTATATAGGCATATGCAGAACAAGGTGATAAAGTATGCCTCAATCTCTACCGACACAATACAGAAATCATGGAGCCCTACCTCTATGCCTTCTGTGAACACTACTTTTATTTCTAGAATCGCCAAATGTATGAGAAATAAAGATTATGAAATCGATATGCATATCAACAACTCTGGGCTTATAAAAATAATAAAAACGAATGTACTTATATATCGAAAATTTATATTTCCATGCATTTGTTTAAAAATAAACTGGCAGACCTATCAAAATTCCAAAATAACAGTGATTGCAGAAATGTAACCATCACCTATAAGTTTACATTCACGAAATCATATTAATTACGCTAAATAAAGAATATCTAAAACATAAAATATATGCAGTGCAAACTGCACACAACAGAGTCCAAATCGGACCTGACTAACAGCAGTTGGTAGGGCAACTGACTGGAAGGTGGCTGAGTTCAGTTCTACCGAGATGAGGAGAGGAACTATCTGTGGCACAAAATGCAGTATGGCTGCTATCCGTCGAGGTTTGTTTCGGGGGTTGCCGAGTTACCCAACAACTGAATAACTAGCACAAGATGATCAAAGTTCAATCTTCCTTTGCACAGTACACAAAGCATGGAGCCCTACTTCCTCTGTGCTTTCTGTAAAAAAGTACTTTTGGCCGTATATGGTCACCAGAAGTAGGCTAAGGAAATCTAAAACAAATAATACAAGCCATTGAGCAACTATATTACAAATTAGATTTCCTTGCATTCATGTTAATAATGAATCAGTATCAAAATTCCAAAATAACAGTGATTGCAAGAATGTGGCAATCACCTATCTTGTAGCCTACTTATCCTGAATTTTATCGCAAACAATCATATTCATTATATAAAGGTTGTTTAGCAGATAAAAATGAAATTGTATACAATGAAGCGAGTAAGTACAAACTGGAGTTGAATAATATCAGTTGGTAGGGCAACTGACTGCAATGTGACTGAGTTCAGTTCCCTCCCAGATGAGGAGGGAAACGAACTGTACCAAAAACTACGAAACGGCCATGTGCCGTTCAAATCTCATTTCAATAATTACCTGGTTTGTCTATCCAGGAACTGAATAAGCGGAGCGAGATGATACAAGTATTGGTCAATCTTGCTCCGCACGGTACAGAGAGCATGGAGCCCTACCTCTATGCTTTCTGTAGAACTGAGTCGCCAAAAGCAAGAAATAAAAGAGAAATGAAAATGCAAAATATACCTCAAAACTATGAGTAATTCCCATGTATTTACAAAAAAAAAAAAAAAAAAATACATGGGCATTAATGGATTGTTACAGTGGCATAAAATTAAAAAACAAAAATATGTAACCTTTTGCTAAACATTCTCTATACAAACGAAATCAATTCATAATGCCACTGTTTTAAAAAAATCGGAATTGTTCAGATTAACTGAACTGAATTATCACTCGCGACCACTTGAAAAAAAAATCACAGCCATTTTAAACAATCATAACACCATGTGAAAAAAAATACCATCTCCAAAAAGAAAATCACGTGAAAAAAAAAAATTCTAATTCCAAAAATTACATCACCATCATTTGAAAAAAAAATCACCTTCATGAAAGTTGGCATTACTTATCACGTGAAAAAACAATCAACCTTCCTCCAAGGGGAAAAAGATCCAATGCATCATTTCATCTTCAATAAAAATTTCAAAAACTCGAAAAAAAAAAAAACTCATTACAATATCTGAAATCAATGATACAGTCATCAACTATCAATCTTAATTACATCTTTGCTCATAAATGAAACCCAAAAATATTCTTCAAACAAATCTTTCTTTTACTTCAGCATGCAACATTAACTCAACATGTCATTTCTTCTCATATGAGAAGCAGAACTCCTTCCAAATAATTAATAAAAAAAAATCAAGATCCCACAAGTAATATCATCCAGGAAACATTAATAAATTACCAATACAGAAGAGCTCCAGATAAAGCAAAACATTATCTTTAATAACGTATTCTTCAATGAACAAAAAAATAGAACTAAGAAGAAATTATATTATCTTTTGTCAACAAGGAAAACATTACTGTTTACAAAGAATTAATGCAACTGTGAAACAAAACATCTTATTCCAAGGAAATTTTACTCTACTAACTAGGAACACAAAAATACATTCTACCAAGAAGAAATGCAACAAGAAGCACTTGATAAACAATGAAGACGAAAGAATTTCTAAAATTGGAAATTACTGAAGCAAATAAAATGAAGTAGAAGCTGAAATATCTCTACATTGTATCAACTTAAGAAGAAATAAAATTGTTATAAAGAACATTACGTAACCGGACTTCAGCAGTCATCAGTAACCTACGACTGCAGCGAGGTGCTGAATCATCAGACTTCAGCCATAATCTACTTATAAAATGGCAGCGAGGTGCTGAATCATCAGACTTCAGCCATAATCTACTTATACAACTGCAGCGAGGTGCTGAATAATCAGACTTCAGCCATAATCTACTTATACAACTGCAGCGAGGTGCTGAATCATCAGACTTCAGCCATAATCTACTTAAACAATTGCAGTGAGGTGCTGAATCATCAGACTTCAGCCATAATCAACTTATAAAATGGCAGCGAGGTGGTGAATCATCAGACTTCAGCCATAATCTACTTATACAATTGAAGCGAGGTGCTGAATCATCAAACTTCAGCCATAATCAACTTATAAAATGACAGCGAGGTGCTGAATCATCAGACTTTAGCCATAATCTACTTCTACAACTGCAGCGAGGTGCTGAGTCATTAAACTTCAGCCATAATCAACTTATAAAATGGCAGCGAGGTCCTGAATCATCAGACTTCAGCCATAATCTACTTCTACAACTGCAGCGAGGTGCTGAGTCATTAAACTTCAGCCATAATCAACTTATAAAATGGCAGCGAGGTGCTGAATCATCAGATTTCAGCCATAATTTACTTCTACAACTGCAGTGAGGTGCTGAGTCATTAAACTACAGCCATAATCAACTTATAAAATGGCAGCGAGGTGCTGAATCATCAGACTTCAGCCATAATCTACTTCTACAACTGCAGCGAGGTGCTGTGTCATTAAACTTCAGCCATAATCAACTTACAAAATGGCAGTGAGGTGCTGAATCATCAGACTTCAGCCGTAATCAACTTATAAAATGGCAGCGAGGTGCTGAATTATCAGACTTCAGCCATAATCAACTTATAAATGGCAGCGAGGTGCTGAATCATCAGACTTCAGCCATAATCTACTTCTACAACTGCAGCGAGGTGCTGTGTCATTAAACTTCAGCCATAATCAACTCATAAAATGGCAGTGAGGTGCTGAATCATCAGACTTCAGCTGTAATCAACTTATACTTACAACTGCAGCGAGGTTTAGAAGTTCAGCTGTCGAAGTTCGTGATACGAACTGACAAAGGGATAAAGGTATCTACCCAATTATACACTTTTATGTCTGATTTAGCTTAGGATATATTATATAATGTGTTTTGTTGTGCCATTTTCATTTTAATATGGGTGTTCGTTTAGAGAGTGGTTGGATATAATCATAGGTGAGGGGAATGAAACCTACAAAGTAGGACTTGTTTTAGGTACAAAGCATGTACGGTCAGAAGACATGTGCATTTGATTTTAGAGAACATAATGATAATATAACATCTGTATGCATAATATTACTCAATAAATCCGTCTATCTATCTATTCAACTGCAGCGAGGTGCTGAGTCATCAGAATTCGGCCATAATCTACTTCTACAACTGCAGCGAGGTGCTGAGTCATCAGAATTCGGCCATAATCTACTTCTACAACTGCAACGAGGTGCTGAGTCATCAGAATTCGGCCATAATCTACTTCTACAATTGCAGTGAGGTGCTGAGTCATCAGAATTCGGCCATAATCTACTTCTACAACTGCAACGAGGTGTTGAATCATCAGAATTCGGTCATAATCTACTTCTACAACTGCAGCGAGGTGCTGAGTCATCATACGTCAGCCACTAACAACATCCGGAGGTCAGAGAGAGATGCTGAATCATCAAACAATAGCCACAATCTACGTTCATTGTACTTCTTTCTCAAATATGTAAAAATTAGCTAAATGATTGTTTTATATTCTGACCATCAGTTGTCTTGTCAGATCCATTTGGATGTCAGTATAATAAATATTGATTGCTACTATGTCTATTTTCATTCTTTGTAGGTGTTTTGTAAAACTTCATTCTCTATATTGTAGGCTACGTTAAGCTGCTGTACAATATAATAATAATAATAATAATAATAATAATAATAATAATAATAATAATAATGGCTTTATTTAACCTGGCAGAGTTAAGGCCGTAAGGCCTTCTCTTACACTCAACCAGGATTAAAACTTGCTTACACAGTTGAACATAAAACTGGAGCGGAATTAAGTAATTACATACTGATACAATTTAGGTACATAATGAGATCAAAAGAGGTAGTTACATAAAATTTATCTCATAAAATAAAAATAAACATAGTGGAATACATATTAATGTTGTTAGAATCAAATATGAATCACCTAAAAACAGAAGCCGATAATTCAATTAAAAAAATGTACACAGTAAAAATAAAAATAAACACATTAGTATTAGATTACAATTAAGTAGGATTGACATAATTAAACCAGAAACCGACAATTGAATGAAATGTACACACACAGAAAATAGATTAATAATAAAAAAAACAACACAGTGGGATACATATTGGCGATAAGTGATAAATAAACACGATTCAGATAATAAAAATAAGAAACAAAAAAAATAAATAAATAAATACAGTGGAACACATTCCATTAAATATTTGCAACGCGTTAGGTTTGGCAACTCATCATAAGATATTTTTATAATTTGCATTTAAAGGACTTTTACGGACCTAGTTATGGTCATCTTTCTAACTACGTGGATTATATGCAAAATAGTAATTCTAAGTCATGACTTGAAGATCACCTTCTGATCGGTATGTAAAGAGTAAGGCCTATACATATCAAGTTGGCAATATATTTGAAAGTATATCTTTGAACATAATAGATGTAATGGAATTCCATATTTACTTAGGTATTTACTTATGGCTTTTAAGGAACCCGGAGGTTCATTGCTGCCCTCACATAAGCCCGCCATCAGTCCCTATCCTGAGAAAGATTAATCCAGTCTCTATCATCATATCCCACCTCCCTCAAATCCATTTTAATATTATTCAACCATCTACGACTCAGCCTTCCCAATTCTGCAGGTGTTATATGCTCTCCTCATCCCAAACGCCTGGATTTGTTTCTAATTATGTAAGGTGAAGAACACAACACGTGCAGTTCTGCACTGTGTAACTTTCTCCATTCTCCTGTAACTTCATCCCTCTTAGCCCCAAATATTTTCCTAAATACCGCATTCTCGAACACCCTTAACCTATGTTCCTCTCTCAAAGTGAGAGTCCAAGTTTCACAACCATACAGAACAACTGGTAATATAACTGGTTTATAAAGTGTAACTTTCAGATTTTTCGAGAGCAAATTGAATGATGAAAGCTTCTCAACCAAATAACAGGCATTTCCCATATTTATTCTGCGTTTAATTTCCTCTCGAGTGTCATTTATATCTGTTATTGTTCATTCAAGGTACAAATGATAGCAGGATTTTGCATGCTTCAGGTATCGAAAACTGCATCAGTCCACTGGAAAAAAACTTCACTGTAGCCGTAGACATGTAACTTTGTGAGTGCAATAGATGAACAGTAGACGTTAACATAAGAATGAAATTAAGTGAGTTATGTTGGAAGTATTTGATTTGTGTTTAACCATTTATAATGGCCTATACTTTACGAATAATAAATTGTTATAGTAGTATTAACTGCATTTATGTGTGAACTAGAATATTATATACCCTACATCCTACCCAGCATGTAGGTAATTAAGTATGGACCCTTCGTGTCGGTATCATTGATGTAGCCGGACTGATTTCAATGACCTTCAAGCCAGCTAGAGCGTGAGATTCTGCTTTCTCCCTAGAGTTGGCACTGACATCACACCAGTTAGCAGTCGACACAGCGGAAATATAACACATACAATTAATACATCTAGGTACATTATGGACTCAAATAAAATAAACTGGATCCATAAAATAATAAATCCGTCATTAACTGTAATATCTAGACTCCAGAGTTGCTTTATAATGAGAGTTGAGACATTGACTCCAACAACAACTAAAATATGTAATGATTTGATAGCACTGAAAATGGAAAAACAAAACTCTTGAGAAGTAAAACCATATACCTAAATTATATTATATACAGATATTAAATGAATTCGATACTTAATTTTATAATGTATTATATTATTTTATAATATAATTTATTATATCTGAAATATAAAAAAAATTATTATTACAACTAGTTTGCCACTGAGAAATAAGGAAAAGCTGTTAACTTGCATTTATTTGAAGCAAAGCGTTACTGGATTATGCAATAAGGTAGGCGATGTTTGGATCCTGTGTCTCAACTCTATACTCAATTATTATCTTAGCGTATGCTCGATTACACTAACCTCTAGCGCTTGAAAGTGGAACTAAATGCTGGCGCACAGAGAAACTAAACACAGGAAAATTCGCTCAGTGTCCATTCTTTATAATTCCTATTCGCTGTCCTACCTGTAAGAAATTTTTTATTTTCCCGCCAAAAAAGATAAGCCTTTTATAGTGATTAATGTCAGATGTGCAGAGCAAATGCATCCATTTACCTTCTAAGTGCTGTTTATATAGGCTACACTAGAGAACTCTGGCAGACAAACTATACACTACCAGATACTTCATGAATTTATTCCAAGTCCTAATGTTTAATGGATTCAGAAATAATAAATGCATCCATTGAACATCAGGACTTTTTGGCAGGAAAATTTTTTCAAACAGAAAGGAATCTGAATAATTTCGAGGGAAAAATCAACTTTACAGGGACTTATACCTGAAAGCTTGATATGCATAATACACGTCACTGTACATTAACAGAAAACCACAATTTAAGTCACACAGAGTTATTGTGCACTCAATGTTGGTTGCTTGACGGTTGTCAGCCCACTTTGAGGTCTGTGGATATAGAGGGAAAAATTTGATCGGGTGTCTGGTAGAGTTCCCGGGTAGCTCAGTTGGGAGAGCGATGGTACATTTAACCAAAGGTCCTGGGTTCGATGCCCGGCCTCAGAACGATTTTTCCCCTCGAAATTATTCAAATCAACTTTACAGGGCGCTATACCTGAAAGCTTGATTTGCGTGAAAAGGAATCTCTTTGGGAAAGGTGGCAGTTCCAGGAGAAAAAACAGAACATAATACACATATTCTTTAATTAGCAATTCATGTTACAAAATCTCCAGATTACAAAGATATACATAAACTATAATCTCACTAGCAGTTTGCTAAAATATTCACCATCCCATATTCCTGTAACAGAATTTAATACATTAAAATAGCTATCTTCTATCCAATTTATATACATTAATATTTCTACATTATGAAACATTTTCATAAACTGTGTTGCAGTCTTCATTTCATGATTTCACACACTGTTAAATCACTAAAGATAGCTACACACAAAATGACAAATCATTGCCTAGATATTTTGGTTTGAACAGTTTATCAGTTGAAGTTAATTTTTCTAATCGATAAATTCGTGTTGAAAGAGACAACAGCCGATCAGTTGAAGCTTGTTGATCATTGAGAATAGCAGTGCATGCTGCAAGTTTTAGCAATGTCTCATGGAAACCAAAGCACATATCGCAAGAATTTGGAAGCATTCATTCAAAGCCACAGAAATGAACCTTGTCTCTAAATATCACGACTGCAACCAAAAAAAGGCTGCCTAAAAGCTGACTGAAAAATATGAACCCATTGATCCTAATGGCAACTTGATTAATCTTACAACTACAGTAGAACTTGGTTATAACGACATCCAAGGGACCTTAAAAATTATGTTGTTATAAACAAGTGTCATAGTAACCGAGATTCACATTATCAGTCTAGTGAGATGGAAAATGAAAAATAACAAAATTTAATTAGGTTTATTTTAGATGTATTCACTTTTAAGCCTACCATAAACATAATAAAATACATGTACAATTATAAATACAGTATTCTGTATTAAAACAGTTTGTTCAGAATTCACGAAACTACTTTAGTCTACTTTGGAGTGAAGTAATCAGTCATTTTACTCTGTTGTCTCATACTTGCTCAATACACACTTCCTAAATTACGTTCTATGTTCGTTATTTCAGTTGCAATTTCACTGCTCCCTCCCCTAGCTTCGTCCATTTTGTTTAAATGCAACAACAATTCTATCCTTGCTTCCAAATCGTTTGGACTGTGAAATTAACTAGGCAAAACTAACGACACACGTCAGGTTTATTAATTCCATTCTCAATTTGAGGAATCATTTTAACTTTTTCTTCCAACGTTATTAACTTTTCTTTTAGTGGCCATACTGCGTTAAAATGCGTGCACTTAGTGAAAACTTCCTGTCGAAACTGACTGCATGCAGGTACAGTCAATATCGCATCAATTCGGGCGGGTTACAATGGGGTGGGAAGTCTACCTGCATTCCAGAGGTGTATGACAGAGGAGGACAGTAAAAATTTGCCACGTTGCCAGATTTCAATAAAATATTTTGGTTCTTAGAAAATCTTATTCCAAACAGAGGTTGAAAATGACGTTATATGCAAGGTAGACGCATATATGTTTGTCGTATTAAGCAAGGTAGAAAAGCTTATGTCTTATAGGGAATTAGTTGGGACCACAGAATATTTGACGTTATAGGCGAGGTGTAGCACAAGACGAGGTCGCTATAACCAAGTTCTACTGTACTTGCAAGGAATTAAACATGAACAATCTAAAAAATTGCGAGCAGAAACTGAAGACATACAGGCCTGTATTCTACATTTGTGGTACTTTCGTCTATTGCATTACTTATATGAACAAGATCTCCTAGCTAGTTCCAATGGACCCATCGACCAACAGCAGTTGTGGTCCTCCAGAAATTCTGAGGGTTGTGTGTGAATGAAGTAGCCACCAAAACGTTAAAATATGGTGTTCACTTAAATCGGCTACAACTTGCCATTGGCAACAGGCCATGATTGTTTGGCCAAACACCTGCATCGAATTGGAATATATCAGTCCCCTAACTGCCCATTGTGCAACTCAAACCAACAAATGGATTCGGAACACCTCAAAATCTGTGCTTCAGTGGCTGACCATGATAATATCTTTGAAAAATATTGGAGTGCAAGACGTCAAATGACTTTACTGTCAAACGCCTGGCATTAGAAAACAACAACTTCTACATCTACTGTCCATTACTCAGGAGAAGACGAGGGGCAAGAATGTGACCTTCTTGACTATCGCTGTTGATTATTATAAACATCGCTCAGATAAGCATCCCAGTAGCCAGGTTATTACTCGTGCAGGAAACATGAGTAACAATGCGTATGGAAATTAAAGCTAAGTTGAACAGAAGGAGACCTAATATTTTTGCTTACTGCAATACAAATATTGACGTGTTGTCATACATTATCTGATCACATCCCTTCCCCCTCAGTCCGCTCTCGTCTTCTCCTGAGTCACCGACAGTAACATGAGAGAGATAGAATTTTATTAGACCCAAAACTGCAAGTATGTCATCTGTCGACATGTTGCTCAAGCAAATGTGTGTCAAGAACTGATGACCGATGCAGATATCTATGCTGTGTAATGGAGCATTCGATATCACCACTCAGCAGATTGTTACATTTTATCATTATGTGTGTAGCTACCTTAACACAAAAGAAACAAAGTGTATGGAGTAAAATATCGACAATACAGATCAAGCCTACTCTACACAAGAACTGAGGCGTTCCCTAGAATAACAACTTAATGTATGTTACATAATTTCTCCATTTCCAGCATATTATATTGAATTCTTAATAACACATCTCCCTTCTGACAATATTATTTCTCTCCAACAAACATAGCACACTCTACAAACATTTGAAGGATCCAGGGGAAAAACAAGTTAAGCCACATTTTCCAAATTTTTCAGGACAGCATTTACAGACTTGCAGAATAACAGTTTCTTCCCGTGTAAGCCTTTCCTTAATACACTTATAATGTGGAAATAAGCGATTTTCTCTCCTGTATGATTAGGGGCTCTTGAAGATCTCAACTTTAACTGTCAGATTCAATTAAAATATACTTTCTTATGGCTTTCTTCTCATAAAGACAAAAGTTCTTCAAAACATACAAAAGAAACCTAATGATTTACAAATGTTCCACAACATTCCCAGACACATACAAACTTCCTTAGCAAGAGCCAGGACAGGCCATGTTATCACTAAGAAGTATCTTCACTGCTTTAATCTTGTTGACTCTAGTAGTTGTTGCTGGTGCAACAATAACAAAGAAGATTTGGAACATATCCTTTTAAACTGGCCTGTCAGAAACTTCCATAGAACTAATCTAAAATCTGTAATCCCTGTAACCTTGGACAATTCTCTCCAATATAAACTGAATACACCTCATCTTTGGAATGTGGCTGCTGAAATATACAACCAGCATCGTGCTTTTTACCCATCATTTGTAAGAAGAGGAAACATAGTGGAACACGTGTTGTCAGCAAATAGCTGGATACACTACGAAGATAGAATTAAAATATACAAATTACTAGATTTGGACTAAACATGTTTTTGCCTGGACCCTTCATTTGAATGTGTAATGTTGTTAACAAGATCTAAAATGTCTGATGCTCTGTATCTCAAATTCAAGATTTTGTAATTGAGCTCTTGTTCCAAAGAATGCCTCGACTGAAAAAAAGAACAGCTTAAGATTACACTAAAAGACAAACCAAACACTATAAATGAAATCCCCCCACCCCGGGAATAAGGGACTAAGTACATTGCGAAGCCATGCATCATACACCCTTATTCCAGGGGGGAAGGGGGTATTCAAATGTATCAGAAAATTGACTTCCTCTGGAGGAGAAAGTCACTTGCATCTAATTTGTCATACTGCTCATGAGAACAATATACTTAAAACTTTTTCTATACTATACCATTTGATACGCCAGCAGAATTAATACAAGAGGGTGGAAGTGCATTATATAGCGAAATTTATAAACTTGTACTTGCTATTTGGGAAAAGGAAATTGTACCAGATCAATGGAAGGAGTCCATAATTGTACCTATTTTTAAAAAGGGGGACAAAACCAACTGTGGTAACTTTCGAGGAATATCACTTTTGTTGACGTCGTACAAAATTTTGTCCAATATTCTTTTGAGGAGATTAACTCCGTACGTAGATGAAATTATTGGGGATCATCAGTGCGGTTTTCGGCATAATAGATCGACTATTGATCAGATTTTTTGTATTCGGCAGATAATGGAGAAAAAATGGGAGTATACGGGTACAGTACATCAGTTATTCATAGATTTCAAAAAGGCATATGACTCGGTTAAGAGGGAAGTATTATATGATATTCTTAATGAATTTGGTATTCCCAAGAAACTAGTTCGATTAATTAAAATGTGTCTCAGTGAAACATACAGCAGAGTCCGTATAGGTCAGTTTCTATCTGATCCTTTTCCAATTCACTGCGGGCTAAAGCAGGGAGATGCACTATCACCTTTACTTTTTAACTTCGCTTTAGAATATGCCATCAGGAAAGTTCAGGATAACAGGCAGGGTTTGGAATTGAACGGGCTACATCAGCTTCTTGTCTATGCGGATGACGTGAATATGTTAGGAGAAAATACACAAACGGTTAGGGAAAACACGGAAATTTTACTTGAAGCAAGTAAAGCGATCGGTTTGGAAGTAAATCCCGAAAAGACAAAGTATATGATTATGTCTCGTGACGGGAATATTGTACGAAATGGAAATATAAATATTGGAGATTTATCCTTCGAAGAGGTGGAAAAATTCAAATATCTTGGAGCAACAGTAACAAATATAAATGACACTCGGGAGGAAATTAAACGCAGAATAAATATGGGAAATGCGTGTTATTATTCGGTTGAGAAGCTCTTATCATCCAGTCTGCTGTCCAAAAATCTGAAAGTTAGAATTTATAAAACAGTTATATTACCGGTTCTTCTATATGGCTGTGAAACTTGGACTCTCACTCTGAGAGAGGAACATAGGTTCAGGGTGTTTGAGAATAAGGTGCTTAGGAAAATATTTGGGGCTAAGCGGGATGAAGTTACAGGAGAATGGAGAAAGTTACACAACACAGAACTGCACGCATTGTATTCTTCACCTGACATAATTAGGAACTTGAAATCCAGACGTTTGAGATGGGCAGGGCATGTAGCACGTATGGGCGAATCCAGAAATGCATATAGAGTGTTAGTTGGGAGACCGGAGGGAAAAAGACCTTTAGGGAGGCCGAGACGTAGATGGGAGGATAATATTAAAATGGATTTGAGGGAGGTGGGATATGATGATAGAGACTGGATTAATCTTGCACAGGATAGGGACCGATGGCGGGCTTATGTGAGGGCGGCAATGAACCTTCGGGTTCCTTAAAAGCCATTTGTAAGTAAGTAAGTAAGTATACCATTTGATACGAGTATTCTAAACTACAGAGACAGTTACACTGGTGACAAAGTCTATAGGAAGGCTGTTGTGTTATAAGTCTTCTCCATTTCCATTGCACTGCAACTACATTAACAGCATATTATCACAGTCTAGTATATACAGTTACGAAGCTTGCGTTGTAAGGGTGCTAGGAACAATAGACTGTGACGGTACTATTTCGCATTGTCTGTAATGAGGCGATAATAGCGATCCTAGTGGTTAGCAACTATCTACGGATGCATATTTACTACGTATTGAGCTTCGTGACTGCATATACTAGACTGTGATATTATCTCATCATTTCAGGGTAAAATTCATAGATAGAGGACTTACTCAAGACTTATGGCCAGTTTCATCAACTTCTGTTACAAGTAACTACAGTGAAATGCCACTATTACGAATTTTTCGGAATAACAAAATGATTTTTTAGTCCCAGCTATTTTGCTATTAATTTACATCTTAAAAATGGTCAGTTTAATGAACACATAACAAACTATTCAGTTTAACGTAATAATAAATCCCGCTACAAAAGAAAAGTTATTTTAACGAAATTAGGCCTAACAGGCAGTTAAAAGTTACTTAAAATAAATTCGAAATAAAATAAAATAAACGAGTTATCGCTAGGCATGGGCCACTCTTGGTTTCTGAGAGTTTTCTGAATGCACTTTCACAGATGCGATTGTTGTGGTTTGAATTTATATTTAAATGAAACGGTTTAATAAAATCGAAATTTTGAAGACAATTTGTTCCTAAACGTTGAGGGAAGAAGTACAGAAGCAGGTATGGCAGAAAAAAAAAAGACAAGAAAGCAGTTTTTGCTAGATGAGATGGGAAAAGTCATTGAAGAAGTAGACAGAGGAGAGAAGAAAAGTGAAGTCGCAAGAAAATATGGCATAAATGCATCGACACTTTCAACGTTTCTCAAAGACAGAGTAAATATTGAGAAAGTATTGAGTCTGACACCATTGGACCTCAAAGAAAGAAGTCAAACTGTTAAAATAACACATGAAGGATACACGGGAAAAACGAACAATGTCACATTTCCATTAACACGTTGACTGCCACTTGATGCGTATATACGTCCATATACGTGCTGTGAGACGTATATATGCTTCAAGCGGCAGTCAACATGTTAAAGGGGAGATAGCGATCTATTTCAGTATATTATTGATGTTTCTACGTGACATGAAGGAAATGTTTAGGCCTAATGAACATCTAAAACGGAAAATACCCATAATACTTATCACTTTCATCACTGGATTCTCTGCGTATGTGTATACTAAAACAAAATACCGAAAAGACAAAATGCAGAAGTATAACATAAATGAGACTACAACTTTCCGCCATAAAACCAGATTGCAGGCTTAAAAAGCAAATACATTCGTCCCACTGAACACAATTATTGAGATACTAGCTCTCACTTGTCTGTTAACTATTAAATACTAATAAAATATTACAAGGATTCCAGAGTTACACTTTAGATTAAAAGGGGTTTCGCGGTGGAAAAACGTTTGAGGGACACTGCCATAGAGGAAAGAGTTTACGGATGTGTACACATGACAAACGTGATCGCCATTAGGTCGATAATCTCAAGTAGAGACTGTAGTCTACAACGGTATTAGTGTTTAGTTACAGGAATTGATGAGTAGGACATAATTTGTTTCGTGAGGGGACAACCTATACATTCGCTTGTCCATGGCTGATCTTGCTCCATAGCTGACGAAAGCAATCCTGAAGAGGCCGATGTGTTGAACGTAGGGTAGTAGGCACATGCGGTACCCAGGACCTCCCACTCACCCGCTCTGCGTCTCGCCCCGCAAAGAAACAGCTCAGGAAGTGAGGCACGGGCAGTACAAGGAAAACAAGTGCAACACAAGAAGGGAAAGACGAGAACAAGGGGAAGATAAGGAGAACAAGGCAAATATATGGGTATCCCACATTAAAGTACACTATTGTGATTTATCTTGTCTATTCAAAACTATCCACTTTTCTGTAATCTCATTTACTTTATCTAATTCAATAAATGGTGCTATTCTGTTTAAAATCAAAGTATGTAATACAGTGGACTCTCCTAAGTTCGACTGAACAGAATTATTGAAATTTCAGTCCAATAAGGGTAGTGGGTGTGGCAGGTGAAATGAATACAAATTCTTATTGGTTATCCATCAACGAATACAGTACTGTACTTGCATTTCCTGCCCGGCCCGAGACTTGTGTATGTGCTTCTACTACCACAGTGGGTCCCGACAGTTCCATCTCACAAACAGCACAATTCTCAAATAGAAAAAAAAAGAGTCCATTAATTTAAAATCAATGATTAAATATGGATGTCCTAATCAATAAAATATTCTGTTTTCCTTTAACAAAAGTATCACTAAAAGACACAGAACAAATTCCCATTTCTTAGTACCTGTATAGGGGCGTGTCTAATTCTCCTACGTAGAATGTCGGGACTTGTTTTCTGTCGAACTTAAGAGCTTCCACTGTACTTTATTATGCTTACCGGTACCTGTACCTACCTCAAACTAACTATGTTAATCAATTTACTCTATTTCATTGTAATAGTGTATAGGCTATTCTTATCTTAAATTCACGACGTCCTTGTTGAAATGTTTTGCTTCTTCATATCACTCATCAGTCTTGAATAAAGCCGTGGTCCTTCCCTGGTCCACGGACAATCTAGAAAGAAATTGTAACAAAATGTAATCTCAATGTCAGGTGAAATGTACATTCTTTATTTTAAAATTCCTGCTTTTACTTCTTCATCATATGCAGTAAGAAGATAAAGCATCATGATGCCGAAAAAATCCATATCGAGATTGCTCCAGAAATACAAATCCTGACATCGAACAAGTCACAATCCTGTGGATTCGGGTTCGATCCCAGCATACCCCCGATTTATAACTAGTGTTGTGTGGTCCAATGGTCCAGATAACACAGTGGTCTTCTCCGGGAGCTCCAGTACCTACCCCTGTGGCATCCCAACAAACCTCCATAATCAGCTCATATCGTCGCAGGTGTAGCATAGACCAGCCTCTTACGGCGCACCCTTGGCAACAACTCTGTCAGTAAATTGGTCTACACAACTGTCTTTATATGGGTGAATGACGAATAGTCGCCAGAGATCGAACCTGGGTCCACAGGATTGTAAGTCCAGCGCTCTAGCCACTAAACTACTTTATCAGCAAATTACTAATTGTAAACCACGTCCACCACTGTGGAGTAATGGTTAGCACAGCTAAATACTATCTAGGTAGATGAAGATCTGGTGATTTCGGGGTGAATGTAGAGTATCCAATGCCCACTGAACGAATATTTCACTTTTATCACTGCCAATGTTTCGCTATAAACGTACATGCAAGGTAGGCTATAACAAAAACCTAAACTAACCAAACCTAACCTGTCAAAGAAGCAACAAGTTATACTAAATATGTGTAAAATTGGCCTATGTCTCTATAGTGGGCGGGACATAAGTAACATTGACCAAAGTATGAAACGAAAGTATTTGTGACTACAAACTATAACCACTTCTTGAACACACATATACCTTAAAAACGCTAATGAAACGTAATGAAATTGGGCGTGCCGAAAATGTTGTGCCTTCTTCAAAGAAGATTTCTTGGAGAATAACCTGAAATATTACAGCCAGGGTGGTTTCTTGGGTAAGTTCCACATAATTAAATTCAATTTTACCTGGTTCTTTTACATTAATTTATTGCTAATTTATATTTATTTCTGTACCTTAAACACAACAAATCAACACACACTGCACCAGTCCGCCATGCTGTAATCATTTCGAACAAGTCGATTATTATCGAAATCGATTAACCACCTCGTCATTTACGAGAGTCTCGTGACAGATGACTGTAACATTCCGTGATGGCGGATGATTCAAATCGATACTCTATAATAGTTTGCTTTTAATTTTCTAGTAAAAATATTAAACTTATGACGCAACTTTCTTATTACGCGATTTAAGTATTTCAAAATAACTTAGTTCATTCACTACCCTGTAAATGACTATTAATATACTACTACTGCTGCTGCTGCTGCTGCTACTACTGTTACTCCTATTGTACTACTACTACTACTACTACTACTACTTCGTTTGTTAATTAGACTAATTAATTCATTTACTTATCTTTTGTATATTTATTATTTATTTATTTACTTATTTATTACTTATTGAATAATTGATTGATTGATTTATTTATATTTATTTGTTTATTTATTTACTTAATATTTATTTGCTTAGTTACATAACTTATTTAGCTATTTATTTACTTATTTATTTATTTATTTATCCCTTTATTCATTCACTCATTCATTTATTTATTTATACATCAATTCATTCATTCATGCATTAATTCATTCATTTATTCGTTCGTTAATTAAACTAATTAGTTAATTTACTCATTATGTGTTTATTATATATTTATTTACTTACTTATTACGTATTGATTGAATCATTCATTTATTTTTATTTATTTACTTCATATTTATTTATTTATTTATTTACTTATTTAGCTATTCTTTCATACATTTATTTATTTTATTTATCCATTTATTCATTCACTCATTCATTCATGTATTTATTTATTCATTCATTCATTCCTCCGTTCGTCAATTAGACTAATTAATTAATTTACTTATTTATTTGTTTATAATTTATTTATCTACTTATTTAATTCTTATTGATTGATTTATTAATTTATTTGTATTTATTTATTTACTTATTTAATATTTACTTATTCACTTACCCACTGCCTTAGTCCTTACTCATTTATTTGATATATTAATTTAATTACTTAATTGAAATATCTTAATAGTTCTTGAGTAACAAAATTGAAGTTAAAGTCCTTCAACGAAATTATAAATTCAAGGGCAGAAATCAAAGCCTGGTGATCCCACTCTTTACCAGGATCAGGAATTTTCTCGAATAATGAGATTAGTTGGTCGCGATTGCTGTTAATCGTGAATTGAAATTCCAGCACGTGAATTGGGAATCTCTTCCTGACTTCCTCATAGACCGCACGAATCTCTTCGGCGATTTTGGATAAAAAGGCCACCAATCGTTCAAAGCTAAAAAAAATACTCTGTAATCTTTGATATTATAAGCCGACTGTGATAAGACTAACATCAGTTTGTGGGCAAAACAGTGGACGAATATAGCATTAGAATACGATGCTCTTACTATTGCTGGAAGACCATTCAAGTGGCCCGAAAAAACCGCCACACCGTTATAGCTTTGCTATGATACACGCATTTGATGGCTGGAGAGGACTGCATAGTGTGGTGGATGTGGGACCGGCTTAGCCAGGCAGCACAGTCGTCATGTAACTCATTCCATCAAGGGTGCACAATAAGGCTATTTGAGCTCAAGAGCATAGGGATGATCCACGTCATGCCCGATAAGCAGCTCTATAGCTAAGTTATCTGTTTTTGTTATAAAATATGTTCAGAATGAGTGTGTAAAATTATATTAAGTGTTGATGTACAACGAATTAATATTGGATGAAAATAAAACCGTTTCGATATCCAGAGATCTGCCGTACTGTATACAACTGGTTATGAATTTAAGCTCTCGACTGTACTAACCAAATGAAAGTTACTTACTTACTTACTGGCTTTTAAGGAACCCGGAGGTTCATTGTCGCCCTCACATAAGCCCGCCATTGGTCCCTATCCTGAGCAAGATTAATCCAGTCTCTGCCATCATATCCCACCTCCCTCAAATCCATTTTAATATTATCTTCCCAACTACGTCTCGGCCTCCCCAAAGGTCTTTTCCCCTCTGGTCTCCCAACTAACACTCTATATACATTTCTGGATTCGCTCATACATGCTACATGCCCTGCCCATCTCAAACGTCTGGATTTAATGTTCCTAATTATGTCAGGTAAAGGATACAATGCGTGCAGTTCTGCGTTGTGTAACTTTCTTCATTCTCCTGTAACTTCATCCCTTTTAGCCCAAATATTTTCCTAAGAGCCTTATTCTCAAAAACCCTCAATCTCTGTTCCTATCTCAAAGTGAGAGTCCAAGTTTCACAACCATACAGAGCAACCGGTAATATAACTGTTTTATAATTTCTAACTTTCAGCTTTTTTGATAGCAGACTAGATGACAAAAGCTTCTTAACCGAATAATAACAGGCATTTCCCATATTTATTCTGCGTTTAATTTCCTCCCGAGTGTCATTTATATTTGTTACTGTTGCTCCAAGATATTTGAATTTTTCCACCTCTTCGAAGTATAAATCTCTAACTTTTATAGTTCCATTTCGTACAATATTCTGATCACGAGACATAATCATATATTTAGTCTTTCGGGATTTACTTCCAACCCTATCTCTTTTCTTGCTTCAAGTAAAATTTCCGCGTTTTCCCTAATCGTTTGTGGATTTTCTCCTAACATATTCACGTCATCAGCATAGACAAAAAGCTGATGTAACCTGTTCAATTCCAAACCCTCTGTGTTATCCTCAACTATCCTAATGGCATATTCTAGAGCGAAGTTAAAAAGTAAAGTTGATAGTGCATCTCCTTGCTTTAGCCCGCAGTGAATTGGAAAAGCATCAGATAGAAACTGGCCTATACGGACTCTGCTGTAAGTTTCACTAAGACACAAATGAAAACTGAATAAAATTGAGGATTGTCAGTTATCTATGATATGATAGTATAAAGGAAAACTGTTTCCTAAGAAATATCTTACTGGTGCAATTCAGTCCGACGCAGATGCTTCCCTTTCTTGTTTCTGGTCCGTCGTCACCTGGAAATTGCTTTCTGTGATCCAGCGACTGATCTATCGACTGATATATGGGAGTGGCGTACGGAGAATTTTGACAAGAGGGGATCATTATTAAAATAATTATTTACAATTTACATTATCGGTATTTTAAATTTTGTGCATTATTATTATTATTACTATTATTATTATTATTATTATTATTATTATTATTATTATTATTATTATTATTAGCTGAGTATTCTCAGGTGGATCAGAAACTAGTTCCGGAAAGAACAACCACGAAAACTTCATGGGGGAAATTTTACTTGACGAGATTCTAATATTGAGTGTTGAGGAAAATCCTCACGTTTTTTTAGATAAAAAGTTATTTAGGCTATAATTTATGATGCAAATAGTCATACATTTCACTACTTAGCATTTCACACACACCATTCGAATCACCCTGTCCGTTATGAGAAATTATAAATAATTATACTGTACGTTTTCTCATTAAGATTATTCCACACGTGACTGAAAAATGTGCAGGATGAACGCAAGTAATTTCAGAGAGCTACTCTTTGAGATATTTCAAACAAAATACATTAATACAACTTTGATCCTTTTTTACTTCCTTTCCGACATAAAAAAGTATTGTCCTTTGGCAAAAGCATTCATTTAATTCCCAATATGCCCATTGTCAGACAATTTAAGAGAGCAGCGTATTATGATAATAAATGAAGGACAAAACCAAAATCCAGTCCATCAGGTGTGCAGAAATTTCATCCCAACAAATGTAACATTGTGAAATACATTTGCAGAACGAAAAGTTGCATTTGCTCTGATCAGACAGCTGGGGAGGAGAGTAAAACAATACTGGGTGTTCAGTTCAAAGTGTGTCATGGCTCGCTGTATGCTGTCATGTGGCTAGCCGATGAGCCTAGAGAATTCAATCTTCCTACACTTTCGCAGAGGCGTATAACCTATGAGGTAGAAAATTTGCCTAGCAAGTACGGCGTTCATTCTGAAGAGTACGTACCGATACGTATGGTAACGCCAGTAGTGGCAGGAATGTGAACTGTTTGGAAATACGTACTGTCGGGATATGGGGAGAGGGTTAAGACTATTACTTACGCATTTGTTGACATTAACTTCGACGGTCAACATGGACACGGAGCATTTGATTTGTGTTGTGGAATGTTACCGTACGCAACCGATGATAACAAATACCCTGCGTACGACTTGCCGGCGCAAAACACAGTTCGAAAGAGGTTATGGTAGCACACAGACCGTACAGACCGCCATCTGTTGCTACGACGTTCAAGTTATACCGTACACGTTCTCAAGTTCAGATTGAAGAACGCCTTAAATAATAGGCAACTTCTCTAACATATAAGCTGAAACTCGCTTCAAATCGGTGACCCAACAACAGTGACGTCATGACACATTTTCAAATCAACACCCAGTAGAGGCAGGAGGTTAGGAGTTAAATGGAGACTAATGAGTACTAATATGATGGATGGAAAATAATAGCGAGTGGACTCTAGATAACCGGGAAAGGAAAACAAAACAAAAACGTCAGTAAGTGGCATGCAGTATTACTGATACGAAAAAAGTGGTTTTAGTTATACACTCTCTCTCAGTACAGCGACAAGTCCTAGGTCCAGGCCTGTGACGTAATTATTACTAGTGGCTACCGATCTATTCGAAAATACCTAGCCCACGTTCAGTTTCCACTGTAAAGAACATTTAGAGTTGAAAACGGCGTTAAATACCACCACCACCATCACCACCACCACCACCACCACCACCATCACCACCACTGTTATTGCTGTGTCTGTGTAGGGCTGGGGACGGAGCAGTTCGGTTCGGAGCAGTTACTGTGACGTCATTACTCGGTTGAATTATTTCCTTATCCCCAAGGCGGGCTGAAAGGCCTCTAGTATTGTAGAGGAGTTCATTCTATTATAATATAAAAGACATTTTAATTCCTATGTATTTGTATGTAGGTGTTCAATACTCGTCTAGCTATAAAACAGTAATCACTAGACTTCGTTGAATTGCCACACGCAGCATGCAATCAGGTTGCCGATGTATGGTAGTATAGAGGAGGTGAGCGACCTTCCGGTCTCGTAGTAGCAGCAGTTCATGTTAAGAGTTGTGACCGGTCCAAATAGATAGAGCAGCTACAGCTAATGTACACCTATGTAAGCACTTGTTTTTGCATTACTGTGGTTGGAATAGTCAAAGCTTAACATTTGTTCAGTGCAGACAAGAATTCAATCAAACATACTATAATGAGAGTGTTGCTGTTCCAAACAATTACTCCTGGAATAACCTTACCCCCGCAGCCAGTCTTGACTCGTTGGGGAACGTGGTTGAATTCTGTTAATTATTATGCAGAACATTACGGAAAAATAATGGAGGTAATTCATGCATTGGATAGCACAGACAGTTCCGCTGTTGCAGCTGTAAAATCATTGCTTTCTGAACAGCTATTGAAAGATATTCTGTCATTGATTCTAATTTTAAAATCGTGTCCAAAAGCATCATCCTGTTAGAATCGTCTAAACTACAACTCTCAGAAGCCCTTCATATAGTGGATTAAAAGTATCACAAACCATTATATAAAATAACAATTCACTAATTTCAGAAAAAGTGAAATGTAAGTTGAGAAACATTATTGCTAAAAATTCTACCTATTCACAACTTCGTATTATAAATGATGTACTGTCAGGTCACGACAAGATGGCTGAAGTTGGTGTACTAAAAAGTAGTGACTTTCCGTTCTTCAAATATGCACGTATTACATCGTGCGATGTTGAACGTACATTTTCCCAATCTAAAAACTGTTTAAGTGACCATTGGAGGGTGTTACTTTGCAGTCGCTCAAAATGTACATAACTCTTTACTGTAATGTAGGCCTACATATTCAAGGATTATGTATCTTACATTAAATTTTAAGAGTTAATATATCTCACTATAAAATAATTGTGTATTTACATGTTTAGACATTTCCTACTTCAATGATCATTCATTATATTTCTTGAATGCAGGATACAGGTTTTATTGTAACCGCAGTATACTGCTCAGTGTTTACATCAGAGACACGCCCCCTTCTCATACAGTCTATACCGCGTGCACAATAAGCCTTGAGAATCTCGTGGCAATTCCACGAAGTCTAGCAATCACATTTCTTAACTAGTCGCATAAAAGAAGGAAATAATAATATCGCAAGGATAGAAGAAGTGTAAACGTTCGCATCTTTATTGTATCGGTATTTGAACGCACTCGCAGCTTGGAAAATAATTTGTCCCGCAGCAGATAATATTTAAATACAACAGTACCTACGTTATTGTCTGCTACAATTAAGTAAAACACGAGAACCCTGATTCAACGTTTGAACTGACCGGTAACGGCTACGGTTAACCGAGTAATTTCGGTGCTCCGCTGCCAAGCACATAAACCGATAGAACCGAGTAACTCAAACGGATCTACTCGCTCCGTCCCCAGCTCTATGTCTGTGAACCATGCAACATCTCTGTGCTCTGCCTCCTTCACAATAGCCACAGTCGGTCCTGGAATTCTTTGCATAAGACGTCAGGAATAGTCGAGGTCTGAAAGTTTTAAATCTCTGCTGCTGAAAAACAGTACCTCTGAATAAAACTAGTGCCTTGTGAAATAAAAGATATAAATTATAATTTCCTTTATTTCCATTCAGTAATCTCAGCTTATATTTCTATATTAATTCCACATAACACACTTCAGGGTGTTTAATTTCATGTAATTTTACTAAAGTCTCCCCTAAATCTTTTGTACTTTTGTGTCTAATATTAATAAAATAATAATAATAATAATAATAATAATAATAATAATAATAATAATAATAATAATAATAATAATAATAGTAATGATAATAATAATAATAATAATAATAATAATAGTAATGATAATAATAATAATAATAATAATAATAATAATAATAATAATAATAATAATAATTCTCTATTAATTGGTATTTGCAATTGTTTATTTAGGTTAATGTTCATGTCCAGTTATTTTTATGTCGCTTTTTTTCATTGTCTTTATGTAATTTTGTGTGACGTATTCTTAAATAAGCTCCTCATTTATGGTATTTAGTGTATAGTTTTTACGAGTTGCAGATAAGGTCTAATGGCAGGAATGTCAAAGCGCCTGTATTACGTGCTAATACCGCAAGCAATATAAATCAAATAAGGTTCACTTCTAGCAAGATAAAGTACAATCATCTATTTAAGGAAATGTTGTGCGGGTTGCTGAGAGCACTGCAGGCGCTTAAACATCACTGCCTTATGGCGCAACTCTGAAATGGAAAATAAAGCTTAATACCACCACCACCAGCACACTTCCTCCCACAATACTGTCCATGTTAAGCTTACAAATTATTATTGTTATTCGGTTGTATATGCCACAGAACGCTCAATAAAATTATTCAGTATACTACAACTTATACAGTTTATGCAACGTTTCATTTCCCCAAATATGAAGCATAACTTACAGAAAGCATTGGGCTACACTTTGAGAGTTTTGCGGGTTGCATACAAACTTCAGAGAAAGGTTAATTCTGGCTTCCTGACCGTCTCAAATATCAGGTAACAATCTGTGTAATCTAATTCTGCTGTGATTTTATTTCTGCTTGAACCAGCTATATGTAAAGTACTGGGATATTTTTCGGGAGTTTAATTAACATACATGTTTCCAGGATTACTGATAGACAATTGCTATTTCCGCCATACTGTCCGCAACAAATAATTAAAACAATTGCGTGAAGGATATGAAAATATTCCCAACTTCTGCTTTGCTTTAATTTGCAATGGACGAAGTGTACAAAGGAGTAGTTCTACTGCACAAAGGTTCACTGACTGCATATAAGAACGAACTGTTTAAATAATATATACTATATATTTATTATTTACTCATCAATGGAAATGGCCCATTATAAAAAATTAAAGTAATAAAAACATTAATGTATTACATAATATGTGGCAGTAATATGTTGTAGATGCATTTATCCAGTACAGTTTATATTCAAAAAGAAATAATTATTGAAACCAGCGGTGGAGTTATATTTTGTCCCACTGCAAGCATGACACTCTGAACTTTAAGGTCGTCCAACAGTTTATTAACTTTTAAGGTCACTTCAGCTTATGTGTTTGGAATACTTTTATGTAAATGTAAGGCATTAAGCATATTCGTTATTTTCAGTTATTTTTAGGTAATGAACATCCGTCTCTTACTAATAACTAAATCTGAGATATTATACAAAAATTTTCCTGTTCTCGGCGTAAGAATTGCTTATCTTACGACACATTAATATTTATTATTCAAACAAGAAGATGCCTCTAAATAATATATCACCGTATGAAGTCAAAACGAGTAAAGAACTGACCCTGAATTACAATTTATGTATGAGAAGGCTGATTGAATTCTAATAGAAATTTTAATTCCCATGTATTTGTATGTCGGTATTCAATACTCGTCTAGCTATAAAACAGCAATCACATTTTTTAACTATTTGCATAAAAGAAGGAAATAATATCGCAAGGATAGAAGATGTGCACACGTTCGCATCTTTTATTGTATCGGTATTTGAACGCACTCGCAGCTTGGTTATTGTCGTGGCGACGTCATCAACAATGCTCAACACACAGGACGTGGGGATTGTTTCCCTGGAAACACTTGGGATTGCGATTTCGAAGCTTCGAAATGTCGAAAATATTCCAATCCCTCAAGTTTCATTCTCAGAAACTCAAGAATGCGTTCTGGGGAGGACCTGCGGTTGTGCAAGCACCATCGCGGATTTCGTGGGGTATGCCAGATTTGGTAAGAACCGTGGGTATCGTTGGGACTGTGGGGTTGGGGGGCTATTACCTATGGAACCGTCTACCGGAGAGAAGTGATGCCTCCACGTCCCCTGATCGTGTTCCTCCGCCGTCTCCGCCTTCACAGTCACCACACGCACACTCCCGTTATTGCACACATTTTCCATACTTTTACGCACCCCCCTGCACACCAACACGCCCACCACCAGTGACACTACAGTCACCCCCCTCATCCCCACATCCATCTTCATCCGAACCACCGCCACCCCCGCCGCCCCGCTCTATTCTCAAAAAGGGTACACCAGAAGAACAGGGGGCCGACCGTCCGCGCAAGAGGGTGACGCTTGTGCTTGTTCCCGAGGTTCGTGAGATACCTCGGGAGGAAGACAAGCCGTCACCCTCTATGCGGGCGGGAATGGCAGACAGACCGTCCACCCCACAACGTACAGACAGAATTCCTCCCTGGTCAAGTCGTCAAAGGCAGCAGGAAGCGAGGCGCTCCTCCCAGAGGGAGAGCGCCCCGCAGCCTGCTACAAAGCCCAGTACGGGCAGAGTCGCCAGCCAGCAGACTCCGGGGGGCTCTGCCTCGCAGCCTGGTGGCGCGTCCAGTACGGGCAGACGCGACTTCAGCCAAGGCATGACAGAGGAGCAACACGAGGCTTTGTACAGAAGATATTTGGCATCTAATCCTACCAAGGAACAATTGGAATTCTATGAAAAGGTCCTTAGAAATTACGGGACGGAGCGTAGACACAGGGACGGAGGGGATTAGGCCAAAACTTGCACGGCCGCGGTCCTCGTAGGGCTCGTCGCCAAGACAATTAAGGTAAGTCGAGAATCTGCTTCATTAACATTATCATTATTCTTAGTGTTCTAGTGTGTAGGATAGGTATAGGTTATTGTAGTTATAGTTTTTGATATTTATAGTATACAATCAGTGTCTTATTTCATTCTTAATATTTATACAGCAAAAATTAAATTCCTGTTCTAATCAAATTTTATTCGTCATTATACAAAATCTGTAGTAATTTCTGGTTCACTTTCTGTCATTATCTTACCACCTTCATCTCATTCAGACGCTAAATAAACATCGCAGTTGGTAAAGAGTCATTACAAACTAATTACATTTTTTTTAATATCTGCATACAGGTAAGGACATTTACCACCTGCATTTAGGAATCACGATTTAGAAAAGTGATGCAGTCTCATAACACGAGTAAGAATATAAAATAAATAGTTCCTCAGTAAATCGACGAAAGAATAATCACAAGGAAAGTACTTGTGTCAAATTTCTGACAGTGCAGCACATACTTTGAGGTCACAGACTCAATTGCAGATAGCACTTTAAAAATAGCATTAAATTATGAAGCGATTAAAACAACGCTACTATAAGCATGCTATCACTAATAGCGAATTACTCCCATACAGCGTAATCACTGTTAATAACACAAGTGTTATGCATCGACTTACTGAGTCAAAGATTGGAGAAGGAGAAAAGCCAAATAACGCCACAGGTTCTAATATCGCCTTCATATTACAAGAACTGAGCAACTTACTGCAGTGGAAGAACCAAATCACAGACATTTTGAATTCAAGAGGAACAAAAACAGGCGAACATGTCTCACAGTTGGCCGTTATTAATGGCCCAAGAAAACAAATTATGACTACGGTAGGGCCTGCTTCAGAATCCTGCTGTAAGTGATTCATGAGTCGTAACCAGCAAATATGCAAACACGTACCAATTACGCATGGCATATGGCAAGGTCCTTCATTGTATTAAACAGATCAGACGAACAGTGCAGTCTTTTCTAAAATTAGTTTGCTATTGAAAAATTTAATTCACTGCACAAGTTATATGAAAAATAAACACATCGAAGTTACATTGGAAGAAGATACTTCCAAATATAGATACGCATGTAGAATGACAAAATGAATTCAATTCCTCAGTGAAAAGTTACAACTGAACAAAGTAGTCAGTAAACGCAATTCCATTACAGGTCAAATCGGCCCAGAGGGTCGCGGGACGTTAAGGCTCCAGCTATACAATCGGCATTAATGCCAGTAGGGATGTCAGCCCTACGTGCCCGCCGTTCTTATCCTCAAGGAAATGTCCCTGGTACTCATTCATTTCTGATAGGGGATGAATAAAATGCAGGTGAATAGTGCGGCTGGAAGGGTTAGAGAAAATCCATGGCAACATAGCGAACTTCCGGCTTTAGCTGCCATTCGGCATCGAACACATAGCCTCTATGTTAGCTGGCACAAATTAGTATCGGGAAATATGAGAAAATTCAATGTAGTTAAGCTGTGTAGGAACAGGCTCTTAAAATTAGAGTATTCAGTATCACCCCCGTCTGCAGGACGATACGAAGTTCACAGAGACAACGAGATCAGCTTACACTTGGCTGAAACCGAAGGAGTTCAGAATCATGATGGTGATGTTGCACTCTTTCATTCTACATAATAAAGCGAATTCAAATGAATAAGGAGGCATTGATTTAATAGAGTAAGGGAGGGTATTGTCGGATACAATTTTGATGTTTCAAAATAAAGGTAATTAAAAAAAGTTAGAACCGGAAGTACTCAGAATTATAATAACCTATTGGGGTTCCTGGAGATTGTACATAAGTATTAGGTAATTTACATAATATGCATTTGCTGTATAACTTGCAAAGACAAAACAGAAATAATTTCATCACTGACAGAATGGAAAGCTAATATCGGATACATTAGACATTGTTATGTAAGAGGTATGATAATGATAATACAATAGTGTTCTGTTTAGCCAACTGATATGCAAGCCTTTTAACATCATTTCTGGTTCATCCAAAATATTTTCTCTCCATCATTAACACATAATCAACTAGCTTCTCTTCAAGTGAAGCTGTGAGTATTGGTTTTCGTCCAAGTTTCGATTTAACGGCTTTGGTGGATTCAGAGTTGGACCGTACATAATCAAATAATGTTGATCGAGGTACATTGAATCTTTTGGAAACAGGAAGCTAGCCCATTCTTTTCTCCCGTACTGCGACAATGGCATTTACCATATCTTCAGACTTCCATTTTCTTTAGACTGAATCTCTTTTTTCTTTTACTTTAGGCAATTAAAAATATCAGAAGAAGAAACAATTCGTTACTTCATAATATTTGATTAATTATAAAATTAATTACTTACATTAATTAAAAATACCCATGAGTAAAAATGTAGTGGTTTGTTATAGAAAACATATAAATGTGTTTAAGGCAGCTTTTATGTAGCGAGCAGTATTGAAAGACAGCCGACAATGACTTCGGCTAGTATCCGACATTGCCCTCGGCCAGTATCCAACATTGCCCTCAGCTAGTATCCGACATTGGCCGACTCTTCACAAACAGTAAAACAAGCCAGCTGCATGAAACATGTTGTCGATAGCATTTCTGCAATTAGAGAATTAAGAAGCCTTATCTATGGTATATCAAACAGTGCATATCATGTTGTGTAAATATAAGAATAACTTGTAACGAATAAATCACATTACGTACCCTCAAAAAGTTTTTTTTTTTTTTTTTTTTTTGTGCAGAAACGTTGAAAACACGCTATCCACAAACAGTGAAGCACTCTACAGTAATGGCTATTCATGCAGATGTTCGTCTACTTGTAGAGAACGTAATGCATTATTTTCACATCAGATTGCATCATTCGATGGAAAAGAAATATGTTATCCGAGATTATCCGACATTACCAGACCTATCCGACAATCCCCTCCCTTACTCTAATAATTCCAATATACTCTTCAGACAGTGAATTTCCAAACTGGCAGCTAAAATATTCTTTCGCTAATATCTATTTGACTGACAACCATTTTGGGCATGGGTGATATTTCAGGGCAGTATATCTCGCGATTCCGAGGTGGTAGCACGCTGATCTTTGTACCAAACGAAAGATCTCGTCTTGATCTGTCCACTTACGGCAGAAGTATTCACGTAAAGTCCACGGCTATGTTCCCGACATAGCAAAACTCTGATTTTTTAAATTAAGATACGATCTTTGAGGTATTCTACAATTATGGAATACTGAAATTGTGTACAGATTTGTTCTCTTGTGCACATTTCTATTGTTATCCGATTTTAAGTATAATAATTATTGATATCAATGATTTTCCTTTGGAGTGCAATGGCTCATATTAACGTCTGGGCTGTACATATTCACAATCGTCGCCTCCGTAATTGCATTTTGTCCAATCATCTCTGAGTACTTCACGCATTGAATTAAATTTATTTCAATTGTATTCTTGTGACACGACATCACATTCTAATTAATGAAGACTGGAGTAACCTTTTCACTGTTTTGTTTACAACAGTATCTGTCATCATAAGGGCTACGTGCTGGGCGAATACGTGTAGTAAAAGATGCTCTGAAAGAAAAAAATAATAAGTACAAGAATTCATTTGAATCAGACTTAGTTCCATATTCCTTCCCACCGCCATGTCTTAAGCTGTGATATCACATTGCCTATATAAAAGACCTGATCAAGAAGTGAGTCTTGTACCTTCAGTAATAGTTCATATTCCTCAGGAAAGTGAGTGGAAACAGAGATATGCGTTCAAAATGTTGACCAAGACGCTGAAGTTAATGTAGGTTAACATTAGCATGTTATATAATCACTACTGTGAAAAAACAAGCATGCAAACAAGGCTTAAATGTTATTTCTCAACCTCACTTCATACGATCAGGCATATGCTCAATATAGAGGGCGATATTAAGAACCGCAGCTCTAGCTGCAAGTCTAGTCAATGACCATTATAAATAAAATACTTGAGTGGAGACCTTGCTGTTTTACGAGCCCAGTAAAGTTATTTTTGATAGGCTTTTCCACTATTCAGAGGTTTGCCTCTTAATGTTCTTTCCTCTCAACGGAGGAGAGTACAATCAACCAGTTGTGATGTTTCTCCGACAGACAGCAGACCTGTCGCGCTTAACAGATGAAATTATATGAAAAATACTCACTCAGTCGCCAGCTCAAAGATATTTAATCCTGCAATTAACACTGTGGCATGATTCCAAAGTACAAAAACAGTGGCAATGTGCGGGTGTGTATGTGTGGACAAGCAGAAATTGGTCGCAACTAGTGAACTCTGGGAGCCACAAGTAGCTCCACTTAACGTCGAACATGTTATCTACAATGTATGTACAGTGGTTGGTTGCACAAGTTGCGACCATTATACAGCTAGTCTAGAATGACTGCTATCGTCTACGTCAATATGGAGCCACAATAGCTCCACTTAACGTCGAACATGTTATGTACAATGTATGTACAGTGGTTGGTTGCACAAGTTGCGACCATTATAAAGCTAGTCTAGAATGACTGCTATCGTCTACGTCAATATGGAGCCACAATAGCTCCACTTAACGTCGAACATGTTATGTACAATGTATGTACAGTGGTTGGATGCACAAGTTGCGACCATTATACAGAAAGTCTAGAATGACTGCTATCGTCTACGTCAATATGGAGCCACAATAGCTCCACTCAACGTCGAGCATGTTATGCACAAAGTATGTACAGTGGTTGGATGCACAAGTTGCGACCATTATACAGCAAGTCTAGAATGACTGCTATCGTCTACGTCAATATGGAGTCACAAGTAGCTCCACTTAACGTCGAACATGTTATGTACAATGTATGTACAGTGGTTGGCTGCACAAGTTGCGACCATTATACAGCAAGTCTAGAATGACTGCTATCGTCTACGTCAATATGGAGTCACAAGTAGCTCCACTTAACGTCGAACATGTTATGTACAATGTATGTACAGTGGTTGGTTGTACAAGTTGCGACCATTATACAGCAAGTCTAGAATGACTGCTATCGTCTACGTCAATATGGAGTCACAAGTAGCTCCACTTAACGTCGAACATGTTATGCACAATGTATGTACAGTGGTTGGTTGCACAAGTTGCGACCATTATACAGCAAGTCTAGAATGACTGCTATCGTCTACGTCAATATGGAGTCACAAGTAGCTCCACTTAACGTCGAACATGTTATGCACAATGTATGTACAGTGGTTGGTTGCACAAGTTGCGACCATTATACAGCAAGTCTAGAATGACTGCTATCGTCTACGTCAATATGGAGTCACAAGTAGCTCCACTTAACGTCGAACATGTTATGTACAATGTATGTACAGTGGTTGGCTGCACAAGTTGCGACCATTATACAGCAAGTCTAGAATGACTGCTATCGTCTACGTCAATATGGAGTCACAAGTAGCTCCACTTAACGTCGAACATGTTATGTACAATGTATGTACAGTGGTTGGCTGCACAAGTTGCGACCATTATACAGCAAGTCTAGAATGACTGCTATCGTCTACGTCAATATGGAGTCACAAGTAGCTCCACTTAACGTCGAACATGTTATGTACAATGTATGTACAGTGGTTGGTTGTACAAGTTGCGACCATTATACAGCAAGTCTAGAATGACTGCTATCGTCTACGTCAATATGGAGTCACAAGTAGCTCCACTTAACGTCGAACATGTTATGCACAATGTATGTACAGTGGTTGGTTGCACAAGTTGCGACCATTATACAGCAAGTCTAGAATGACTGCTATCGTCTACGTCAATATGGAGCCACAAGTAGCTCCACTTAACGTCGAACATGTTTTGTACAATGTATGTACAGTGGTTGGCTGCACAAGTTGCGACCATTATACAGCAAGTCTTGAATGACTGCTATCGTCTACGTCAATATGGAGTCACAAGTAGCTCCACTTAACGTCGAACATGTTATGTACAATGTATGTACAGTGGTTGGCTGCACAAGTTGCGACCATTATACAGCAAGTCTAGAATGACTGCTATCGTCTACGTCAATATGGAGCCACAAGTAGCTCCACTTAACGTCGAACATGTTATGTACAATGTATGCACAGTGGTTGGCTGCACAAGTTGCGACCATTATACAGCAAGTCTTGAATGACTGCTATCGTCTACGTCAATATGGAGCCACAAGTAGCTTCACTTAATCATAGCAGTTGGTAAAACGTCGCAAATCAAGTCATTGAAAAACCCTACGCCCACAAGTGCTATGTGCTCAAACACACCATACAGCCCGCACATGTCAAAGGCTCCCTCAAGATAACACCGCACGGTCATAGTTGGCGTTATTTGGCGACTCGTGTTGTGGGACTTAGTTTTATGAAGTAGCTTACACTTAGTTAGTTGACTGCGAACAATTTGTCTGAACATAAAGTTTCTTTCTTTTCATGGTACACCGGCGGCGCGGTGGGAGGAACCACTTCCCAACTGCAGGATCGCCGTGGAGGATGGAGGTAAAACTCCTCATGGGGATAAAGAGGGGTGGGTACAGGGAGGGAAGGGGTGGGATTGGGTGAGTAGGGGTGGAATGGGGTGGGTAGGGGTGGGATGGGGTGGTTTGGGGTAGTATGGGTTTGAGTTGGGCGGGTTTGGGGAGAATATCGCATTAGTTTTGTGAACAGTGCAAATTTTAATTTATTTTACATTGCCGGAGTTCAGTGAATGTGCTTTCCTAAATTCATTTATAAGGCCCAGAAAGTAACAGAACATTTTATTGACTCCCAATAGGGGTATGGGTTTCGTAACCCGAATGAAAAGTCCAACTGACTTAACACACTTCAAAGTTCCGAATGGAAACACAGAACTCCGGCAGCAACACAGAATAAAAGGGGATTTCTGTCTCAATTATTTAAAGGGATGTAAACTAAAAATCTTCACCTCACAACAGAGTGAAAATTATGAAATTAAATCGTAATGAAACAAATTCAAGTCAGTTATAGAGTCATACATAAATTTAGAGAATAACATACTACAGCATTATTCTCATAATAACTGTGATAGCAATAATGAAAGACACATTTATTTATATTGTCATCGTAAACAATTACCATTATTAAATATATAAATATATGCAGCACAGAGAATATTAAACAGTGCTAAGTGTGCACAACAGAGCTAAAAGTCCACATCGGACCGGAATAATAAGGGCCAGCACGACAATTGACTAAAAAGTGACAGAGTTGAATTCTCTCCGGGATAAGGAGAGATATCAACTGTCACAAATTGTCTAAGGGCTTCTAACCGTCCCGCCTCGTTTCGGATGGGTCTCCCCGGGGACTCTATATAGGCATATGCAGAACAAGGTGATAAAGTATGCCTCAATCTCTACCGACACAATACAGAAATCATGGAGCCCTACCTCTATGCCTTCTGTGAACACTACTTTTATTTCTAGAATCGCCAAATGTATGAGAAATAAAGATTATGAAAACGATATGCATATCAACAACTCTGGGCTTATAAAAATAATAAAAACGAATGTACTTATATATCGAAAATTTATATTTCCATGCATTCGTGTAAAAATAAACTGGCAGACCTATCAAAATTCCAAAATAACAGTGATTGCAGAAATGTGACCATCATCTATAAGTTTACATTCACGAAATCATATTAATTATGCTAAATAAAGAATATCTGATACATAAAATATATGCAGTGCAAACAGCACACAACGGAGTCCAAAGCGGACCTGACTAATAGCAGTTGGTAGGGCAACTGACTGGAAGGTGGCTGAGTTCAGTTCCACCGAGATGAGGAGAGGAACTATCTGTGCCACAAATGCAGTATGGCTGCTATCCGTCGAGACTTGTTTCAGGGGTTACCGAGTTACCCAAGAACTGAATAACCAGCACAAGATGATCAAAGTTCAATCATCCTTTGCACAGTACACAAAGCATGGAGCCCTACTTCCTCTGTGCTTTCTGTAAAAATGTACTCCTGGCCCTATATGGTCACCAGAAGTAGACTAAAGAAATCTAAAACAAATAATACAAGCCATTGAGCAACTATATTACAAATTAGATTTCCTTGCATTCATGTTAATAATAAATCGGTATCAAAATTCCAAATTAACAGTGATTGCAAGAATGTGGCAATCACCTATCTTGTAGCTTACTTATCCTGAATTTTATCGCAAACAATCATATTCATTATATAAAGGTTGTTTAGCAGATAAAAATGAAACTGTATACAATGAAGCGAGTAAGTACAAATTGGAGTTGAGTAATATCAGTTGGTAGGGCAACTGACTGCAATGTGACTGAGTTCAGTTCCCTCCCAGATGTGGAGGGAAACGAACTGTACCAAAAACTACGAAACGGCCATGTGCCGTTCAAATCTCATTTCAATGATTACCTGGTTTGTCTATCCAGGAACTGAATAAGCGGAGCAAGATGATACAAGTATTGGTCAATCTTGCTCCGCATGGTACAGAGAGCATGGAGTCCTACCTCTATGCTTTCTGTAGAACAGAGTCGCCAAAAGCAAGAAATAAAAGAGAACTAGAAATGCAAAATATCCCTCAAAACTATGAGTAAGTCCCATGTATTTAAAAAAAAAAAAAAAAAAAAAAAAAAAATACATGGGCATTAATGGATTGTTATAGTGGCATAAAATTCAAAAACAAAAATATGTCACCTTTTACTAAACATTCTCTATACAAACGAAATCAATTCATAAGGCCACTGTTTAAAAAAAACGGAAATGTTCAGAATAACTGAAATAAATTATCACTCGCCACCACTTGAAAAAAAAATCATAGCCATTTTAAACAATCATAACACCATGTGAAAAAAATACCATCTCCAAAAAGAAAATCACGTGAAAAAAAAAAAACATTTCCAATTCCAAAAATCACATGACCATCATTTGAAAAAAAAATCACGTTCATGAAAGCTGTCGTTACTTATCACGTGAAAAAAAGAATCATCCTTTCTCCAAGGGGAAAGAGATCCAATGCATCATTTGATCTTCAATAAAAATTTAAAAATCTCGAGAAAAAAAAACTCATCACAATATCTGAAATCAATGATAAAGTCATCAACTACCAATCCTAATTACATCTTTCCTCATAAATGAAATCCAAAATATTCTTCAAACAAATCTTTCGTCTAGTCCAGCAAGCAACATTAACTCAACATGTCATTTCTTCTCATATGAGAAGCAAAACTCCTTCTAAACAATTATTTTAAAAAATCAAGATCCCACAAGTAATATCATCCAGGAAACATTAATAAATTACCAATACAGAAGAGCTCCAGATAGAGCAAAACATTATCTTTAATAACGTATTCTTCAATGACCAGAAAACTAGAACTAAGAAGAAATCTTTTGTCAACAAGGAAAACAACATTACTGTTTACCAAGAAGTAATGCAACTGTGAAAAAACACATCTTATACCAAGGAAATTGTACTGTACTAACCAGGATCACAAAAATACATTCTAGCAAGAAGAAATGCAACAAGAAGCACTTAATAAACAATGAAGACGAAAGAATTTCTAAAACTGGAAATTACTGAAGCAAATAAAATGAAGCAGAAGCTGATATATCTCTACATTGTATCAACTTAAGAAGAAATAAAATTCTTATAAACAGCATTACGTAACCAGACTTCAGCAGTCATCAGTAACCTACGATTGCAGCGAGGTGCTGAATCATCAGACTTCAGCCATAATCAACTTATAAAATGGTAGTGAGGTGCTGAATCATCAGATTTCAGCCATAATCAACTTATAAAATGGCAGTGAGGTGCTGAATCATCGGACTTCAGCCATAATCTACTTCTACAACTGCAGCGAGGTGCTGAGTCATCAGACTTCAGCCATAATCAACTTATAAAACGGCGGCGAGGTGCTGAATCATCAGACTTCAGCCATAATCTACTTCTACAACTGCAGCGAGGTGCTGAGTCATCAGACTTCAGCCATAATCAACTTATAAAATGGCAGTGAGGTGCTGAATCATCAGACTTCAGCCATAATCTACTTCTACAACTGCAGCGAGGTGCTGAGTCGACTTCAGCCATAATCAACTTATAAAATGGCAGTGAGGTACTGAATCATCAGACTTCAGCCATAATCTACTTCTACAACTGCAGCGAGGTGCTGAGTCATCAGACTTCAGCCATAATCAACTTATAAAATGGCAGTGAGGTGCTGAATCATCAGACTTCAGCCATAATCAACTTATAAAATGGCAGCGAGGTGCTGAATCATCAGACTTCAGCCATAATCTACTTCTACAACTGCAGCGAGGTGCTGAATCATCAGACTTCAGCCATAATCAACTTATAAAATGGCAGCGAGGTGCTGAATCATCAGACTTCGGCCATAATCTACTTATACTTACAACTGCAGCGAGGTTTAGAACTTCAACTGTCGAAGTGCATGATACGAACTGATGAAGGGATAATGGTATGTGCCCAATTATAACCTTTTATGTCTGTTTTAGGTTAGGATATATTATATAATGTGTTTTGTTGTGTCATTTTCATTTTAATATGTGTGTTCTGTTAGAGAGTGTTTGGATATAATCATAGTTGAGGGGAGTGGAACCTACAAAGTAGAACTTGTTTTGGGTACAAAGCACGTACGGTCAGAAGACCTGCGGATTGGATTTTAGGGAAAATTATGATAACACAACATGTGTATGTATAATATTACTCAATAAATCCGTCTATCTATTTATTTAACTGCAGCGAGGTGCTGAGTCATCTGACATCAGCCATATTCTACTTCTACAACTGCATCGAGGTGCTGAGTCATCTGACGTCAGCCATATTCTACTTCTACAACTGCAGCGAGGTGCTGAGTCATCTGACGTCAGCCATATTCTACTTCTACAACTGCATCGAGGTGCTGAGTCATCTGATGTCAGCCTTATTCTACTTATACAACTGCAGCGAGGTGCTGAGTCATCTGACGTCAGCCAAATCTACTTCTACAACTGCAGCGAGGTGCTGAGTCATCTGACGTCAGCCATATTCTACTTCTACAACTGCAGTGAGTTGCTGAGTCATCTGATGTCAGCCATAATCTATTTCTACAACTGCAGCGAGGTGCTGAGTCATCTGACGTCAGCCATATTCTACTTCAACAACTGCAGCGAGGTGCTGAGTCATCTGATGTCTGCCATATTCTACTCTACAATTGCAGTGAGGTGCTGAGTCATCTGATGTCAGCCATATTCTACTTCTACAACTGCAGTGAGGTGCTGAGTCATCTGACGTCAGCCATATTCTACTTCTACAACTGCAGCGAGGTGCTGAGTCATCTGATGTCAGCCATATTCTACTTCTACAACTGCATCGAGGTGCTGAGTCATCTGACGTCAGCCATATTCTACTTCTACAACTGCAGCGAGGTGCTGAGTCATCTGACGTCAGCCATATTCTACTTCTACAACTGCATCGAGGTGCTGAGTCATCTGATGTCAGCCTTATTCTACTTATACAACTGCAGCGAGGTGCTGAGTCATCTGACGTCAGCCAAATCTACTTCTACAACTGCAGCGAGGTGCTGAGTCATCTGACGTCAGCCATATTCTACTTCTACAACTGCAGTGAGGTGCTGAGTCATCTGATGTCAGCCATAATCTATTTCTACAACTGCAGCGAGGTGCTGAGTCATCTGACGTCAGCCATATTCTACTTCTACAACTGCAGCGAGGTGCTGAGTCATCTGATGTCTGCCATATTCTACTTCTACAATTGCAGTGAGGTGCTGAGTCATCTGATGTCAGTCATATTCTACTTCTACAACTGCAGTGAGGTGCTGAGTCATCTGACGTCAGCCATATTCTACTTCTACAACTGCAGCGAGGTGCTGAGTCATCTGATGTCTGCCATATTCTACTTCTACAATTGCAGTGAGGTGCTGAGTCATCTGATGTCAGCCATATTCTACTTCTACAACTGCAGCGAGGTGCTGAGTCATCTGATGTCAGCCATATTCTACTTCTACAACTGCAGTGAGGTGCTGAGTCATCTGACGTCAGCCATATTCTACTTCTACAACTGCAGAGAGGTGCTGAGTCATCATACGTCAGCCACTAACAGCATCCGGAGATGAGAGAAAGGTGCTGAATCATCAAACAACAGCCACAATCTACGTCCGTTGTACTTCTTTCTCAAATATGTAAAAATCAGCTAAATGATTGTTTTACATTGTGACCATTAGTTGTCTTGTCAGATCCATTTGGATGTCAGTATAATAAATAATGATCACTACTATATCTATTTTTCTTCTTCGAAGTAGTTTCGTAAAACTGTATTGTGAATAAATAAAACATCCACCTGTTTGCTATACACTGTCCTGTAGTGGCAGCCCTTAAATTCGGGGGCCAGTATCGTTCAAAAATAAATTGATATCCATATACTTAATCAATAGGAGTAAAGTATTACGAACATTTGATATCCAGTAATATTTTCGATGCTTAATCAATTTTGTTTACAGCTAGCTCTGTCTGGGACTTGTAGGATGTATATAATACTGATTCAGAGAAGATGTCTATTAATGACAGGGTGATTGAACAAATGAATGTAAATTAATGGATAAATAAATAGATGCATGAATGAAATAATACAGACCTACTCATGGTCATCTTCTTAAATACATGGATTATATGCATCACAGACGACGCAAAATGGTAATTCGAAGTCATGACTTTAAGATCACCTGATCAGTATGTAAAGAGTAAGACCTATACATATCAAGTTGACAATATACTTGAAAGTATATCTTTGAATATAATAATCATAATGGAATTCCATATTTACTTACTTACTGTACTTATGGCTTTTAAGGAACCCGGAGGTTCATTGCCGCCCTCACATAAGCCCGCCATCAGTCCCTGTCCTGTGCAAGATTAATCCAGTCTCTATCATCATATCCTATATCCCTCAAATATATTTTAATATTATCCTCCCATCTACGACTCGGCCTCCCCAAAGGTCCTTTTCCGTCAGGTCTTTCAACTAACACGCTATATGCATTCCAGGATTCGTCCATACGTGCTACATGCCCTGCTCATCCCAAACGTCTGAATTTGTTTCTAATTATGTAAGGTAAAGAACACAACGCGTGCAGTTCTGTGTTGTGTAACTTTCTCCATTCTCCTGTACTTTCATCCCTCTTAGCCTCAAATATTTTCCTAAGTACCTTATTCTCGAACAGCCTTAACCTCTGTTCCTCTCTCAAAGTGAGGTCCAAGTTCGACAACCATAAAGAACTGTTTTATGAAGTCTAACTTTCAGATTTTTCGAGAGCAAATTGAATGATAAAAGCTTCTCAACCAAATAACAGGCATTTCCCATATTTATTCTGCGTTTAATTTCCTCTCGAGTGTCATTTATATCTGTTATTGTTCATTCAAAGTACAAATGATAGTAGGATTTTGCTTGCTTCAAGTATCGAAAACTGCACCAGTCCACTGGAAAAAAAAAAACTTCACTGTAGCCAGCAGAAGTGTTGCAACTTTGTGAGTGCAATAGATGAACAGTAGATGGAAACATAAGAATGAAATTAGGTGAGTTATGTTGGAAGTATTTAATTTGTGTTTAACCATTTATAATGGCCTATACTTTACGAATAATAAATTGTTAAAGTTGTATTAACTGCATTTATGTGTGTACTAGAATATTATATACCCTACACCCTACCTCTAAGAAATTTTTAATTTTCCAGCCAAAAAAAGATAAGCCTTTTATAGTGACTAGTGTCAGATGTGCAGAGCAAATGCATCCATTTTCCTTCTAAGTGCTGCTTATATAGGCTACACTAGAGAACTCTAGTGGACAAACTATACACTACGAGATACTTCATGAATTTATTCCAAGTTCTAATGTTCAATGATTCAGAAATAATAAATGCATCCATTGAACATCAGGACTATTTGGCGGGAAAATTTTTTGAAACGGAAAGGAATCTGAATAATTTCGAGGAAAAAATCAACTTTACAGGGAGTTATACCTGAAAGCTTGATATGCATAATACACGTCACTGTACGTTAACAGAAAACCACAATTTAAGTCACACAGAGTTAGTGTGCACTCAATGTTGGTTGCTTGACGGTTGTCAGCCCACTTTGAGGTGTGTGGATATAGAGGGAAAAATTGGATCAGTGTCTGGTAGAGTTCGATGCCCGATCCCAGAATGATTTTTCCCTCGAAATTATTCAAATAAACTTTACAGGGAGTTATACCTGAAAGCTTGATTTGCGTGGAAAGGAATCTCTTTGGAAAAGGTGGCAGTTCCAGGAGAAAAAACAGAACATAATACACATATTCTTTAAGTAGCAATTCATGTTACAAAATCTCCAGTTTACAAAGAGATACATAAACTATAATCAAAATAGTAGTTTGCTAAAATATTCAGCTGTTTGGAGTTATTCTCTTCACCATCTCATATTCCTGTAACAGAATTTAATATATTAAAATAGCTATCTTCTATCCAATTTACATACATTAATATTCCTACATTAAGAAACATTTTCATAAATTGTTGCAGTCTTTATTTCATGATTTCATACACTGTTAAATCACTAAAGATAGCTACACACAAAATGATAAATCATTGCCCAGATATTTTGGTTTGAACAGTTTATCAGTTGAAGTTAATTTTTCTATAGCCACGACACTATTATTCCCGGCGTGACTCCTCCTCTTTGCTTACGTCTTAGGAAGTGAAGGCTCTATAAAGTTTAAGTAGGTAGTATCGTTCGCTATTTTTGTTCTTTCGTTGCCGAGCTACCATACGAGGAATCCATTTGACACACCGTTAAACATTATCATGTCGTAGCTCCTATGATAATAAATCAAATGCACTGTAATTCATCAAATAACTGAGCAGCAAATAACGTCCTCGTGCACTTTCTGTGAACGCCAACGAAAGAGCCAAAATGGCGGGCGATTATATTAAGTATTTATCGAGCCTTAGGAACTTCATAACGTCTTCATCAGTGAATCGCAAGACGAACACGTTTAAATGTAGCAGACTTGCAGCGTAATTGGCTGCCGAAAATTAGAGCGACGGGACTATAATCAATAAACTCGTGTTGACAGAGGCAACAGCTGATCAGCTGAAGCTTGTTCATCATTGAGAATAGCAGTGCATATTGTAAGTTTTAGCAATGTCTCATGGAAACCAAAGCACATATCGCAAGCATTTGGAAGCTTTCATTCAAAGCTACAGAAATGAACCTTGTCTTTGGCAAACAAAATCTAAATATCACGACTTCAACCAAAAAGAGGCTGCTTAAAAGTTGACTGAAAAATATGAAGCCATCGATCCTAATGCTAACTTAATAATCTTACACAACTACTTACAAGGAATTAAACATGAACAATCTCAAAAGTGGGGGGGGGGGAGCAGGAACTGATGACATATAGGCCTGCATTCTACATTTGTGGTGCTTTCATCTACTGCATTTCTTATATGAACAAGAGATCCCAAAACTTCTACATCTATAGTGAGGGTCACATAAGAACAGTTCCTAAACATCAAATATTGCTGTCTTGTCAGTGTTGCCACTGTTACCAGATATCACATGATCCTACATACTAAATGATTTATTTACTTACCGTACTTTATGCTGGAAGGTTATTCTAAATAATTCAATAATTTGTAACATTTTTTCGCAGGCAAACTATATGAGAAAGGGATCAACATGTCAAGTATTTTGTCTGGCAATACGAAATTCATTGGTTTGACTAAAAAGTTGACTCACGAGACCTAACCTAAAAATATATTTTGTTTGACCACATGAAATTATTAGTACTAACTCCGAAAACTTACCTGATTGTAGTCTTGAATTATAACTACAATGCAACTATTATGTATTGATATTAATATTGATATTAATTATTAATATGATCAAAGTTCACTAGCTTTCAGTAACAGGCTCAGAAATCTAGTACAATTTCAATTTCATAGAACTCCAGTACCGACAAATATTGTCGATATTTGTCTCAGCTGCTAACATACTAGTTACAAAATCACTACCATTTGTAGTATTTGTCAGTATCGAAATTCGAAACGAAGTTTGCAAAAGAAAATTCAACCTGCAAACTAGAAAATCACCACAATCCACTAGCATATGTAGTAATGGGGGGAAAATGGTTAGGTTTCACCCTTAGAGTATGAAGTAAGCTGACCCGGACTGTAACATGAGCGAGATGGAATTTTATTAGACCCAAACTGCAAGTACGTCGTCTGTCAACATGTTGCTCAAGCAAATGTCTTTCAAGAACTGATGACCGATGCAGATATCTATGCTGCATAATGGAGCATTCGATATCACCACTCAGCAGATGGTTACTATTTATCATTATGTGTGTAGCTACCTTAACACAAAAGAAACAAAGTGTATGGAGTAAAATATCGACAATACAGATCAAGCCTACTCTATACAAGAACTGAGGCATTCCCTAGAATAACAACTTAATGTATGTTACATAATTTCTCCATTTCCAGCATATTATATTGAATTCTTAATAACACATCTCCCTCCTGACAATATTATAGCTCTCCAACACAGCGCACACTAAAAACATTTGAAGGATCCAGGGGAAAAACAAGTTTAGCCACATTTTGCAAATTTTTCAGGACAGCGTTTACAGATTTGCAGAATGACAGTTTCTTCCCATGTAAGCCTTTCCGTAATATGCTTATAATGTGGAAACAAGTGATTTTCTCTCCTGCATGATTAGGGGATCTTGAAGATCTCAACTTTAACGGTCAGATTCAATTAAAATATAAAAATTACTAGATTTGGACTAAACGTGTTTTTCCATGGACCCTTTATTTGAATGTGGTTCTGTATAATGTTGTTAACAAGATCTAAAATGTTTGATGCTCTGTACACGGATAAATATATAATAGGATGCGAAACTGCGGTCAGCACCATCTGGGGCAGGGGGCTCAAATAACATGATCAGTGCCCAACGTCGTAGGTGGTGAACATTAGAACTACATGTTGGGTACATTACCCAGAGTTCTCTATTTATCCGTTCGAGATGTTGCTCGAGAATACAAGATGGCAGCAAGAAACTTTCTAATAAGTGAACATAAAGTGATACTATGTGTGTGTATAAGCAGTGTATGTTAAACAGTGATGTTTATGGATGTTGTAAAAATAGTGTTGTTGAATGTATTGTAAAGTAATAGTAATATAATAAATTGAACTATCTAAATAGTTTTTGCAGACTTTTCCATTGCGCTGTACACTAAATATCCAAAGAATACAATTCCAATTATCTAACATTTTGCTTTATTTTTTGTCTCTATCTGATTATATTTTAATTGGACAGTGTAAAATAGATCGTCTCTTTTATCTTCCTGTTGACTCTGATAAGAATTTTCAGTAGAAGATGCTGTGAGGAATAAAAATGTAAATGTTTTATTTTAATGGGTTAGTTTTGAATATGGATGAGGGTGGGTGGGAATATTTTCTGTACAGTTTAACATTTTCGTCACCAGGTGCGCTGCTAAATGCATGAAGTAATTAATTTTTATTTTTGCTATTTGGTGCGCTGCTAGATGTAATAAGTTCGCCTACTCCCAACAGGTGGCAGAAAGATCAATTTCTACATTAGTGCCTCTAGCATGTGTTATGGGAAACTCAGTAAGTTTCGCATCCTATTATGTATATATTTATCCATCCTCTGTATCTTAAATTTAAGATTTTGCAATTAAGCTCTTGTTCCAGAGAATGCCTCAATTGAAAAAAAAAAAAAAGCTTAAGATTACACTAAAAGACAAAGCAAACACTATAAATTAATACCCCCCCCCCCGAATAAGGGTCTAAGTACATTGTGAAGCCATGCATCATACACCCTTATTCGGGGGGGGGGGGTATTAAAATGTATCAGAAAATTCACTTCGTCTGGAGGAGAAAGTCAGTTGCATCTAATTTGTCATACTGCTTATGAGAACAATATACATAAACTTTTTCTACACTATTTTTTTGATATTCTAAACTACAGTGACAGTTACACTGTTAGCAAAGTCTGTAGAAAAGCTGTTGTAATATAAGTTTTCTCCATTTCCATTGCACTGCAACTACATTATCAGCATATTATCACAGTCTAGTATATAGAGTCACGAAGCTTGAGTTGTGAGGGTGCTAGGAACAACAGACTGTGCCGGTACTATTTCGCAATGTCTGTAATGAGGCGATATTAGCGATCCTAGTGGTTAGCAACTATCTATGGATGCATATTTACTACGTATTGAGTTTCGTGACTGTATATACTAGACTGTGATATTATCTCATCATTTCAGAGTAACATTCATAGATAGAGGACTTACTCAAGACTTATAGCCAGTTTCATCACTTTCTGTTACAAGTAACTACAGTGAAATGCCACTATTACGAATGCTGCAATTATGAATTTTTCGAAATAACAAAATAATTTTCTAGTCCCAGCCATTTTGCTATTAATTTACATGTTAAAAATGTTCAGTTTAAAGAAAGCATAACAAACTATTCAGTTTAACGTACCATAATAATAAATCCTGCTACAAAAAAAAAGTTATTTTAACGAAATTAGGCCTAATAGGCAGTTAAAAATTACTTAAAATAAATTCGAAATAAAATAAAATGAATGAGTTATCGCTACGCATCAGTCACTCTTGGTTTTAGTGAGATTTCTGAATGCACTTCCATAGACGGGACTGTTGTGGTTTGAATTTATATTTAAATGAAACAGTGGGTGCTAGAGGCACAATTACAAAAAAAAATGGTTAATTTCTGCAAAGAGTTCAATCTTGAATCCTCTTTGGACAAGATTGTTCCTTGATAGCTCTAAAATATTCAATCTATCTTCTGAGAAATCACATACATAAAGTAAATTAATAACACAATAATAATAATAATTATATTTCTCACGAAAACATTTTCGTAAAATTGTACGTATTTTCTAATACTTGTATATTTGGTATACTTTGTCCTTCAGGGCAACCCCTGTTTTAGGGGAAAAGTTTGAAAATTAATATTACAATCGAACTTTTGAAGGCAGTTTCATCCTAAATGTTGTTGAATAAAGAAGTACAGAAGCAGGTATGGCAGAAAAAAAAGACAAGAAAGCATTTTTCGCTAGACGAGAAAAAAAAAATCATTGAAGAAGTAGACAGAGGAGAGAAGAAAAGTGAAGTCGCAAGAAAATATGGCATAAGTGCATCGACATTTTCAATGTTTCACAAAGACAGAATAAAATTGAGAAAAGTATTGAATCTGTCGCCATTGGACCTCAAAGAATGAAGAAGTCAAACTGTTAAAATAACACGTATTACTACAGGTTCGTTCCAAGAAGCAGTTCATGGATCAGTTCATGTACGAACCAAGGATCATCTTATGCACATGCGCTGGTTGGGTATCTGCTACGGGATTGCAACAGATCTGGATGATGTTGAAACGTTTTTCGGATCATCGTGTACTAAATCCAGAGATGCTATAACTGCGATCATCTTTGCTGAGAACAGGCTGCTAAATTATTATCGTTTCGCAGCTAATTGAAATTGCAGAAAATAGAATTTTGATCATTTTTCATAAAAAGATAACAAAAAAATTATGGAAGGCAAGAATTCTGTTAATTCAATGTCGTGTACTGGGGGAATTTCATCTAAAACTAGTTTTTTTTAATTACTCATTTACATACTCTGAACATCATCAATCACCATCTCTATTCATCTTTATAATATTCAATGTATATTATTTATTTTCAATAAATTTTTATCGTTTTGATAGCTACCAAATCTTGTCGCAGAATATTCTTTTTTTTTTAATTTAATTATGTATTTTTTTACATTCATTTACATTTTCTTTTTTTTTTTTTCATTTGAATTGATTAGGATGCCGATATTTTAAATCCAAGATTTGGACGGCTATCATTTCGATGATATTCTCTCACATTTAATCAAAATTTCATGTTGAAATTGTAATTAACTATTTCAATACCCAAATAATTTCCATTCTCCTTCTTTTTGGCGGAAATTTAAATTAAGTCTCTAGTTTTATTAAATATTCAAATATCTTGGAGCAACAGTAACAAAATATAAATGACACTCAGGAGGAAATTAAACGCAGAATAAATATGAGAAATGCCTGTTATTATTCGGTTGAGAAGCTTTTGTTATCTAGTCTGCTGTCAAAAAATCTGAAAGTTAGAATTTATAAAACAGTGATATTACCGGTTGTTCTGTATGGTTGTGAAACTGGGACTCTCACTTTGACAGAGGAACAGAGATTAAGGGCGTTTGAGAATAAGGTTCTTAGGAAAATATTTGAGGCTAAGAGGGATGAAGTTACAGGAGAATGGAGAAAGTTACGCAACGCAGAACTGCACGCATTCTATACTTCACCTGACATAATTAGGAACATTAAATCCAGACGTTTGAGATGGGCAGGACATGTAGCACTATGGGCGAATCCAGAAATGCATATAGAGTGTTAGTTGGGAGGCCGGAGGGAAAAAGACCTTTGGGGAGGCCGAGACGTAGATGGGAATATAATATTAAAATGGATTTGAGGGAGGTGGGATATGATGATAGAGAATGGATTAATCTTGCTCAGGATACATACTCAAACTTCAAAAAAAGGTAAAAGATAAAGGTATCCCCATCACATACCATGAAGGCACTTGGGGGGGGCATGGAGGTAGAGCCTCATGCTTTCCATGACCTCGGCTCTAGAATGAGGTGGTGTGGTTGGCACCACGCTCTGACCGCCTTTTACCCCCGGGAAAGACCAGGTACTCAATTTTATAGGAGGCTGAGTGAACCTCGGGGCCATTCTGAAAGTTTGGCAATGAGAAAAATCCCGTCACCACTTGGGATCGAACCTCGGACCTTCCAGTCCGTAGCCAGCTGCTCTACCAACTGAGCTACCTGGCTGCCCGCTTAGACTTCAACAAACAAAATTTTATAACACAATCTCAAAAGAAAAAATGGAACTCTCTGCATCATAATCCACAGTCAACTCCTGATTTACCACGAAAATCGTCTGTAACTGGAATTAGATTGCCAAGCACCTGCATAGAATTGGAATATATCAGTCCCCTAACTGCCCATTGTGCAATTCAAATCAAGAAATGGATTCGGAACACCTCAAAACTGTGCTTCAGTGGCTGACCATGACAATATCTTTGAAAAATATTGGAGTGCAAGAGGTCAAATGACTTTATTGTCAAACACCTGGCAATAGAAAACAACAACAAACAACAATTTTTGGTCCTAACAAGGCCATGATGAATGAAAAATAATACTTACTGGCTTTTAAGGAACCCGTAGGTTGTTTGCCGCCCTCACATAAGCCCACCATTGGTCCTGAGCAAGATTAATCCATTCTCTATCATCATATCCCACCTCCCTCAAATCCATTTTAATATTATCTTCCCATCTACGTCTCGGCCTCCACAAAGGTCTTTTTTTTCCTCCGGCCTCCCAACTAACACTCTATATGCATTTCTGGATTCGCCCATACGTGCTACATGCCCTGCCCATCTCAGACATCTGGATTTAATGTTCCTAATTATGTCAGGTGAAGAATACAATGCGTGCAGTTCTGTGTTGTGTAACTTTCTCCATTCTCCTGTAACTTCATCCCTCTTAGCCCCAAATATTTTCCTAAGCACCTTATTCTCAAACACCCTTAACCTATGTTCCTCTCTCAAAGTGAGAGTCCAAGTTTCACAACCATAAAGAACAACCGGTAATATAACTGTTTTATAAATTCTAACTTTCAGATTTTTTGGCAGCAGACTGGATGATAAAAGCTTCTCAACCGAATAATAACAGGCATTTCCCATATTTATTCTGTGTTCAATTTCCTCCCAAATAATGTAAAGAATAATTATTCAGTTGTTGAATATGCATAATTATCATTGTACCGATTCTTATTGAAGTTGCAATATAATATGGATATACAGTATAACCTAACCCAGGTACAGTATCTGTTATTCCATAATATGGGACAGAATTTGTAGGCAAATTTAATCATTTTCTGTTTAACGAAATTTCACTATAACGAAAATAGTTACAGTACCCCTCGAATTCGTTATACTGGCATTTCATTGTACCAGTACTATTAAATCTCTTGTTTATTCAATATCCCATTTCTGTACTACTATTAAATGTAACGAAATGCTACAAAAATTTTAGTATTGCAGCATGATAACACTTTCCAGCTTAAAAGATTAACGATATAACAAAACTGAGCCCAGAATAAATTATTACGTTAGCTCATCTGAAAACAAACAAATTTGTTAAACCGAGTACGAGTGGGCGATTTATCTGTGAAACATAAGCATAGCGGAATGTTAGCTTGGAGTTGGCTGATATTTTGAATGGAGGCGAACCCTGCATAAGATGATATACATGGCAATATGTGGTATACACGTGTTTGTTGGTAAATTGTACTACCTGCGCACTTTTTCTTAAGCTCTCGTTGAGAGGGGTTGCGGGAAGTGGAGAGGTTCGCATCTTCCTGACTTGCTGCAGCACTGCCAACATGAGAAAATGAAAGGAAATATACTGTACTTGAAATTTACGCGAAAGATTATTCCTAACATATTTATAAGCTCTTATTAATTTGAAATTGCTTAATAATTTTGAACATTTATATATTAATATGTAACCATATAAGTAATATTGATTTTAGTATTTAATTATAATTATATTTTATTTACCTTACAAAACTCAGTCACTGTTGTCTGACTGTGTTTTCAGATGAATCATCTTCATTGCTCGTATCTGGAGAGGTAGTACTGATGAAGACTTGATCAACTACAATTTTCATTGTTCCATCGCGCCTCCAATATTCTTCTTCCTCCTCTTCTACTTTCCTGCAGTAACCCTCTCTATCTTCAGCAGTGACAGAACGAAATGCATCAATGGTGTGTTGACATTAATTTTCAGCTGACATGTCCCCAGTAATATTGTGTTCCCAGAATATTCTTTTAATTTTCGCCCACGCCAGCTCTATCCCGTTTAAATCACATTGTATCTACAGCATAAACTTTATGTGGTGGTTTGTTCGCTTGAATTAAGCTGTAAAGGGCCTCTTTCCTTATGCCAGCACCACAAGCAATATCCCTACTTCGCCGCAGAGACTACAACATGTTCATAATATGTCCTTTTCGTCTGCAATATTCGCCGGGCTGATCACGTAACACCATCCCTCGAAATGTTGTCCTGGCTCCGTCTAGAAGATCGTAGGAAAATCCACTATCTTTCCCTTCTCTTTCACATTTATTGCATTTCTCCACTCCTGTCTATCTTGCGTCTCGTTTTCAAAATTTATCCACCCATCATAACCTAGACACACGATCACAACACTCCTCAATATTATCCATTCCCTCCCACCGAACATCCTCATATTCATCTTCTTTCACTGTGGCTGTTCCTCGGCTTTGGAATTCCCTACCGAGTAATGTCAGGGACTGTCAGACATCAAACCAATTTACGAATAGGCTAACGAAATATTTTTCTAACAATTCTTGTTAACAATAATAGCTGTTTCAGGTTTCTCAATGTTTAATGGTTTTATATATATATATATATATATATATATATATATATATCACAGATAAATATCTAAATTATCTCATTATTATTATTATTATTATTATAACTATTTCTTACCAAAGTTTATTATTATCACACTAACATTACTTATCCAACTTTCATTATTTACTTTCAAGTTGTTTTATGGTCTAGATATTAATGTAATAACTATGTAAGCAATTGTATTGAATTAGAATTAGAGTCTGGCTGGGCGGAAGAGAAGGCCTACTGGCCTTAGCTCTGCCAGATTAAATAAATAAATTAATTAATTAAAATTAAAAATACTCTCTAACCATTGGACCATCGTCACATTTATGTCATACCTTGACGGTGTTTTCTCGACCTGTCTAGAATGGTAGGATGGGTTCTGAATCGATCTCTCGAAATATTAGCTTTGAGATTTTAACAGTTTCACTTAACCTATGTAGTAAAGAAGTCTGTAATTTTCTTGAGACTTCGCTTTTCTTCTCTCCTCTACCTACTTCTTCAATGATTTTTCCTCTTCACTCTAGCAAAAACTGCTTTCTTGTCTTTTTTTTCTGCCATATTTGCAAGAAGCAGTTTTACTTCTTCCCTCAACAACGTTTAGGAACAAATTTCCTTTGAAAGTTCGATTTTATTAAACTGTTATATTTAAATATAAATTCAAACCACGACAATCACGTCTATAGAAGTGCATTCAGAAAACTCACTGAAACCAAGGGTGACCAATGCACATAGGCGAAGAGAGAACCGTTTCCATGGGGGGACAAAAGAAATTTATAGAATCTCGATATAACGAGATTATGGGGGACATCATTTATCTTCTCCCCCCATTATAGCTTGACCTCGGTACAGTATATCGGAATATGATCATTTAATCAGGGTATCGTAAAATAAAGTAAAATTGTAACAAAATATGAGTATACAGACAATTTTACTTTTTTTTCCTCTTGCTCAAAACTCAGAGACCCGAAGGCTTGTACTGCAGCCTGAAGCTTATTGTGCTTGCCACTCTTATTTGGTGAATGATTGGGTAGCCAAACGGCCGTGCTCTTGTACAAGTACATCACGCCACACCGTGAACTTAATCCAGGCTATTGTATATATGGATGATGATGATGATGATGATATGTGAATTAATGATAGCAAAATGAGTCCGAGGTCCAACATTGAAAATTACCCAGCAATTCTGCTTCAATTGGTCAAGGAAAAACCCCAACCAAGTAACTTATCCCAACCAGGATTTGACCCGGGTCCGCTCGTTTCACAGCCAGACGTACTAACCACAGTGGTGGACCAACTTTACATTTACTTTATTGGTTTATTTAAAGGCAAGATATCATATGAAATGTAAATTCTAAATATTTTATTTAACACGTTGACTGCCACTTGACGCGTATATACGTCCCTATACGTGCTGTGAGACGTATATACGCTTCAAGCGGCAGTCAACATGTTAATCTCGTCTTTATGTTTACACATTACACCAGGATCACTTTTCTTTTTTCTGCATTGTTGTGCAGTATGTTATTCATATTTCTCCAAGTGGAAGCCTGAACACCTGCAGATTTCTAACACATGAGTACAGGCTGTTACAAAAGAAACATTACAGTGCTTCCATTCCTCAAATGAGGTAAAAAAATTCTTATACATTCAGAAATTTAAAATAAATATTATAGTCCAGACACATGATCTGAAGACATTAATTCGTCACTTTAAGCACAGAAACTTACTGATAAACAAAAACAAGAAAAATTTTTTAAATTCAATATTTTCTAACGTTAATAGAAAAAAGAGTTTGGCCAAGTTTGGGTGGGGGCAGTGCCCTCCCATACCCCCCAATAACTCCGCCTGTGCCAATGCATAGTGATAACTCATTTACTTCCTTTTCTTTCGAATTTATTTTAAGTACGGTACTTTTTAACTGTTTAATAGGCCTAATTTCGTTAAAGTAACATTTTTTTGTAGTTCGTTACTTATGTTTTCTTTAAACTGAACATTTTTAACATGTACATTAATAGCAAAATGGCTGGGACTGAAAAATTATTTCGTTATTCTGAAAAATTCGTAACTGTGGCGTTCATAATAGTGGCATTTTACTGTAATTATTTATCTACATAATTATGTTCATTTATGTATATGAATCTATAGACCTACACATCTTCTCACATTAAAACATAAAACTAGCACACTGTTACTTGCTTATATAATCAGAAATACCTAATCTCTCCTAATCCAATCCAATTTAATAAAACATAATTCAATAAATTATTCTGCTCTGTTTAATCAAAGTTATCTAATGTACTCTATTATGCTCTCAACAAATACAGTGACATTATTTTGTTAGGCGGCAGAGTTTTCATTTGCCGCGTTGCCCGCACAGCTAGTGTGTTTCCCACCTGCTTCCACTAATGAACACCAAGCCATACAGTGCCAGTTGCGAGTTAGTTTATCATCTGCACTCGTGCGTGAAGGTTGAATTAGCCGTGTTGTATTGCATGTGTGTGTGTGTTTGGCGTTGTTGCAATGCGATTTTCATTACATGAACGTGTGTATATGCTTACTATTTACATAAAATACAGAAAATCTCGTGTGAGAACACGACAAAACTTCCGTAACAAATTTCCAAATAGACCCGTGCCTAATGCCACTACAATAAGAAGGTTAGCCAAAAAATTCAGACAGGTTCAGTAAATGATCATAAAATACAAAGAAGGAGAAATGTTCTTACAGAAGAAAAATTAGACGAGATAGGACAGAGACTAGAGTACACCCCGCAAAAATCTCTTAAGCGTTACGTGCAGGAAACAGAAGTTATGAGTCCGCTTGTCAAGCAACGAAATTACTTTAATTTCTACCACTTAGTCTAAAAAAAAATCTTATTCAGACGCTTGTAATGCCCCATTTTGATTATTGCAATCCCTTGCTAACTAATGTAAGTTCACTCTTAGCTAAGAGACTACAACGTGTTCATAATGTGTGCATACGATTCATCTGCAATACTCGTAAATTTGACCATATAACACCTTCCCTCCAGTTACTTTCATGGGTGCATCTGAAGGAACGAAGAACAATACATTCAATGTCTCTTCTCTTTAGAATCATGCATACTTCTACTCCGAATTATCTGTTATCATGCTTTCAATTTCTTACAACTCTTCGAAACCGACATCAAGCACTTCTTTCTATCCCTCATCATAGAATGTCTTTATACTTATCTTCCTATACTGCAGAAATACCTCGCCTCTGGAATTCGTTACCTAATGACGTCAGGGACTGCCGGACTTTATCACAATTCAAAATTAAATTGGAAAATTTTGTCTTAGTTAATGTTTTTAGGTATTGCTAGAAGTATTGAGTTGTGTTTTCTTTTTCTTTTTTAATCTAGATTAAAATTGCAAGTTCCTTGTTTATGTTAGTTAATTAGTTAGGATACAATTAATTATGATACTTAATCACTCATTTAAAGTTTGTGTGACTGCAACCTGTGTATATTTTTGTGTGGCTTTACTTTCTTTATAGTGGTTTTTTTTCTCTCTCTCTTTATTTCTTGTGTAGCTTTACTTTGTATATAGTGTATTTTTTTCTGTTTATTTCTATTATTGTATTTGTATTCCTGGTGTTGTGGAAGAGAAGGCCTGATGGCCTGAACTATACCAGAATAAATAAATAAGTAAATAAATTAAAGTTATACAGAATTCCGGTATTTCAAAAGTTAAATGAACAAGATCCCAATAAGAGGCTGCATTTTTATAATTGGATTTTTGAGAAAGTAGTAGATTCTGAAGTAATTTATTTTCCTGATGAGGCCTATTTTCATTTAAATGGACACGTATCCTCACAAAATCATCAGTATTACAGTCAGGAGAAACCCAATATTTACTCAAAACACCTTCGTACGGTGAAAAAAATAGGCGTGTGGTGTGCAATGAATGGACACAGAATTATTGGGCATATTTTCACCCAGGACACAATTACCAGTGAGCATTGTGTGAATGAGGTCCTTGACCCATTTTTAGATGAATTGAGTTACGAAAAACATTCCTCAGTATATTTCCAGCAAGAATCCGCCACTGCTCATACTGTCGAAGAATCCATGAGAGAATTGCGTCGAATTTTCGGAAGGAGAATCATCAGTAAAAATTTGTGGGCCACACGCAGTTCAGATTTAACACCATGTGATTTCTATCTATGGAGGGGGCACTTAAAAATAAGGTTTATGCGAAAAAACCACATACATTAAATGAGCTTAAAGACTATGTAAGAGCTGAAATCAAGTCAATCAGCGAAGCAGAACTTCTTAAGGTATATGTACACCCACAAAACGCAAAAAATGACGAAAAATTAGAATTTTCAAAATGTAACTACTTCAATAGAGAATTTTCTTCCCTTTAATTTGATATAAGAATTTTCGATTTATGCCTTATGGTTTTCCAGATAAGTCCCATTTTCCAAAATTCTGCTCATCAGCCACGGTCACTTCTATGAAGATCACTCCAAAAGTAATGCACAACATTTTTAAAAATTTATTTTTTATTCTAAACCTTTGCAATTGATGGAGGTCATAGATGCATCCTTCCCCCCTGTAATCAAATTTAATTTAAGTCGTTCCCGTGAGTGGCGCCAGAGAGTAGCTCAGACGTGTTGGTTCAGACTTTTATCGTGCAGGCATACAGGCTCTCATTCCAAGGTGGCGTAAGGCAGTTGAAAGGTGCGGGGATTATGTGGAAAAGTGACGTATTGTTCCTGAAGGATGTATCTACATTCTATGAAAATAGCAAAGCTGTAGGATAAAAATGTAATTTTAAAATAAATATTGTGGATTACTTTTGGAGTGATCCTCGTAGCAGTCAATCCCCTCGTCCAGCATTGCTTGTAAAATAAACTTCTTTCCAGTCCCAAAATAGATGCATAGATATCAGGGCATGGTCATTAGATTGAAAACACGTTTTTACATAATGAAGTAATTTATAATCTTTTACTGTTAGTCATAAAACTGTAAATTTGTGTGTCTGTGATGTTGTACATCGTTTTAATAAGAGTCCAAAAGGAGAAATTAAAATTCTGAGGAGGATGAGCATCAACCCTAGGACAAACACTATCGCAAGATTTGTTGCATCAATGGAAAATAAGGACAAAAATGCCAAAAAACATTCAACACCTGAAGTTAAAACAAGGAGGAGGTATTTGAAAGGCAGAAAGAAGCTGAAACTGGACCGACATGAAGCTGCTTAAGGGGTGACATATGATGATGGAGTCTTCTAGGCTCTGAGAGTTTGTGGTTCATTTCCTGTAAGTAGTAATTTTAGAATATTTAATTCTTTTAAACATGATACCTCAGTCAAATATGGTGATACCAAGAAGATATTGGTGTCATTTTGAAGCTTGAAATGTCCCCTAGTGCCTGACAATTAGTAAAATAACATTAATGTAGTTAATAATTATCTATGGATTTTTTACATGATATATGCAACATAAAATATTAGTTTAAGTTACATATATGGTAATATTTAATTAATGTGAATGAAAATAAAAAATAGATCTATGTCAGGCACTAGAAAATATTTTTAGCTATAAAACAGTGAAAAAAATGTGGCTCTATCTTAAAAACTGCATGAGCTATCACGTTTCAAGTTGTATGTCAAAATTATAAACAAAATAATTTTTATAAACAATTTAGACATAATTTCAAGGGATCTGTTCACTGCATCCTCTTTCTGGTACCATTCCCAATTGTATAAAAATTTTACACAGCAAAATTATGCAAAACAAAATTTTTGTATGTAAAGGTGAACATATACCTTAAAGTAATTAACAATTTCATAAGAAGGTGTCAACAGTGTGTAGCTGTTGGTGGGGGAAATTTTCAACACCTACTTTGAGCTGGGTAAGTACAAATTCCTATACTGAATGTTTCAGTGCCGGCAGACTGGGTGGCCGCAGATAAACTCCTAGCGGCGGGCGATGGGAAAATGAAAACTGTGTGGCTAAACAAAACAGTGTCACTGTATGATATACCTGCAACTACTATAACAAATTCTGTTAAATACTCTGATTAAACGTAATTTAATCTAATCTACTGAATTATATTGCATTATAGACCATTTCATTGTAATAGTATACATCCTACCTTAAGCTGACGACTTCTTGTCAAAATCTTTTGCTTCTTCATATCACTCATCAGTCTTGTGTAAAGCCGTGGTCCTTCCCTGGTCCACAGACAATCTGGAAAGAAATTCAGACAGAATTTAAGCTCACTGCTAGGTGAAATGTAATATTCTCTACATATTAGAATTTCTGTGTTTACTTTATCATATGAAGACAACCCAGGAATACAAATGAGGGGCTTAGAACAAAAAGCAGGTAAGTAACATTATTAAAAAAAATGAGGTAAGTGCGTGTTGTGATAGCCCAAAAGGATGTTTCTTTGGGATAAAATCAGGTAAGTGATCACAAAGTGCAGTGCTGCTATATGGGCATCATTTCACCAAACTAGTGTATAATATTCCATTGCATGTAGAACTTCAACTGTAATTTCCTCAAAATTAGGTTTATGTCACTTACCTGCTTTTCGTTCTAAGCCCCTCAAATAATAACAAGGTGACGAGAAGGAGAACAAGGGTTCTACAGGGACATGGTGACAACAAGGGGAATACAAGGAGAACAAGGGGACAAGGAGAATACAAGGAGAACAGAACAATGGGATGACAAGGAGAACAAGGGGAATACAACGATAAGGTGGCAAGGAGGACAAAGGGACGAGAAGGAGGACAATGGCAATACAAGAAAGGAAAGACTAGAACAAGGGGAAGATGAGAACAAGGAGAAAAAAGGAGGACAAAACAGGGCTTGAAGGATAACATGGAACAATACAAGAACAATTGCAATACAAGAAGGGAAGGACTAGAACAAGGGGAAGATAAGGAGAACAAGGCAAATATATGCGTATCCCACATTAAAGTAAGCTATTGTGATTTATCTTCTCTATTTAAAAATATCCAATTTTCTGTAATCTCATTTAATTTATCTAATTCAATAAATGTTTCTATTCTGTTTAAAATCAGAGTATATGTAATAGGCTTAATTCATTATGCTTTAGACAAATTTTGTATACCTATACCTACTTCAAACTAGGTAACTCTGTTAATCAATTTACTCTATTGCATTGTAATTCATTTCATTATAATAGTATATAGAATATTCCTACCTTATGTTCACGACGTCCTAGTTGAAATCTTTTGCTTCTTCATATCACTCATCAGTCCTGAATAAAGCCGTGGTTCTTCCCTGGTCCACGGACAATCTAGAAAGAAATTGTAACAAAATGTAATCTCAATGTCAGTTGAAATGTACATTCTTTATTTTAAAATTCCTGCTTTTACTTCATCATATGCAGTAAGAAGATAAAGTATCATGATGCCGAAAAAATCCATATCGAGATTGCTCCAGAAATACAAATCCTGGATAAACTCCAGAAAATGGATTGCACCCTTTCCCTCTTACTTCAAAATTCCAACCTTGTGCACACAAAATAAATTATTGGCAATGAAAAGTGCCTTTTCGTAAATATAATGTTGCGCATTCGACAAACGCAGACAAATCTGCTCTTTTTAGTATTTTAAGACATAATTTAGTAGGTGCAATCCATGTTCTAAAGTTTTCCCAGAAATTGTAATAAAATGTAATCTGAATGTCAGGTGAAATGTACATTTTTTATTTTAAAATTCCTGCTTTTCTACTTTTCTCCGTCCTAAGTATCAAACGATTATGTTAAAAGTATGACACAAAAGCATTTGTGACTACAAACTATAACCACGTCTTGAACACTACATATACCTTACAAACGCTAATGAAGCGTAAGGAAATTGGGCATACCGAAAATTTTATTGTTCCTTCTTCAAAGAAGATTTTTTGGAGAATAACCTGAAAGATACGACCGTAGAGCCATCTGTAGTCTTTTGTAAACAAAACGGTAACAGCATTTTTACCACCCACCTCTACTGCTGTGTCGGTAACTACGTTCACTACTATACCAAGCCATTCTATTTACTAGTACAGAATGAATTATTTCTTTTAAAACATTTCACTTTTGATGGAAATGTTTGAATGCAATTTTTTTTTATTGTATAATATACAATATTGCATATATATCTTGTAAAAGGCGAAGGTCTATTTGAAAAAAAAATCACTACAATGTACAGAACTATTTATATTGCATTTTGATTATAATTTTATCCTCCTTTCCCAGCCCACCTGCCTGTAACAACAATCAATAGTTCTCAGCTTGGTATTTCAGTTTGGGAAGGAATGGAAAGGGAACTTTTAGGGATTTAAATTTCTTTCTCCATTTTTTTAAGCTAGCGACTTAATTTCTGTATTCAGGAACCTCTTGTTATTAGTATTAATGTCCGTAAGTTCCAGCAGTACCAGGTGAAAACTTTAGAGTTTATTATTATTTTATTTTCACCTATTTTAAAACATATCTATTCCCACAAAATATGTTACTGGTCTGACAAAAAATGGACATGCATATGTCTATGATGCATATAATTTAACAGCAGATCCATAATTTGAATTTCGAATGCAGAGAGTTAAAAATCTTTAATTCAATTTTTGTGTCTGACTAAATATTTCACTATTAATTTTGAAAATATTTACTTTACCCAAAAAAAGTCTCAGCAGTTTTGTTAACCATACTTGTCAGAATATGCTGTAAAAATGTCAACTTTTTAGCATGAAATCTGTTGAAGCTTATATTATTTGAATCAGGAAATGGAGTAAAAGTAAAATGCGAGAATGACTACCATCACAAAAGTCTGTTTGTAATTGTGAAACTAAACTAAACCATGAATTTTGAGAAAGATGATGGTTATAAACTTGTCCCACATAAAAATGAAAAGTCACGGATAATTTTAATTCTGCAAATTGCATTTTTCTCGAAACCTAACCAAAATTTCACTCATCTCCCTCCACACATCCATACTACCCTCATATTTCACACAGCCGCCTCCTCCTCTACAGCACAATATGGATCGAGCAGAGCAAGCATAGTTACAAATGAACACAATAGACACAATAGTGTTCCAGAAATATTTATTTGTAAAGTAACATAAAAGAATGTGGAAGAAGCACAAAGAACACAAAATATATTGTACAGGTATTATTACTAAATTATCAAAATAATAAGGGACAACTCTCAGTGATCATTATTACTATTATTATGCATTCGTCTGGCTTTTAAAAGCCACTTTATTCATGCACTAACAGGGCACACTCTGTGAGTCTCCGTAGTGATTCTTTTACATTTACATACTTCTATTAATATCAGAAATACGCAGTACATTGCCATTTGTAAGTAAAAATTGTTTAAATTCGTATACTATGCAAGTGTTCAAGATTATAAACCATTTTAACACATTTTTTCTCAGCAAAGTACAATGTTTATTGTGAGGAAATGAGATATTTATGTCGAAGAATGTTTATTTATGTGCTACTTCTGTAATTTCACTAGAAAACAAACTGATACAATGACATGCTACATGAAAACAGTAATATATGTCTGGTGTTGGTGGGACTGGAATGTGTTCTTTGGCAAAGGAGGAGGGACACAGGCCTGTGGACTTTCTTTGATAGGTTTTTGAGGGTTGTAGGAATTTGAGGTCTTTTTGAGGAGACAATTGGGTAAGTTCATTTTCTGGTAAAAGTCGTATAGTTGATAGAATGGATGAAGGATAAGAAAGTTGTGCGGATGAAGGGTAATTCGATTGTGAGTCTGAATGTGCGCTTGTGATTGATCCATCCAAAGATGGAACTGCCGACCAGTTGAGACCTTTTCTCTCTTTTGTTTTAAAATCAGTCTCTGAAAAGTGACGACTGCATACTACTCTGTTGAACAGTGTTGTAGCAGTATGTTCGGTATAGGTTACACCTATACTTTCTGCCCAATGTACAGCCCTGTAAAATGTAGAAGTATTAATTAGAATTACCAGTAAATAGAATAGGCCTACTCTAGTATCATACAACCTTGGGTCTATTGTATATTCTGGGGCATTTAAGAACTACGAATTTTATGATACTGTTCGAAACTCTAAGCTCGTATATCATACAGATCGAGTCTCTTTCTAGTTCTATGATTATGTAACTAGCAAAATATGCAATTAGGTAGTTACTTTGTAGAATTTCTAGGCATTTTTGACAATGCCGGCTTTGTTTTCAACAACAATTTGTGAAACGGGAGTAGTCCAAGTTTGTACATGCAAATGCAAAAACTGTTGCGCATTCTCAGATACTTTCATTTCAAGTAAGGTTGTCTAGTGACAGTACTAAATAAGAACCTTTTCTTTTGATCCATTTTTATATTTAATATGGTATTTTTCCTGAAAAGCTACACCAAAAGAGACACAGTTTCCTCTTGTTTCACTGGATTCTGTGTGATTTATATAGTCATAAACATGTGATTTTAGTTTCCACGCACAAATAATTTCAAAATAAAAATCCTATGACATCTCTTTATACTTATGTATTGTTGTAGCTCCTCCCGTATTTGTTACAATGTTACTAATTTATTACCAACATAACATGTGAGAGGCCAATCTTAATTAGGTTACTAGGGAAATTGTCTATTTCTCTAGTATTGCGTTCTTAAACTCTCTAGTGTTATACTTGTAAGAAGTGGAGAGACGGGCTATAACAATGCATTAGAATATACCGTACAGGTAAGCATAAAACCACGTGTTTTACATTATACTGTATAAATCTCACAAAAACCTGTGAAGCAATAGAAGATTGCACTTTATTTGGTGTAGCTGATCTGGGCAACTACTACTGATATTTTTATTATTACAAAACATGTTTGGCTACTGCAATATTGCACAGCTAATCACGTGCTTAAATGTTAGGTTAGGTTTTAGCATATAAAAATGGACTCGCCTAAAAAAACATTGCTGTATTACTCTCTGTAGGTACAAATACAAGAGTAATTTAAAGGAATATAGATTAAGTAATCAATATTACTAACCTCAACATTTTTCGGGAAGTGGAAAAATGGTAAGTCCGAATCTCTTCTATTTGACCCCAGACAACCAGGCACAGAGCAAGTTTTTACCCAGGTTTTCTGGGACATGCTGGAATGACAGACAATACTAGTGATTTTTCTTACATCCCTAATAAGTAATTAAATAATAAATACATATTATGTTAATCAATCAATTAAGTTAATTAAACATATTATGTGTTTAATTCTTGCATTGTTTGCTTGAAACGTGTCAATCATGTCACCTCACAATAACTTCAATCACAATGTATTAAAACTACATCACAATAATTATTCACTTATAGTTATAATTTCAGCAAATAAATCTCCATTTGTAAAATAATAAGTACTAAATATCACCTCCTTCTCAGAATAGCATAGGTGAACACATGTAACACACGTTAACAAAAGACACGAATACATAAATAAACAACACAATAAGTGCTCATTATGTTTCATTTATAATCTCAGATCTCCAATGCAAAATAAGTACGTAAATATCATCTCACCTCAATAGAAGAAAACACGTGTAGCACAAAACTTCTGAGTAATATTACCCAAAACACGTTGAAATACGAATGAAAACACATACCGGTACGCAAAACATCGACGCAGAATTCGATTTGTTGATTTGTTTGCCATCTATTGAGGAATTATTGAAGGAACGAGGACTTATTGCTTACCAATGTCGGTAGATGTCTCTCAGTTCACGTTGTAAATAACTCAAATCAAGTTAACAGAGTTATATCGAACAAGTCGATTATTATCGAAATCGATTAAGCACCTCGTCATTTACGAGAGTCTCGTGACAGATGACTGTAACATTCTGTGATGGCGGATGATTCAAATCGATACTCTGTAATAGTTTGCTTTTAATTTTCTAGTAAAAATATTAAATTTATGACACAACTTTCCTATTACACGATTCAAGTATTTCAAAATAACTTAGTTCATTCACTACCTTGTAAATCACTATTAATATACTAGTAATGCTGCTGCTACTCCTACTGCTGCTACTACTACTACTACTACTACTACTACTACTACTACTACTTCGTTTGTTAATTAGACTAATTAATTCATTTACTTATCTTTTGTTTATTATTTATTTATTTACTTATTTATTACTTATTGATTAATTGATTCATTAATTTATTTATATTTATTTCTTTATTTATTTACTTAATATTTATTTACTTAGTTACATTACTTATTTAGCTGTTCATTCATTCCTTTAGTTATTTATTTACTCATTTATGTGTTTATTATTTATTTATTTACTTATTTATTACGTATTGATTGATTCATTTATTTTTATTTATTTATTTACTTCATATTTATTTACTTACTTATTTAGCTATTCTTTCATTTATTTATTTATTTTATTTATCCATTTATTCATTCACTCATTCATTCATGTATTTATTCATTCATTCATTCATTCCTTCGTTCGTCAATTAGACTAATTAATTACTTTACTTATTTATTTATTTGTTTACAATTTATCTATTTACTTATTTATTACTTATTGATTGATTTATTCATTTATTTTTATTTATTTACTTACTTATTTATTATTTACTTATTCACTTACCCACTCCCTTAGTCGTTACTCATTTATTTGATATATTAATTTAATTACTTAATTGAAATATCTTAATAGTTCTTCAGTAACAAAATTGAAGTTAAAGTCCTTCAACGAAAACTATAAATTCAAGGGCAGAAATTAACGCCTGGTGATCCCACTCTTTACCAGGATCAGGAATTTTCTCGAATAATGAGATTAGTTGGTCGCGACTGCTGCTAATCGTGAATTGAAATTCCAGCACGTGAATTGGCAATCTCTTCCTGACTTCCTCATAGAGCGCATGAATCTCTTCGGCGATTTTGGATAAAAAGGCCACCAATCATTCAAAGTTAAGAAAAATAGTCTGTAGTCTTTGATATTATAAGCCGACTGTGATAAGACTAAGATCAGTTTGTGGGCAAAACAGTGGACGAATATAGTATTAAAATATGATGCTCTTACTTTCGCTGGAAGACCATTCAAGTGACCCGAAAAAACCGCCACTCCATTATAGCTTTGCTATGATATACGCATTTGATGGCTGGAGAGGAATGCATAGTGTGGTGGATGTGGGACCGGCTTAGCCAGCCAGCACAGTCGTCATGTAACTCAATCCATCATGGATGCAAAATAAGCCTATGTGAGCTAAAGTACGTAGTGATGCTCCACGTCATGCCCGATAAGCAGCTCTATAGCTATCTGTTTTTGTTATAAAATACGTTCAGGATGAGCGCGTAAAATTATATCAAGTGTTGATACACAACGAATTAATATCGAATGAAAATAAAACCTTTTCGATATCCAGAGATCTGTTGTACTGTATACAACTGGTTATGAATTTAAGCTCTCGACTGTACGAACCAAATGAAAACTGAATAAAATTGAGGATTATCAGTTATCTATGATACGATAGACTAAAGGGAAACTGTTTCCTAAGAAATATCTTACTGGTGCAATTCAGTCCGACGCAGATGCTTCGCTTTCTTGTTTCTGGTCCGTCGTCACCTGGAAATTGCTTTCTATGATCCAGCAACTGATCTATCGATTGATAGATGGCAGTGGCGTACGGAGAATTTTGACAATAGGGGATCATTATTAAAATAATTATTTACAATTTACATTATCGGTATTTTAAATGTTGTGTATTATTATTATTATTATTATTATTATTATTATTATTATTATTATTATTATTATTAGCTGAGTATTCTCAGGTGGATCTGAAACTAGTTCCGGAGAGAACAACCACGAAAACATCATGGAGCAAATTTTATTTGATGAGATTCTAATATTGAGTGTTGAGGAAAATCCTCACGTTTTTTTAGATAAAAAGTTATTTAGGTTATAATTTATGATGCAAATAGTCATACATTTCACTACTTAGCATTTCACACACACCATTCGAATCACCCTGTCCGTTAAGAGAAATTATAAATAATTATACAGTACGTTTTCTCATTAAGATTATTCCACACGTGACTGACAAATGTACAGGATGAACGTAAGTAATTTCAGAGAGCTATTCTTTGAGTTATTTCAAACAAAATACATTAATACAATTTTGATCCTTTTTGCTTCCTTTTCGAGATAAAAAAGTATTGTCCTTTGGCAAAAGCATTCATTGAATTCCCAATATGCCCATTGTCAGACAATTTAAGAGAGCAGTGTATTGTGATAATAAATGAAGGACAAAACCAAAATCCAGTCCATCAGATGTGCGGAAATTTCATCCCAACAAATGTAACATTGTGAAATACATTTGCAGAACGAAAAGTTGCATTTGCTCTGATGAGACAGCTGGGGAGGAGAGTAAAACAATAGAGGCAGGAGGTTAGGAGGTGAATGGAAACTGATGAGTAGCAATATGGTGGATGGAAAAGAATAGCGAGTGGACTCTAGATAACCGGGAAAGGAAAACAAAACAAAAACGTCAGTAAGTAGCATGCAGTAATGCTGATACGAAAAAAGTGGTTTTAGTTATACTGTCTCTCTCAGTACAGCCACTAGTCCTAGGCCCAGGCCTGTGACGTAATTATTGCTAGTGGCTACCGATCTATTCGAAAATACCTACCCCACGTTCAGCTTGCACGGTAAAGAACATTTACAGTTGAAAACGGCGTTAAATAACATTACTGCTACCACCACCACCACCACTGTTATTGCTGTGTCTGTGTAGGGCTGGGGACGGAGCGGTTCGGTTCGGAGCAGTTACTGTGACGTCATTACTCGGTTGATCTGAGTACAAATTTGTGGCGGGAGATTTAAAATTTAGATAGATTGAGTCGATTTTAGAACGTACTTTGAAAGTGAAACCAAGCGTGTTTTAAAAGCGTTGTAGTAAAGCGCTTTCGTTTTGCCGATTGACGAGAAAAAAGTGCTTCCCTTCATTGCAAAATGGCGGTTGCAAATTTAATTTGCATGATTACAATTATTTGCGGAGTTATTTTGTATGAAAGGCCTGTTTAGCTTTCAGTGTTGTTATATATGACAGAAGAAATAAAATTAATAAAACAATGTATAATACTAACAGCTAATAAATTAACATGTGAGGTAAACGTTAAACGCTGCAGCTAAGTAAAAAAGAAGATAGAAAGAAACGGGCTCCATGAAGCGCTGCCTAAAACACTTAAAAATAACACACAGAATTATTTACTATCAACAAAACGTGGAATCTTAAACTGAAGAACATAATGTTTATTTATTTTATAACATTACTAGTCTTCAATACAACCATGTTCTCTTTGGTGAAGAGTAATATTATTGATAAATTAAAGTAATTAGGTAACATAATTCGTAGAAATAAATACAAATAAAATGATGACTGAGGAGGTAACACAAATCCAATAAACACAAATGGAAGAGAAACATAATGCAATTCTTTTTTTAACATATTTTAATATTAATCAAACACTCTAATATGATGATGATGATAATATTATTATTATTATTATCATCATTATTATTATTATTATTATTATTATTACGTACAGTAATATGTTCAGGCTGTCAGTGTTCATTAGGCCCACTTGACAGGTCATATAATAGGATGAACTCCTCTTCAATACTAGAGGCCTCTCAGCCCGCCTTGGGGATAAGGTAATAATTTGTCCTGCAGCAGATACTATTTAAATACAACAGTACCTACGTTATTGTCTGCTACAATTAAGTAAAACACGAGAAATCTGTTTGAACGTTTGAACTGACCGGTAACGGGTACGGTTAACCGAGTAATTTCGGTGCTCCGCTGCCAAGCACATAAACCGATAGAACCGAGTAACTCAAACCACAGTCTACTATATACAGTCGCGAAGCTCAATATGTAGTAAAAATGCAAACATAGATAGTTGCCCACCACTAGGATCGCTACTATCGCCTCATCATCGCAGATCTCTCTCCTAGTAGACGACAAAATATGTTACACTTTCGTTGTGTTCTTTTGGAAATATTAACACCTTCCTTCCATTATTGAAATATTAAATGCATAAAGTTAATTTACTATTTTAATGAAATATATTAAATTCCACCATAAACTCGAAGATACCTACAAGAAATAGGTTAATATTATTTTTGTTTGTGCAAAACGAACTGAAATTTACTATAATCGCTTCACTCATTCAAGATTATAGTGATAATTAACTATGAAACCAATAAATATTAATTTGCATTTCCCTTTACAACAATAATAATGGAAATATGAATTAATGGAGTAACTTACGTGTACCGGTACTTGTAGTGTACGCTTACGTAGTGAACAAAGTGGGATGAGGTTAAGCAATAATAATCACACCAGAATTGGAAATAAAACGTGATCAATAAATTTTATTGTAACAGACTTTTTCTACGTCTCTAGTAAAGTAACAAATAAAAAAACAACAAAATTAACAGCTATAATTAAAAACGTATCCTTTGAAAAAAAAAGTAGGCTTAAGGAATAATAATCCCACCAGAATTGAAAATAAAACGTGATCAATAAATTTCATTAAAACAAACTTAATTTTTCTACGTCTCTAGTAAAATATTATTATTCCAATTATTGTATTTTAGCCATTAACATTTTCATTACAACCAATAACGAACATTTCACAAGCATCAATGTGAAATACGCAACGAGCTAGCACTCGATGGAAATACGACACAGTCCAAAGTCGACCGTGGACAGTCTATTGTTTCTAGTTGCTAACCGCTTGGAGCGCTTTATCACGAGATTTGCAAAAAAATCAGCTCAAGCTTCGCGACTGTATATAGTAGACTGTGCTCAAACGGATCTACTCGCTCCGTCCCCAGCTCTATGTCTGTGAACCATGCAACATCTCTGTGCTCTGCCTCCTTCACAATAGCCACAGTCGGTCCTGGAATTCTTTGTCACAAGACGTCAGGAATAGTCGAGGTCTGAACGTTTTAAATCTCTGCTGCTGAAAAATAGTAGGTCCTACCTCTGAATAAGACTAGTCCCTTGTGAAATAAAAGTTGTAAATTATAATTTCCTTTATTATGATTCATTAATCCCTGCTTATATTTCTATATTAATTCCACATAACGCACTTCAGGTTGTTTAATTTCATGTAATTTTATTAAAGTCTCCCATAACTCTTTTGTACTTTTGTGTCTAATATTAATAAAATAATACTAATAATAATACTAATACTAATACTACAACTACTACTACTACTACTACTACTACTACTACTACTACTACTACTACTACTACTACTACTACTACTACTAATAATAATAATAATAATAATAATAATAATAATAATAATAATAATAATTCTCTATTAATTGGTACTTGCAATTGTTTATTTAGGTTAATGTTCATGTCCAGTTATTTTTATGTCGCTTGTTTTCATTGTCTTTATGTAATTTTGTGAGACTTATTCTTAAATAATCTCCTCATTTGTGGTATTTAGTGTAAAGTTTTTACGAGTTGCAGATAAGGTCTTATGGCAGGAATGTCAAAGCGCCTGTATTACGTGCTAATACCGCAAACAACATAAATCAAATAAGGTTCACTTCTAGCAAGATAAAGTACAATAATCGATTTAAGGAAATGTTGTGCGGGTTGCTGAGAGCACGCGGTGCAGGCGCTTAAACATCACTGCCTTATGGCGCCACTGTGAAAGGGAAAATAATGCTTAATACTACCGCCACCAATACACTTCCTCTCACAATACTGCCCATGTTAAGCTTATAAATTATTATTGTTATTCTGTTGTATATGCCACAGAACGCTTAATAAAATTATTCAGTACACTACGACTTGTGCAGTTTACGCAACGTTTCATTTCCCCAAATATGAAGTATAACTTACAGAAAGCATTGGGCTATACTTTGAGAGTTTTGCGGGTTGCATACAAACTTCAGAGAAAGGTTACTTCTGGCTTCCTGACCGTCTCAAATATCAGCTAACAATTTTTGTGTAATCTACTTCTGCTATGATTTTATTTCTGCTTGAACCAGCTGTATGTAAAGTACTGGGCTATTTTTCGGGGGTTTAATTAACATACATGTTTCCAGGATTACTGATAGACAATTGCTATTTCCGCCATACTGTCCGCAACAAATAACTAAAACAATTGCGTGAAGGATATGAAAATATTCCCAACTTCTGCTTTGCTTTAATTTGCAATGGACGAAGTGTACAAAGGAGTAGTTCTACTGCACAAAGGTTCACTGACTGCATATAAGAACGAACTGTTTAAATAATATATACTATATATTTATTATTTACTCATCAATGGAAATGGCCCATTATAAAAAATTAAAGTAATAAAAACATTAATGTATTACATAATATGTGGCAGTAATATGTTGTAGATGCATTTATCCAGTACAGTTTATATTCAAAAGAAATAATACTGAAACCAGCGGTGGAGTTATATTCTGTCCCTCTGCAAGCACTGACACTCTGAGGTTTAAGATCGTCCAACAGTTTATTAACTTTTAAGGTCACTTCAGCTTATGTGTTTGGAATACTTTTATGTAAATGTAAGGCATTAAGTATATTCGTTATTTTCAGTGATTTTTAGGTAATCAACATCCGTCTCTTACTAAATGTGAGATATTATACCAAAATTTTCCTGTTCTCGGCGTAATAATTGCTTATCTTACGACATATTAATATTAGGATTCAAACAAGAAGATGCCTCTAAATAATATATCACCGTATGAAGTCAAAACGAGTAAAGAACTGACCCTGAATTACAATTTATGCATAAGAAGGCTGATTGATTTCTAATATAAATTTTAATTCCTATGTATTTGTATGTCGGTATTCAATACTCGTCTAGCTATAAAACAGTAATCACATTTTTTTAACTATTCGCATAAAAGAAGGAAATAATAATATCGCAAGGATAGAAGAAGTGTAAACGTTCGCATCTTTTATTGTATCGGTATTTGAACGCACTCGCAGCTTCGTTATTGTCGTGGCGACGTCATCAACAATGCTCAACACACAGGACGTGGGGATCGTTTCCCTGGAAACACTTGGGATTGCGATTTCGAAGCTTTCGGATGTCGAAAATTTTCCAATCCCTCAAGTTTCACTCTCAGAAACTCAAGAATGCGTTCTGGGGAGGACCTGCGGTTGTGCAAGCACCATCGCGGATTTCGTGGGGTATGCCAGATTTGGTAAGAACCGTGGGTATCGTTGGGACTGTGGGGTTGGGGGGCTACTACCTATGGAACCGTCTACCGGAGAGAAGTGATGCCTCCACGTCCCCTGATCGTGTTCCTCCGCCGTCTCCGCCTTCACAGTCACCACACGCACACTCCCGTTATTGCACACATTTTCCATACTTTTACGCACCCCCCTGCACACCAACACGCCCACCACCAGTGACACTACAGTCACCCCCCTCATCCCCACATCCATCTTCATCCGAACCACCGCCACCCCCGCCGCCCCGCTCTATTCTCAAAAAGGGTACACCAGAAGAACAGGGGGCCGACCGTCCGCGCAAGAGGGTGACGCTTGTGCTTGTTCCCGAGGTTCGTGAGATACCTCGGGAGGAAGACAAGCCGTCACCCTCTATGCGGGCGGGAATGGCAGACAGACCGTCCACCCCACAACGTACAGACAGAATTCCTCCCTGGTCAAGTCGTCAAAGGCAGCAGGAAGCGAGGCGCTCCTCCCCGAGGGAGAGCGCCCCGCAGCCTGCTACAAAGCCCAGTACGGGCAGAGTCGCCAGCCAGCAGACTCCGGGGGGCTCTCGCTCGCAGCCTGCTGGCGCGTCCAGTACGGGCAGACGCGACTTCAGCCAAGGCATGACAGAGGAGCAACACGAGGCTTTGTACAGAAGATATTTGGCATCTAATCCTACCAAGGAGCAATTAGAATTCTATGAAAAGGTCCTTAGAAATTACGGGACGGAGCGTAGACACAGGGACGGAGGGGATTAGGGCAAAACTTGCACGGCCGCGGTCCTCGTAGGGCTCGTCGCCAAGACAATTAAGGTAAGTCGAGAATCTGCTTCATTACTATTAGCATTATTCTTAGTGTTCTAGTGTGTAGGATAGGTATAGGTTATTGTAGTTATAGTTTTTTATATTTATAGTATACAATCAGTGTCTTATTTCATTCTTAATAGTTATACAGCAAAAATTAAATTCCTGTTCTAATCAAATTTTATTCGTCATTATACAAAATCTGTAGTAATTTCTGGTTAACTTTCTGTCATTATCTTACCACCTTCATCTCATTCAGACGCTAAATAAAGTCATAACAAACAAAAATAGATTTTAAAAATATCTGCATATAGGTAAGGATATTTACCATCTGCATTTACGTATTAAGATTTATAAAAGTGATGCAGTCTCATAACACGAGTAGGAATATAAAATAAATACTTCCTCAGTAAATCGACGAAAGAATAATCACAACGAAAGTACTTGTGTCAAATTTCTGACAGTGCTGCACATAATTTGAGGGCACAGTCTCATCGTGGAAATTGCAGATAACACTTTAAAAATAGCACTAAATTATGAAGCGATTAAATCAACACTACTATAAACATGCTATGACTAATAGCGAATTACTCATATACAGCGTAATCAGTATTAACAAAACAAGTCTTAGACTATGCATCGACTTACTGAGTCAAATATTGTAAAGGAGAAAAGCCAAATAACGCCACAGGTTCTAATATCGCCTTCATATTGCAAGAACTGAGCAACTTACTACAGTGGAAGCACCAAATCACAGACCTTTCGAATTCAACAGGAACAAAAACAGGCGAACATGTCTCACAGTAGGGCCGCTATTAATGGCTGAAGAAAACAAATTATGACTACGGTAGGGCCTACTTCAGAATCCAGCTGTAAGTGATTCACGAGTCGTAACCAGCAAATATGCAAACACGTACCAATTACGAATGTCACATGGCAAGGTCCTTCATTGTATTAAACAGATCAGATGAACGGTACAGTCTTTTCTAAAATTAATTTGCTATAGAACAATTCAATTCACTGCTCAAATTATGCATTAAATAAACAAACCGAAGTTACGTTGGAAGAAGGTACTTCCAAATATGCGAGTAGTCACGCATGTTGAATGGCAAAATGAATTCCTCAGTGAAAAGTTACAACTGAACAAAGTAGTCAGTAAACGCAATTCCATTACAGGCCAAATCGGCCCAGAGGGTCGCGGGACGTTAAGGCTCCAGCTATGCAATCGGCATTAATGCCAGTAGGGATATCAGCCCTACGTGCCCGCCGTTCTTATCCTCAAGGAAATGTCCCTGGTACTCATTCATTTCTGATAGGGGATGAATAAAATGGAGGTGAATAGTGCGGCTGGAAGGGTTAGAGAAAATCCATGGCAACATAGCGAACTTCCGGCTTTAGCTGCCATTCGGCATCGAACACATAGCCTCTATGTTAGGTGTAAAGCTGAGACATCTAGGACGTTTGTCGTTAAGTTACGTGCACCCAAACTATAGCATAGCAAGTACAGAGAGCAGGGAAGGTCAGTGAACAGACTCTGTACGCTAAACAATAGAGAATAAGGTGTACACTCACATGACGAATAAACTGGAGCTCAGGTCACGTCGTCAATACTGGATTGTGGAGTCTGTTGCAGTAAAGTGTAAACACTACCTAGGTTTTGATTACGTCTACAATCCTTTTATAATGTGTAGCAATATAGACTGCAGTATCCAGCTCTGTCCATCTCATTACAATGGGTTACGGCGCTAGAGGGGGCTCCTGGAGCCATTTCACTGAATTTAATAATCCGACTTGATACCTTAAAAATATTTATTTGACATTGGATATGAAACTGTTCACATCACTGTAGCAGGACGAAACTTCTTTGGCTATTCGATGTAGCCCATGGGCTAGGATAACTTTCGGCTAAAGTAGCTGAAGTTCCTTATCTGCTTTCAACATGTAGCATTCGTGATGAAAATAACTACATTATCATTTTTTATATCGTCTGGCCATAAGAGGGTCATAGGCATTTGAAAAACTTTGATTCTATTTAAATGATCCACTTTCTCACGAATTTCAGAGGTTAATAAAGTGTTATTGGGTTTGTCTGGTGAAAGAATGCCCGTAACGACATTGCAACAAATCCTGCAGCGGCGTCTGTGCTTCCATAGATGGAAACCTGTATTTTACTATCTGCTACACTTAGTCGAATGCGAGATATAACATCATCATAGCATTTCGGTATATAGTAGATTATTTCCGTAAAGTTAATTGACTACGGAGTTCCCTTTTCATGTATTTTCGCATAAAGCTTTAAAGCGTGTATTTTCAACGTTATTTAGGCTATTGGTATATTGACACATACTATCATTTTACATAAAACGTGCAAAATCTCTTTTTGTGTGGTACACATTGAATTGTAACTTACACGCGATTCTTATCCTCCTTCCTCAGTTGAACTGTCATCTGTGCTTTATGTTGTTTCGTGTTACAATGTTGTGTTACGAATGTACGTTTCGTACCTTTAATTTCTGTGTTACATAAATTTCATATTATGATAGTTACCCCACTTACTGCGAAATTTTATATGCCTAATTTCTCCATCACCTTATTTACTATCGATATATTTGATGATTCAGCCATTGTAAATATTATACGTTACGTAAGATAGGTAATGTAGATAGCTCTGGAGCTCAGTCCACTACACAACGCAAATGTGTTCTGTTGCCCGAGTCGCATGCCTGTACCCAACCACCCCCCACCCTTCATACTATTTACCTTCGACAAACATCGCGATATAGTTAACTTGATATCGTCCTGCAGTCCTACATGGCTCAGCTTTAGTTAGGTGCCACAAGTTGGTACCGGAAAATATGATAAAATTCAATGCAATTAAACTGTATAGGAACAGGCTCTTAAAATTAGAGTTTTCAGTATCACCCCCATCTACAGGACGATACGAAGTTCACAGAGACAACGAGATCAGCTTACACTTAGGTGAAACCGACGGAGTTCAGGATCTTGATGATGACGATGATGATGCACTCTTTCATTCCACACAATAAAGCGAATTCAAAAGAAGATGCATTGATTTAATAATAATTCCAATATTCTGTTCAGATATTGAATTTGAGACGCGTATCCCAGCTGGCAGCTAAAATATGCTTCAGATGACATCTATTAGGTTGACGACCATTTTGTGCATAGGCGATAATTTCAGGGCAGTATATCTCGCCATTCCGAAGTGGTAGCAAGATGATTTTTGTACCAAAGGAAAGATCTCGTCTAGATCTGTCCACTTAAGACGGAAGTATTCACGTAAAACCCACGGCTATGTTCCCAATATGGATAATTTCCCTTTGGAGTGCAAAGGCTCTTATTAACGTCTTCGCCATTAAACTTAGTAATTTCTGGCCTGTACGTACTCATAACCGTCGCCTGTGTAATTTCATTTTGTCCTAATCATCTCTGTATACTTCACGCATTAAATTTAATTTATTTCAATTATATTCTAGTGACATGATATGCCATCCTAATTAATGAAGACAGGAATAACCTTTTCGCTGCTTTATTTACAACACTATCTGTCCTCATAAGGCCTACGTGCTGGGAGAATACATGTAAGCTTAGTAAAAGATGCTTGGAAAAGAAAATATTAATACAAGAAATGATTTTAATCGGACTTAGTTCCATATTCCTTCCCACCGCCATGCCTTAAGCTGTGGTCTCTCACTGTCTCAAAGACCTGATCTAGAAGTGACCTTTGTACCTACAGTAATGGTTTATATTCCTCAGAAAAGTGAGTGGAAACAGAGATAGGAGTTCAAAATGTTCACCAAGGCGCTAAAGTTGATGTAGATTAACATTAGTATGTTATTTAATCACTACTGTGGAAACACAGCCATGCAAACAAGGCTTAAATGTTAGCTTTTCAACCTCACTTCATACGATCAGGCATATGCTCAATATAGAGGGCGATATTAAGAACCGCAGCTCTAGCTGCAAGTCTAGTCAATGACCATTATAAATAAAATACTTGAGTGGAGACCTTGCTGTTTTACGAGTCTAGTAAAGTTATTATTGATAGGCTTTTCCACTATTCAGAGGTTTGCCTCCTAATGCTCTTTCCTCTCAATGGAGGAGAGCACAATCAACCAGTTGTGATGTTTCTCCGACAGACAGCAGACCTGTCGTGTTAAGCGACTAAATTAAATGAAAAATACTGACTGAAAGATAATTAATCCTGCGATTAACACTATGGAATGATTCCAAAGTACCAAACCAGTGGCAATGTGCGGGTGTGTATGTGTGGACAAGCAGAATTTTGTCCCATCTAGTGAACTCTGGGAGCCACAAGTAGTTCCACTCAACGTCGAACATGTTATGTGCAATGTATGTACAATGGTTGGTTGCACAAGTTGCGACCATTATACAGCAAGTCTAGAATGACTGCTATCGTCTACGTCAATATGGAGCCACAAGTAGCTCCACTTAACGTCGAACATGTTATGTACAATGTATGTACAGTGGTTGGCTGCACAAGTTGCGACCATTATACAGCAAGTCTAGAATGACTGCTATCGTCTATGTCAATATGGAGCCACAAGTAGCTCCACTTAACGTCGACATTTTGTTCACAGTGTATGTAGATGGTTGCACAAATTGTGGCCATTGTGAAGGAGTTCTAGTGAGACTATTATCACTTCGTTCAATATACAGCCATGAGTGGTCCAGTATTCGCCTACGATGTGTTTTGCTGGTTACACGTGGTGAGACCAAGCTAAAGGAGGTCTAGCACGACTCCTGTACTCTACGTGAACACAGAGCCAAAAGAGCTCCAGCAGCATCGAATGTACAAAAGATGGCACAGCTGCATGGTTGCCATTTAAAGCTTTACTAAGATATTGTGGTCTGTCTTAACACATAGGCAACCCTACTATCCTAGTTGGGACAAGTTACGTGGTTGAGGTTTTTTGGGGTTTTCCCTCAATCCATTAAGAGCAAATACTGCGCTGGACCCTGCACTCATTTCGTCGGCAATATCAAATTCATCTCACTCCGACGCTATATAATCATAGCAGTTGGTAAAACGTCGCAAATCAAGTCACTAAAAAAGCCCTACGCCCACAAGTGATATGTGCTCAAAGACACCATACAGCCCGCACATGTCAAAGGCTCTCTCAAGATAACACTGCACGGTCATAGTTGGCGTTATTTGGCGACTCGTGTTATGGGACTTAGTTTTATGAAGTAGCTTACACTTAGTTAGTTGACTGCGAACAATTTGTCTGAACATAAAGTTTCTTTCTTTTCATGGTACACCGGCGGCGCGGTGGGAGGAACCACTTCCCAACTGCAGGATCGCCGTGGAGGATGGAGGTAACACTCCTCATGGGGATTAAGGGGGGTGGGTACAGGGACGGGTAGGGGTGGGATGGGGTGGGTTGGATTGGGGTAGGGTGGGATGGGGTGTTAGGGGTCGGGATTGAGTGGGTTTGGGGATAATATGGCATTAGTTTTGTCAATAGTGCAAATTTTAATTTACTTTGTATTGCCGGAGTTCAGTGAAGGTGCTTTCCAAACTTCATTTACAAGGCACAGAAAGTAACAGAACATTTTATTGTCTCACAATAGGGGTAAGGGTTTCGTAACCCGAATGAAAAGTCCAACTGACTTAACACACTTCACAGTTTCGAATGGAAGCACAGAACTCCGGCAGCAACACAGAATAAAAGAGGATTTGTCTCAATTATCTAAAGGGATGTAAACTAAAAATCTTGACCTCACAACAGAGTGAAAATTACGAAATTAAATCGTAATGAATCAAATTCAAATCACTTGTAAAGTCATACATAAATTTACAGAATAACATACCACAGCATAATTTACAAAGTAATACTGATAGCAGAAATGAAAGGTACATCAGTTTATATTGTAATCGTAAACAATTATCAGTATTACATGTATAAATATATGTAGCACAGGGAATATTATACAGTGTAAAGTGTGCACAACAGAGCTAAAAGTCTGCATCGGAGCTGAATAATAAGGGCCAGCAGGACAACTGACTGCGAAGTGGCTGAGATAAGGAGACATATCAACTGTCACAAATTTCAAAGGACTGCTAACAGTCCAGCCTCGTTTGGTATGCGTCTTCCCGGGAAGTCTGACACAAGGAGAATAAGGTGATAAAGTATGCCTCAATCTCGACCGACACAACACAGAAATCATGGAGCCCTACCTCTATGCTTTCTGTAAACAATACTTTTATTACTAGAATCGGCTAAAGTATGAGATATAAAGTTTATGAAAACGATATGCACATCAGCATATGTAGGCTTATAAAAAATAATAAAAACGAATGTACATATACATAGACAATTTATATGTCCATGCATTCGTGTAAAAATAAACTGGCAGACCTATCAAAATTAAAAAATAACAGTGATTGCAGAAATGTGACAATCACCTATCCTAAATTTACATTCAGGAGATCATATTAATTATGCTAAGTGAAGTATATCTAGTACATAAAATATATGCAGTGGAAACTGCACACAACGAAACTACTGAGTCCAAATCGGACCTGACTAGTAGCAGTTGGTAGGGCAACTGACTGGAAGGTGGCTGAGTTCAGTTCCCTCTGAGATGAGGAGAGGAACTTTCTGTGCCACAAAATGCATTAAGGCTGCTATCCGTCGAGGCTTGTTTCAGGGGTTACCGAGTTACCCAACAACTGAATAACCAGAACAGAATGATCAATTATAGTTCAATCATCCTTTGCACAGTACACAAAGCATGGAGCCCTACTTCCTCTGTGCTTTCTGTAAAAAAGTACTTTTGGACCTATATGGTCACCAGAAGTAGACTAAGGAAATCTAAAACAAATAATACAAGCCATTGAGCAACTATATTACAAAATTAGATTTCCTTGCATTCATGTTAGGCCTAATAATAAATCGGTATCAAAATTCTAAAATAACAGTGATTGCAAGAATTTGGCAATCACCTATTTTGTACTTATCATGAATTTTATCGCAAACAATCATATACATTATATAAAGGTTATTTAGCAGATAAAAATGAAACTGTACACATTGAAGGTAGTAAGTACAAATTGTAGTTGATAATAACAGTTGGTAGGGCAACTGACTCCAATGTGGCTGAGTTCAGTTCCCTCTGAGATGAGGAGAGAAACGAACTGTACCAAAAAATACGAAACGGCCATGTGCCGTCCACTTTCATTTCAATGATTACCTGACTTCTCTATCCAGGAACTGAATAAGCGGAGCGAGATGATACAAGTATTGGTCAATCTTGCTCCGCATGGTACAGAGAGCGTGGAGCCCTACCTCTATGCTTTCTGTAGAACAAAGTCGTCAAAAGCAAGAAATAAAAGAGAAATAAAAATGCAAAATATATCTCAAAACTATGAGTAATTCCCATGTATTTACGAAAACGAAATACATGGACATTAATGGATTGTTACAGTGGCATAAAATTCAAAAACAAAAATATGTAACCTTTTACTAAACATTCTTTATACAAACGAAATCAATTCATAAGTCCACTGCATAACTGAACTGAATTATCACTCGCCACCACTTGAAAAAAAATTCATAGCCATTTTAGAAAATCATATCATTTGAAAAAAAATTCCATCTCCAAAAAAAATCATATGGGAAAAAAAAAAACATTTTCAATTCCAACAATCACATCATCATGATCATTTGAAAAGAAAATTCACCTTCATGAAAGTCATCACGAATTATGACGTGAAAAAAATCATCCTTCCTGCAATGGGGAAAAGATCCAAAGCATCATTTTTGATCTTCAATAAAAAATTTCAAAATCATAAAAAAAACTCATCACAATATCTGCTACCAATGATAAAGTCATCAACTAGCTATTTTGATTATGGTACATCTTCTTTCATAAATGAAATCCAAAATATTCTTCAAACAAATCTTTCTTTTTCTCCAACAAGCAACACCAACTCAACATATCATTTCTTCTCATATGAGAAGAAAAACTCTTTCCAAATAAATAATACAATAATAATAATCAAGAGCTACAAGTAATAACATCCAGGAGACATTAATAAATTCTCCATTCGTGAAAGTATTCCTCTGTAATTGAAAAAAAAACTGCATCTCCAATACAGAAGAGCTCCAGATAAAGAAAAACATTATCTTTAATAACATATTCTTCAATGAACGAAAAATTAAAACCAAAGAAGTAATGCAACTGCTAAAACACGTCTTATACCAAGAAAATGTACGGTACTAACCAGAAATCACCAAGAAGAAATGCAACAAGAAGCACTTAATCAACAATGAAAAAGTAAGAATTCTTAGAACTGGAAATTACTAAAGCAAATAAAATGAAGCAGAAACTGAAATATCTCTACATTATATCCACTGAAGAAGAAATAAAATTCTTATAAACAACATTACGTAACCAGACTTCAGCAGTCATCAGTAACCTACGATTGCAGCGACATGCTGAGTCATCTGACTCCATCAATAGTCAACTTCTGCAAGTGCAGCGAGGTGCTGAGTCATCATTCTTCTGCCGTAGGCAACTTCTTCGACTGCAGCGAGGTGCCGAGTTATTAGACTTCAGCCAGTCAACTTATACCACTGCAGCGACATGCTGAGTCATCTGACTCCATCAATAGTCAACTAATGCAACTCCAGTGAGGTGCTGAGTCATCATTCTTCTGCCATAGGCAATTTCTTCGACTGCAGCGAGGTGCCGAGTTATTAGACTTCAGCCAGTCAACTTATACCACTGCAGCGACATGCTGAGTCATCTGACTCCATCAATAGTCAACTAATGCAACTCCAGTGAGGTGCTGAGTCATCATTCTTCTGCCATAGGCAATTTCTTCGACTGCAGCGAGGTGCCGAGTTATTAGACTTCAGCCAGTCAACTTATACCACTGCAGCGACATGCTGAGTCATCTGACTCCATCAATAGTCAACTAATGCAACTCCAGTGAGGTGCTGAGTCATCATTCTTCTGCCATAGGCAACTTCTTCGACTGCAGCGAGGTGCCGAGTTATTAGACTTCAGCCAGTCAACTTATACCACTGCAGCGACATGCTGAGTCATCTGACTCCATCAATAGTCAACTAATGCAACTCCAGTGAGGTGCTGAGTCATCATTCTTCTGCCATAGGCAATTTCTTCGACTGCAGCGAGGTGCCGAGTTATTAGACTTCAGCCAGTCAACTTATACCACTGCAGCAACATGCTGAGTCATCTGACTCCAGCAATGGTCAACTTCTGCAGCTACAGTGAGGTGCTAAGAGGTATATTCTTTACAGTTGTATTGGTATTTATTTCACCGTTCTACAAGCTTATGAATATGTAGAAGCACCTTTCACTAAAGCAGATTCCGTTTATGGTACAACATTCTTTAATGCAACAGGATTCCACGGATTACATGTAATTATTGGACCAACCTTCTTAATGACATGTTTATTACGACACTTAACCTTATATCATCATTCTTCTGCCATAGGCAACTTCTGCAACTGCAGCGAGGTGCTGAGTCATCTGATCCAGCCACAGTCAACTTACACAACTGCAGCGAGGTGTTATCAGACGTCAGCCATTAACAACATCTGGAGACGGGAGAAAGGTGCTGAATCATCAGACAACAGCCAGAATCTACGTCCATTGTTCTTGTTTCTCAAATATGCAAAAATTAGCTATTTAATTGTTTTATATTCTGACCATTAGTTGTCTTGTCAGTTCCATTTGGATGTCAGTATAATAAATACCATTTCTGTTTTTATTCTTTGTATTTGCAACATTACTATTACATATATTTTAATCAACAGGAGAAAAGTGTTAAAAACCTTTGCTATCCAGTAATATTTTCGATGCTTAATCAATTTTGCTTACAGCTAGCTCTGTCTGGACCTGTAGCATGTATATAGTTCTGATCCAGGGAATACATCTATTAATGACCGGGTGATTGAACCAATGAATGAATGAATTAACATAAATTAATGGATAACCTATGTGGATGCATGAATGAAATAATACGGACCTATTTATGCTCATCTTCCTAAATACGTGAATTACATGCACCACAGACGACGGAAAAGTAATTCGAAGTCATGACTTTAAGATCATGTTCCGTTACACTACCACAAGAAATGTAGCTGCTAGCATAACTATATCAGTATGTAAAGATTAAGGCCTATACATATCAGGTTGACAATTTGAAAGTATATCTTTGAATATAATAGTCGTAATGAAATTCCATATTACCCTACTAAATTAAAACTACAGATATTATTCAAAGATAAAGACGGTAATATGTCGATAATGGAGGTACAGTTAAAAGAAAATTAAAATGTAGGTTATTTGAAAAAATAAATCTTAAATCAGTTCAAATATACTGAGATATCTTCTACAGAGAGACAATCAAATCATATGGTCGTAATGAAAGAATGAATCTAGAAAAATAATAACCGATATGTAATTGAAAAGCATCATTACTTCGATAATGGACCTATAGTTAAGTGGAAATTAAGAGATGAATTATTTGGAAAGAGACTGCTCAAAACAGTTGAAATATATTGATATATCTCCTACAAGGAGTACATCAAGTCATAAGGTCGTAATGAAAGAATGGATGTGGAAAAGTAATAACCAATACGTAAGAGAAAAATAGCAATATGGCAATGAAATAGCTGTAGTTCACTGAAATAAAAAAAGTGAATTATTTGTAGAGAGAAAGTTCAAATCATTTGAAATACATTGATATTTGTCCTACAGAGAGACAATCAAATTATAAGGCCATAATAAAAAGAATGAATAGGCTTATAGCAAAATAATAAGGGATACATAGGGCGAAAATTATTATTATTATTATTATTATTATTATTATTATTATTATTATTATTATTATTATTATCATCATCATCATAAATAAATGTCTTATTTTTTTATACTTTGTATGTCTCATTTATTTTGACCTGCTGTTCACATCTTATTATGCGTTTTTCTTTCTTTCTATATTATATATATTATGTCTGATTTCTACTTACTTGTTTACATTTTATTATTATTATCTTATTCAATTTTGTGTGTAAAATTGTAGTGTACTTTGTAAATTTGTAGTGTTTTTTGTAACGCAGTTTTACTCCTGATTGAGTGTTAGAGAAGGCCGTATGGCCTTAACTCTGCCAGGTTAAATAAATAATAATAATTATTATTATTATTATTATTATTATTATTATTATTATTATTATTAAAATGTTGTGTCCCTTAAGAACTCTCTAAAAGAAAGAACTCAAAGTTTGATAGTAAAATCAAAGATTCTTATTAACTATAAAGACTTTACAGATATTCCGGACAATGAGACGGAATGGAGTAATTGTGGAATTAAATTGAGAGAGAAATAGCATTGCACAGATCTGTTTCACTCATAGAAACAGTGAATTACAAGTCATATCGATAACAGCGAATTTTTCCCGATGGTTTATTCTGCAGTGGCTATCTGACTACCATTGTTATTATAATATCAGAGGTTGTAGGTACCAAATCTGCCAAGTACAATGGATTTAAGAGTGATATCTGATAACTAAACTGGGAAGGAAATTAATTCTTGTTGGCAGGGCTGCTTATTAGATACACAGAACTAATAACACTGCTCTGAATTATACATCATTTCACCCGCCAATATACATTTTACACACACATTTGTAAGTAATGGAAAGGATACATAAAAGTATAATTGTATTAAATCTTTGGTAGAAAGACAGTAAAAATACTCTGGATATTCAATGTGAAAATGTTTGTAAACAACGCCCTCCGGGCACTCTGAAGCTATGAGAGCAGAACCAATTGAGAAGAGAAAGTTATATTACCACTAAAAAGTCATTCACTTAACAAGCCTCGTATTTGCTCTTCATTTAATCGTGGATTAAGTACCGGTACGTCATTAGTTCTTGCTAATGATATACAAATATCCTATATTTTTTTCTGACAACTCGAGTACATCCCTTGTGAGCGAAACCTGTTTTCAGACATACAGGGTGATCCGTTTGGGTATGGATAAAATAAAAACACGTAAAACATTTACTACTGAACTTTTATTTGTTGAAACTTTGTGCATACAACACTGAAAGATGGGAGATTCCTCAGAGCTCAACATGATCCCCATTGCGCACCCTGCACAACTCATAACGGTGATGCAATTCAGCCCATGTCTCCGTTGTAACATAAGAATCTGTTTCTACAAATGTTCGATATCAGAACATTACGGAATCGTATTTAGGTACATTACGCACACCATAGTCACGTCAAAATTCCCTTTGAACTCTTTTAACACTCTCAAATTTAGCCTACCAAAGAACATATTGTGCCCGCTGTTGATTTGTAGTAGCTATTTTAATCATCTACGATTTTCATTTGTCCTTTGAGATTATGCATTGTTGATTGCCATATATGGAAACTCCCATCTTTTAATCATAATATAACCAGCAAGAAATTTTTCCTACTATCATAATAGCTTTATAATAATAAATTAATATTATCCATACCCAAACGGATCAGACTGTACATCCATTACAAGGCATTAGATAAATGATCATTAGAAAGGTCTAGAAAAAGATGGCAAGATTAAAAATTCTACATTTTGATTACACAACTTTTAACACTGTATCACTTCGGAATATGTACGATAAGTACTTTGTGCTAAATTTTAACGTACGGTACCTTGTTAACATGTTTCGACCTACTTTCGGTCATCTTATAATCAAGACAATACAAGTCATTTAATACACAAATATTGGTCGAAACGAAACAAGAGGCGCCAAGACCAACAACGACCAGTTCCGAAGATGACCGAAAATAGGTCGAAACATGTTAACAAGGTACGTTAAAATTTAACACAAGAAAGTTCTTATCATACATATTCCGAAGTGATACAGTGTTAAAAGTTGTGTAATCAAGATGTATAATCAAGACAATACAAGTCATTTAATACACAAATATAGGTCGGAACGAAACAAGAGGCGCCTACACCAACAACGATCAGTTCCGAAGATGACCGAAAATAGGTTGAAACATGTTAACAAGGTACGTTAAAATTTAACACAAGAAAGTTCTTATCATACATATTCCGAAGTAAAAATTCTAATTGGAATAGGTCGAAAGGCTTAAGTAAAATGAGGTTAGCTATGCCATTGCATGGGATATCATGTTCTATAATTCATAATAATTATCATCATTATCGTCGTATTGAAGACACGTTCATGTGTTTCTTTTTTTCTTAACGCAAGAGTAGGCAAATATATTGAAAGTTTAACGCATTTTCACTTTATGTTCTTTACGCCATTGTTGCGTGAATATTTTGCAGCATTGCTGTAAGTGATTTCGTAACAAAATATATTACCATTGCGTAATTATAATAGGATGTGTTGTGCTGTTAAAAGCTGGTAACTTACTAAACAGTAGGCTAAAGCGTTAATAATTTATATCGCACTTAATTGTACGTACAGACGTTACAGTGGATATTACGTAATTTTAGTTCAGTAACTGAATCGGGTGTTTCAGTTGCGTCTTCTCACATTATATCATTTCTTCGAGAGGTAACGACACACATTGGTTAAACAGCGGTTTAAGGTAAAATCCGAAATGATTCAATTTAAATCAATCATATTTGGAACTATGAATCATTATTTTAAATTTGAATATGTATACTATACATATTCAAATTTAAAATAATACATTGTATAGCGGTAATGTAAAATTATTTTTCTACGATAGTGCGTGAAGTTGCATTTTACCAGTGCGTAAAATGAGCCTTTAAAACACTAGTGCATAAAAGAATAAATAATCACTAAGCACTGCCAAATAAAACGCAATATTCAATGTATAAATTTCATGCAGTAAGAGATTAATGCATTACCTAATTTACGTTAATATTACATGTAACACAAATAAATTTAACCGTCATATTTACATTTTAGTCATTATTCTGAAGTTACATATACTCGTATCGTACGTAGTATGTACTTATTACTACAAGATATACCTATATAGCATTCAACTTCTCATAATCGCATTGTTGATTATGGCCGCTTTAGACGGCCATGAAATCGTGATCATGAATAAAACAGGCTGTGATTCCATGGATACTTATTTCTTAATGGGTCTGAGTTTAGATGGCCATGACATCATGATCTTATAACCTCTCCAACTTGAAATATTTATTTAATGTAAATTTGTGCTATCGTAGAAAAAACATTGTATGACACACAATCGTAAAGTTATCTTTTTGACCCTCGTGTGCTTGTGAAACTCGTGCCAAAAAAAAAAAAAGCTTTACGAACTTGCATCATAAATAATTTATTATAATTCCGAAGCAGATGGTACTTTCTATAGCTGTGATTTTCAACCAGTGTGTTGTGTAGGTTCTACCAGATGTTCCCCTAGAATTTGGGAGAAAGGAGAGGACAATTTCATAAAAATTGTAGCGGTACAGTATAGTTCTTGCCAGCTTAAAAAAAAAAAAAAAAAAAAAAAAAAATATGACTTAGGACATCTTCTCGATGGCTGGACCAGGAATGGATCTTTGCAATTACGAGTAGGTTTTCTTTTGTCTTATAGGCCTATATGCAATTATTGTTCCTATTTCTTTCTTATTTTTATCTTGCTCACATTTAATTAGGGACATGGGTCATATGAAGATCTGACAACATAGCTTTGCTAAGGGCAGCTTCATTATTATTATTATTATTATTATTATTATTATTATTATTATTATTATTACTATTATTATTATTATTATCATTATTATTATTCATTCATTCATTTAGTGTTCTGCCCAAGGGTAGGTCTTTCACTGCAAACCCAGCATTCTCCAGTGTTTCCTATTTTCTGCCTTCAGCTTAATTTCTTATTCTGTCTCTTCACTTCACAAGTTCCGTTCTTCTCCATATCCACATTTCAAATGCTTCTATTCGCTTCTCTTCACTTCGTCGTAATGTCCATGTTTCTGCCCCATACAATGCTACACTCCACCCAAAGCACTCACTAGTCTCTTCCTTAGTTCTTTTTCTAGAGGTCCGCAGAAGATCCTGCTTTTTTCTATTAAAAGCTTCCTTGGTCATTGCTATCTTCCTTTTGACTTCCTGGCAGCAGTTCGTGTTACTGTTTATAGTACTTACTGGCTTTTAAGGAACCCGGAGGTTCATTGCCGCCCTCACATAAGCCCGCCATCGGTCCCTATCCTGAGCAAAATTAATCCATTCTCTATCATCATATCCCACCTCCCTCAAATCCATTTTAATATTATCTTCCGATCTACGTCTCGGCCTCCCTAAAGGTCTTTTTCCCTCCGGCCACCCAACTAACACTCTATACGCATTTCTGGATTCGCCCATACGTGCTACATGCCCTGCCCATCTCAAACGTCTGGATTTAATGTTCCTAATTATGTCAGGTGAAGAATACAATGCGTGCAGTTCTGTGTTGCGTAACTTTTTCCATTCTCCTGTAACTTCATCCCTCTTAGCCCCAAATATTCACCTAAGCACCGTATTCTCAAACACCCTTAATCTCTGTTCCTCTCTCAAAATGAGAGTCCAAGTTTCACAACCGTAAAGAACAACCGGTAATATAACTGTTTTATAAATTCTAACTTTCAGATTTTTCGACAGCAGACTGGATGATAAAAGCTTCTCAACCGAATAATAACAGGCATTTCCCATATTTATTCTGTGTTTAATTTCCTCCCGAGTATCATTTATATTTGTTACTGTTGCTCCCAGATATTTGAACTTCTCCACCTCTTCAAAAGATAAATTTCCAATTTTTATACTTCCATTTCGTACAATATTCTCGTCACGGGACATAATCATATACTTTGTCTTTTCGGGATTTACTTCCAAACCTATCTCTTTACTTGCTTCCAGCAAAATTCCCGTGTTTTCCCTAATCGTCTGTGGATTTTCTCCTAACATATTGACGTCATCCGCATACACAAGCAGCTGATGTAACCCGTTCAATTCCAAACCCTCTCTGTTATCCTGGACTTTCCTAATGGCATACTCTAGAGCAAAGTTAAAAAGTAAAGGTGATAGTGCATCTCCCTGCTTTAGCCCACAGTGAACTGGAAACGCATCTGACAGAAACTGACCTATACGAACTCTGCTGTACGTTTCACTGAGACACATTTTAATTAATCGAACTAGTTTCTTGACTGCTTATAGTACACTCCAAGTATTTGAAGCTGTCCACTTGCTCTACTGCCTCATTTGGAATTCGCAAGTTTAGCTTCTTTACTTTTCATCGTCTTGTTGGCATTTATCTTAATTCCGTACTGCTCACAGCTGTCATTTAGCTCCAGTAGCATATCCCTTAGTATCATCTTCTCTCCTGCTAGCAACGCAATATCATCAGCAAATTTTAAACACTTTATTCTTTTTCCTCCTATTATAATTCCTTTCATGTTTAGCCTATAATGTCAATGTGAAAAACAAACTATGAATTTTTGACAATATGGTAAAAATATTTCTTTACAGAACTCTGCTCTTCTCTGTTCAGAGTCTATCATCCTTGGAAATGGAATCTGATCAAACCTGGTAAAGAATACTTGAAGAAACCTCGAATTAAATCCAGACGTCTACGTATGGATCGTAGATATATGTAGGCCTAGTGTAAATGTGGGACATATTGGACTGTATGCTCTGAAAAAGTTACCCCCTTAAGTTCAAGTTCTGAAACAGTATTTATTGTGCTTGGTCAAAACAGTTACCAGCACTTAAGTACCATAACAATTCAGAGGAAAAAATATTTATTTTCAAGGATTAATCTAATGTAATTTTTGTCTGCAATTCCTGAACGTGTTTTAAGATAGCGTCCAGAGACTCCTGTATTAAATAGCACCTTCACAGTCCATTTGTAAATTAAGTGTACCTATGTTCAGTAAATAATAGGCTATTCATTAGATCTAAGCACTTAAAGGTTAACAGTTATAATCGACAGATTCATTTAGCAACATAATATGAAATCATTTTTCAAAACAATGTTTATTATTTCCATGCTTAACATATTTGTGTCGTTATTTAGAATAACGGTAGCAGATGAGTGTCCTGTTTTTTGTAAGTGCACAAATGATCTGAGAAAAGCAGATTGTAGCTCTAAAAACTTGAAGCATCTGGATGTGAACACCTTCAAAGAAATGCCTAATTTGACGGATTTGGACCTCAACTACAATTATCTGACAAAATTAGAACGAGGAGTATTTGATCCCTTCAAACCCAACGTGATGAACATTAAAATATATCGCAATAATCTCATGTACATAGATGAATACACATTTTCAAACATGACTAAACTCACAACCTTGTTGGTGAATTACAATCAGATTGCACGGATCTCAAAAGATGCCTTCAAAGGTACAAGTAACTTGTCTTTACTTTGGATTGAGAATAATAGAATTTCAGTTCTTGAAGAAGGGACGTTGGGATATTTAGAAAATCTTAAAGATATAGATATCACAAGGAACGGATTAACTAAAATAGAGGACAGAAATTTCGTATCAGGAAAGCTCACAACAGTGAAGATGAGTGTAAATATTTTGAGGAGTCCTGATGTTAATTTTTTTAAGAAATCCGTAAATATTGAATATTTAGAAATGTTTTTGTGCAGAATTGAGACATTACAGAAAGGACTATTCTCAGAGTTGAAAGAACTACAAAGTTTATTTTTAACATACAATCCTATTAAATTCATCGACAATGATATCTTCAAGTCACAAATCAACCTTCAGCTGCTCGATTTAGGGTTTACTCTCATCACAAATGTTAGAGACCAGATGTTTTCGTCTCAAAATAACCTTGAAACACTTAGTCTAAGCGGAAATAAATTAGAAACGATTTCAAAAGGAACGTTTAAATATTTAAAGAACATGCATACCTTAGTTCTCAGGAAATGTTCTCTGATTAGCATATCGAAAATGGCATTTGAGTCCCTATCAGTAGTTTTCAAACTAGATCTGAGTGTTAACAACCTGACATATCTCCACATGGGGACATTATCACCATTGAAGAAGTTGAAATATCTTGACCTTTCTTTCAACTTAATTAAAAATATAGAACCACAATTATTTTTTGAACAGAGAAAGCTTAAGAATTTATTTCTGCATAACAACAGACTTGTAATGTTAGATTATGAAATGTTGAGTTATCTGAAGTCACTGGAAACTTTGACTCTATGGAAGAATCCTCTTTCCTGTGATAAATCTCTTTGTGGCATCTGGAAATGGAGCAAATTGAAAGGGAACGCAAATAACGTGACTTGTTTCTTAAACAACACTGAAATATCTTGGAACATCGTACTGGAACGTGAAGTCTGTGTTGAAACTAAAAGCAAAAGAACTTCTGTTTTGCCTGGAACAACATACTTGCCTTCGTCAGACTGTAAGAATGATAGTTATAAAGGCGAATCGATTCCAGAACAGACTACTGGTACCTCATTTGAGATCGATATTGTAAGTTCTTCTCCTTTATCACTAAATAAATCTTCAGACTTTAATTTCTTGTTCCTGCTTTTATTTTCCACGCTTATTTGCGTTACAATCATGATTGCTGTAGTAATGTTTTTGTACCCAAAATTGAAGGTAATTTTCTGTGTTCATGTTGGTAGAGTTTATCCTCTATCAAATACTTAAATATTTATAAATAAGTACGTTGTAAAAATAAAACTGTAACATGTTGTGAAGTTTAAGTTCATGAGGTTGAGTTATTTCTTACCTACAGAAATGAAATGTCGTTGGCGGTTTGGTCACTGGCATTAGGTCCAAATCCAGCTGATGGCAATTAACTTTAAAGGATGATAAAATCCTAAGCATGGCTCTTGGAGGAAATTATAGCTTGAGTCCCGTGTCGTAGATTTAGGGCATGTAAAGAAACCTTGTCATTGATAGGAAGTTCTAGATAAAATTTTTCTTTCATTTCTTCCTCACATTGAATTTTGTCGTTTAATGACTTCTCTATTTGAAAGCATTGTTAAATAAAATAGATACTATCTACTACTAAGGGGAAAAGAACTGGCCACCCTACCCCATTATCTCCTAGCTTAGTTACCTCATGAGTGTTGTCTTATTGGTGTCACTTATGAGGTTCAAACCTGTCTTCGGACAGTTGACTAAACAAGAAACATCTATTACTACCAGTACTGCTACTATTACTATTGCTACTTCTAATGCTGCTGTTACTGCTACTGATACTGCTGTACTACTACTACTACAACTACTGCTACAACTACTGCTGCTACTGTTACTGCTACTACTACTACTACTGCTACAACTACTGCTACTACTACTATTGCTACAACTACTGCTCCTACTACTGCTGCTACTACTGCTGCTACTGCTACTACTACTACTACAACTACTGCTGCTACTACTGCTGGTACTGTTACTGCTACTACTACTACTACTACTGCTACAACTACTGCTGCTCCTACTGTTACTGCTACTACTACTACTACTACTACTACTACTACTGCTGCTGCTGCTACTACTGCTGCTACTGTTACTGTTACTGCTACTACTACTGCTACAACTACTGCTGCTACTACTGCTCCTACTGTTACTGCTACTACTATTACTACTACTATACTGTTAAGCTTTTGATAGTATAAAGCTCAATATTGGCATTATTTTAGATGTTTTAGAGAAACTTAATGTCCCTAATGGAATCGTTTCACTAATAAATGGTGTACAGTAGAGTCCCGATTATCTGGACTTCGATTATCCGATCTTCTGCGTTATCTGGATCGCTTTTTTTAAAATTATAGTAGTGTAAAGGCCAGTTACTTTATGGTGACAGCTCTGGCCTGGCGACGCAGTGGTTTGGGCGAGTTCACTGTTTGTTTGAAGGGGTGTTCATTTTAGTCTTCCCCTGGCTGCGTTAGCAGTCTCATCTCGGGAGCATTAATGTGGGCGTACAGTCGCGCTAAGGACGTACTACACCACCACTGTCTTGTATATTGCAATTTAGTGTGTTTGTTACGTACATTTCATTTAGTTACTTAAATAGTTGTAGTGCTTTTGTTTTGTATTGTTTAGTATGTAGTATTTATTGTCTAGATTCACTGCTATTTTCTGTCTGTGAAAATGCTGCCTGTTAGAAGCAAACTGAAAGGTCGGGTATTGAATTCGCAGTCGCGAGAAGTCGTGAGCAACGTGTAGCGCTTTATGAAGATAGTGTCGGAAGAAAAAACGTAACAAATGTTGGAAAACTTGTAGCAGAGGTTACTGCTGTGTCTGAGAGCTGTGTTAGCCAAATAATAAGGGAGACTAAAGACATTGATAATCGGCGCCAAAATCAACTGTGGACAACTTTAATGAAGCTGCCATAAGACAAACCAAAGCACGAGTTCTATATTTCACAGAACAGCAGCCCACACTTAAAAAAATATATATTATTGAAATTGAAAGACTATCGACTTTCAGGGAGGTATCTCGACTTTGAGGAAAGTTATTATGAAATTAGGATTTCATTGAAAAAAGAAACACAAAATAATCGCCAAATTCTGGTGGAGCATCACAGCATTAAGGCCAAAAGTTTGAGGAAAATAAAGAAGTACAGAGAAGAAGGCCGCTCCATCGTTTACATGGATGATGACGATGATGATGATGATGATGATGATGATAGGAAAGGTAACAGTGAAGCACTGATGAACGTTACCGGTATTTCCGCATGAGTATATTTCATTGTTAATTAGTGATTAACTGTTAAATATAGTGATTCGATTGCTGCTCATTGTATTTCCACATTAGTGTATATTAGTGACTATTGTTCTGGAGTATGAAGTGAACACAGTCACAGGAGTCAAAATTATGCAGTTGCTGCAACGTGCGAGAGAGCAACGTGAAACTTCATTTCTGATGTGACTGTATTTCCCTCCCTCCGTCTTGGATTGGTCTCCCTCCCACAGTCGAACTTTCTCCTCTCTCGCGTCGATGAGCTGTCACCATAAAGTAACTGGGCTGTACATAGGCCTATATATAGTAGGCTGAACAATTACAAAGTTTTTTTTAAGGTAAATTACATGTCAGTACTATATTATAAATAAAAATTCGTTTATTATGTATATGTGAATAACGTCTTTATACGTTACTGGGTACGACCTTTGTCCCTTTAAAGAAGGAGGTACATTATTGCCTGCAAAAATTTAGAAAAAATTTATTTTTTTATATCTCAGTTACTATAAAAGCTAAATGAACAAAACTTTTCATGCTTAATATACATAAATGACACTTTATAAAACACTATTCAGAATATTAAAATAGGTAATAATTACCTGTAAAAATAATATCAAATTTGCATAATTATTTTTACAACCCTAAAGCATTCACATAACAAAATCTACAATTAATTAAATGTCTGCGTAATTCTTTTACAGAGATATTCTAAAGACCTACATCAACAACATAGTCTCGGATCTTTTACCTATTTCTTCAGGAAATACATTTTTATTAATACAATTTTTTAGAAAATTTAATATTGAAGGTAACGATTAAGAAAAAAACATATTGTTTGAAGGAATAGGTGAAAGATCCTAGAATATGCTGTTGATGTAGGTCTTTAAAACATTCCAGTAAAAGGATCATGCAGATATATAATTAATTGTATATTTTATTATGTAAATGCTTTACGGTTGTAAAAAATTTATGCAAATTTGATATTATTTTTACAAGTAATTACTGTATATTAGATACTTTAATATTCTGAATAGTGATTTTATGAAGTGTAATGTATATATATTTAATAGATCAACTATTGACCAGATATTTTGTATTCGACAGATAATGGAGAAAAAATGGGAGTATAAGGGTAGAGTGCATCAGTTATTCATAGATTTCAAAAAGGCATATGACTCGGTTAAGAGAGAAGATTTATATGCTATTCCTATTGAATTTGGTATTCCCCAGAAACTAGTTCGATTAATTAAAATGTGTCTCAGTGAAACGTACAGCAGAGTTTGTATAGGTCAGTTTCTGTCAGATGCGTTTCCAATTCATTGTGGGCTAAAGCAAGGAGATGCACTATCACCTTTACTTTTTAACTTTGCTATAGAGTGTGCCATTAGGAAAGTCCAGGATAACAGAGAGGGTTTGGAATTGAATGGGTTACATCAGCTGCTTGTCTATACGGACGACGTGAATATGTTAGGAGAAAATCCACAAACGATTAGGGAAAACACGGAGACTTTACTGGAAGCAAGTAAAGCAATAGGTTTGGAAGTAAATCCCGAAAAGACAAAGTGTATGATTATGTCTCGTGACGAGAATATTGTACGAAATGGAAATATAAAAATTGGAAATTTATCTTTTGAAGAGGTGGAGAAGTTCAAATATCTTGGAGCAACAGTAACAAATATAAATGATACTCGGGAGGAAATTAAACACAGAATAAATATGTGAAATGCCTGTTATTATTCGATTAAGAAGCTTTTATCATCCAGTCTGCTGTAAAAAAATCTCAAAGTTAGAATTTATAAAACAGTTATATTACCGGTTGTTCTTTATGGTTGTGAAACTTGGACTCTCACTTTGAGAGAGGAACATAGGTTAAGGGTGTGTGAGAATAAGGTGCTTAGGAAAATATTTGGGGCTAAGAGGGATGAGAATGGAGAAAGTTACACAACACAGAACTGCACGCATTGTATTCTTCACCTGACATAATTAGGAACATTAAATCCAGACGTTTGAGATGGGCAGTGCATGTAGCACGTATGGGCGAATTCAGAAATGCATATAGAGTGTTCGGTGGGTGGCCGGAGGGAAAAAGACCTTTAGGGAGGCCGAGACGTAGATGGGAAGATAATATTAAAATGGATTTGAGTGAGGTGGGATATGATGATAGAGAATGGATTAATCTTGCTCAGGATAGGGACCAATGGCGGGCTTATGTGAGGGCGGCAATGAACCTCCGGGTTCCTTAAAAGCCAGTAAATAAGTAAGTAATGTATGTATATTAAGCATGAAAAGTTTTGTTCATTTAGCTTTTATAGTAGCTGAGATACTATAAAAAATGAATTTCGCTATATTTTTTCAGGCCAATGGTGTATCTCTCCCCTTAAGATTACAGGACCAAAAAGCACATAGAGCTCTCACCCTTCGTATTATCTGGATTTTTGCTTATCCGGATTGCTTTCGGCCCGAATAGTCTGGATAATCAGGACTGTACTGTATATTACATCAAAATAAATGGGCAAATGGCAAAAGAAATATATTACATCATATTACCTTTGTATAACGTAACCACAATCGATCTTTTGTACACAACAAAATTCTTAACAGACAATACGCTTATTTCACATAAGCTATACCATCATGTTTTGTAGTTACGACCAAATAGAAGAACGAATTATTATCAATTGGTGTAAAAACCTAAAAATATCCATTTTACATTAAGCCCTCGAATTGTCTTCATAAACTTTGGCAATAATTTTAAATATAATCTATAATAACATATTAACATTTTAAGTGACCAAAAACTAACAATGACCACCTCTGTGGTATAGGGATCAGCATGCTGGTCTCTTACGCAGGGGGCCCTGGTTCGATTTCCGGTCGGGTTGAATTTCCTGGTTGAAGTTTTTCAGAGTTTTTCCTCAACTGTAAGGCAAATGCCAGGAAATTCAGGCCATAACATATCTCAATATCACTGGCTTCATTCATCACCAAAATCATATTCAAAACAAATCAGTAATACCACAGTCTAGTACATACAGTCACGAAGCTCAATATGTAGGGAATATGCATCCAATGATAGTTGAACTTTGGTTGCTAGCCATTAGGATCGCTACTATCACCTCATCACTAGAGTCCGGATTTTTATGTAATATTCATGCTAAAAATATGTACATAAATGTGTAACTAAAAACCTCAAAATATATAACATCAAAATTGCACAGGAAGTTAAAAATAAATTGTTTAAAAAAATAGTTTAATTTTAACTAAATAAGGTTAATTTAATACAAATTATACATTTATATGTGTCACGATATCGTTTTTGGTGCGATTTTAAAGTTAATCAAGACATGAAAAACAATATTTTCAGGAGTTGAAGTTCCGTCGATGATTGGATAGTATGTTCTTATACACCGAAAATGCCTCTCGACATCGTATGAGGTTACTGGTGCATATTTAAACAAATGGATGTGGCTGACAGCAATGTCTTCTGAAGGGTTCCGCATTTTTCCTATGAAGATGTGGATAACAGTAAATAAACTGGCGTAACTCCGATTTCTTTCAAGGAAAGTTCCGCAATTTTTCAAAACTACAGGAGTGGTTGCCTTGTCCTGAATGCTGAAATATGTATCCCATTCTGTACAGACAACACTGAATTTAAAACTGTATTAATATTTTTTTATAATTTCGTTTTAGTCTATGCTAAAATATTGGTTAATTTCTTTTCAAGACATTTAATTTAACGACATTTGACATGGATGTCAATTTTATGTAAAAATATGTAGTATTGTGCGAAATATGTAAAAATATGTAATATTAAAATTAAGTATAATGATCTTAGTAGCCTATTTCGCCAACAAATTTTTCGTTTTCAGACAGATATATGCTAAGGAAAAAATATGTAATTACATAAAAATCCGGACTCTACTCATCACAGACAATGCAAAATAGTACTGGTACAGTCTATTGTTCCTAATATTCTCAGCTCACTTGGAGCGCTGTATCGCGAGAAATGCAAAAAATCACCTCAAGCTTCGTGACTGTAAGTACAGTACTAGACTGTGGTAATACATCTACAGATGCCATCTAGTTCATAACAATAGAACCAGTCTCAACAATAGTATATAGGCCTTCCGATTCTATCGAAAAGATTAACTGAGAGAATACAGCTGTGTAAAATGTGTCTCAAAAACTTATCAAATTATTTATTTGTAGCATGGTTGTATTTGTGGACATAATGTAAATTTTACAGTCATGCTTTTAACATTAATGTTGAATGATTACACCCAAACACTTGATACTCTGAGCATAAAGAGCACTGCAACTTAGATATAAAAAAGAGTGTTTGCTGATCATTGTGTAATATTTCGTGGAATTGTGTTACTTCTGATGTGTCAATCAAATAAAGCATATCCATAATAGGATGGCCTTACAATCATTTATCACAGTTCCTTCATTTCCTTTGAAATTGTGACATTTTAACATCATAGAATGTTGTAATCTTTAAGAATATAAGAAGATATTTTTTTACACAAATTTAGAAATGTGGAATTCTTTTTCCAACATTAATATCATATATGTTTTCGTCCTTTTATTTCACCAGAAAAATTTGCATTATTAGTAATTTTGGTATTATTTGATATTTTTATTATATTATTTTTGCTATTAAATGACAGGTGAATGTAGAACAAAAACGTAAAGCCATGTTTCAATTGCAACTTGACTAAAGGTACGGTCACACGTCGCTACTTTTGCAGCGCTGCAGTACAAAAAACTGCGCAACTCTTGTACTGCGACGTGTGAACAACGGTGCAACCTGAAACGTAGTGGCTGCCGAACCTGCTGCCCGCTACTTTTTCATGCTGCGAGCAGCTTAAAAGTAGCGACGTGTGAACAGGGTTCTCAGGGTTGCAGCCGCAGCATTTTTGATATCGGTTTTGATTAAACTTTTGCTGCGGTTGCAACCAGTGTTACCACCCAAATGTGTCAATGATACTTTTATTGTTTGGAAATATTTTAATGTTAAATGTGATGAAAATAAATTATTTGTAACAGTTATTAAATACACAACACAATCTGAGCATAATTTACTTTTGCAGCTGCAGTACAAAAGTAGCGATGTGTGACCGTACCTTAACTGGAACTTTTCCTTTTTTTTAGTTTAATGTTGATACTCCTGACCAGCATTTAGTATAAAAATCAGACTTTGTAACTGGAAAGGCACCACACTGATAGCAGTGAAAGTACGAATATTTTTTTCCTTAAAATTCCTCACCATAATGTACAAGTATCAAAACACAGACTGCTTTCTGACTTCATACATTAAGATCTTATAAACATAAGTTTTTGAATTCAAGTTTCTGTCTCCTTACAATATCAACAGAACTCATAAAAAGTCGCATAAGTACCTATTAATTATTATTATTCTAGAAAAGCTTTTGTGGATAAAGGCATTTTCACTTTTTTCATGTTCTCTCCCTTTCATTTTATTGCTGAAACTCATGTTTACAATATCATGCTCTTTCAACTAGGCCTACATTCCATAATAAATATTTTTGTTTTTATTTTGTGTTAAAAGAAAATAGTGATATTTGACCATTTCTTTAAATGAACTTATTTTTTATAGATAATCTATCAAAGATAGAGAAGTGATTTTGTATCATATTGTAGATATGACAGGCTTAAATACATATAAAAATTTCATCACAGAATGTTGGGTAGTTTTTGAGTTATGAGCAGGCTTCGAGACTTTGGACCCGACACAATAAGTTTGCTGTGCATGTACCATAGGTTGTTGACTCGCTGCAGGTAGTGAAAGGTAGAGATGTGTTGAGATAACAACGTTGCTATTTAGAATAGAGAACGGTAGCATGGGGAAACACATAAATATGTACATTCTGAAAGTAAATATACATTACACAATGACAATGTCAAAAGAATGTGAAAAGTATTTATTCTCCTGTCTTTTATAAGCCTTTGTGTTTAATTATACACAGTGTTAATGGTGGAAATAAACATGTAGCAATTTTAATTTCTTCATTTATCCTATTGGTCGTCTTTAGGAAGTGCAGTTACAGTACCGAACTGCAATGTACTACAAGATACATTTTCAGTGTCTCAAATGTAAATCATTTCAGTTGTCTACCAAACACAGTTTGTACTGTGAAAAGATGAGCTCTATGTCGCATGATGTAATAAGAGCAAAACGAAAAAACCTAACATCATTGCAGTCTCTAAGAGACAGTCCTTCATTCTCGGGTGACTCTATGTCCACTAATTTGCTGTTTATATTATACAATGTTCCATATCCGTTATTTTTACATAAAATTGATTTCCACTTCTGTTTTACACGTTCAGTAACCGGTGTACTTGGTGTCTCATTAATTCTCTGTGTCATTTCCTCAATTAATTTGAGGGCTTCTGGTATCTCTTGCTCTGACTTTTCTAACAGTTTGAAAATAGGTCAAATCCAGAGTGTTTTCCTTTGCGTATTTGTTGGGATTCATTCTACAGTACCCCCACCCACTGTACGCTTTACCACTATACTCAGTACGCCGTTATGTGGATTTCCCACTGAAATGCTCTATTGGGTCCGAAGTCTCGAAGCCTAGTTATGAGGGAAACGCTTCATCACTGCACAGTGAATTGCCACCATTTTGAATTTTGCAAAAAAAAAAAAAAAGTATATATATTTTTTTTTTTAATTGTAAAAATATTTTTTTCTTATAGCAGAAGGACAGTGTTTTACACATATTGTACTAATTTTCATTATTGTACAAGATAGAGTAATGGAGGAAAAAAATGTTGAATATTTCCAAAATTTTACTGCTGTAAGCTGTACTAACCCCTTAAAGGGGATTATAAACCCTACCCCAAGACGCAATAGGCCAACAGAGAAACTGACCATTTTCCTAGCAATTCATCCTGGATCTCTTCCATGTAATGTTGATATAAAAATAGTTAATATTTTCTGAAAAATTATCAATGCTGCCATTTTCAAACTGTATAAAAATGCGAATATGTAGGTAAACGCCCTGTTTATAAGTAACATGTTACATAAAAGGTGGGGTAGTAATTGTAGATTTAGTAGATTATTTTATGACGCTTTATTAACATCTAGCTTATTTAGCGTCTGAATGAGATGAAGGCGATAATGCCGGTGAAATGAGTCCGAGGTCCTGCACCGAAAGTTACCCAGCATTTGCTCATATTGGGTTGAGGGAAAACCCCGGAAAAAACCTCAACCAGGTAACTTGCCCCGATTGGGAATCGAACCTAGGTCATCTGGTTTCGCGGCCAGACGCGCTGTTACTCCACAGGTATGGACTATTACTTGTAATTTCCAGAAATGTCTTCTTACTTTTAACTTTACACCATTTTACAACTTTCTTTAACATTACAGCATGATCATGTTGCAGTGATCCTGCTGGAACATGGCAGTGCTCGTGTGTGCCGTAGGGGTTTAGCTATATTATTAGAAGATGCGCTCGAACACGACGATGGTTCGTAGATGAACGAGAGTTTGCTCGACTTGACGTCACCGAGGAAGCAGTACTCGACCAGTTGGACCGAGCATCTCATACTCAGTGCTAGTGATACGCCGTGAAATATACTGTAATAACATGGAACGTGAAGAGAAAGACTCAGTGAAGTTGAAACTTCTTAGCAGGGAGTACAAATTAAGCGCGAAAGTGGGAATGAAAAGTGAAGTGTGGGATAAATTCGTGTTGGTGACTACTCAGGATGACCAGCAGGTGGGGTATGTATCTTGTAAATATTGCTCAACTCTGTTATCATTTTCGTCTGCTACCACTCACTTGCAAAAACACGTTTGCAAAATACGTCCTGACGTCAGAAGGCCACCAGATTCTGCTCCATTGGATTTAAAGGAGGCTATTACCCAGAAGTGTGTGAAAATGTGTACTACAGACCTTCGCCCATTTAATATTGTCTCGGGGTCCGGGTTTCGAGATCTGTCTCAGGAACTTATAAATGTCGGGGCAGATTATGGGCGTGTGGGTGCTGACGACATTCTTCCTCATCCCACCACCATCTCAAGGAATATACAAGCACAAGCGGATGCAATAAGGGCAAAAATGATGCCACAGATCATATATGCGGCGGAGAACTCTGCTTGTGCATGTACTGCGGACTTCTGGACTGACCCGTACAAGAAAATACATTTCCTCACTATCACAGCCCATTTTATAAACGATGAGTGGGTGCTACAAAGTTGTGTTCTGACAACAACACAGTTTCCAGACAAAAGTGAGGCAGGGGAAAACATCAAGGAGGAAATTGAGGAAAAACTTGCAGAATTGGGAATATATCCGGAGCATATGCGGAAAATCACCTTTGTCACGGATCAAGGACCAAACATTCAAAAAGCTCTTGGGACTTATTCTTATTATCCGTGTACGTCACACTGCATAAATAGAGTGCTCAAGCGTGTTTTTGATGACCAGTTCCTTGACATTGAGATTCTTACATGTCAGCGTACTATCAACGCTGCCAAACGTATAGTACGGTACATGAGCAAGATTGGTGCCGCCGAGCATTTTGAATCCACACTCAAGCAGGAAGTGGACACACGTTGGAGCAACCTATGTATGATGTTAAATTCTCTATATGTTGAATATGACAAAGTAGTCGAAGTGCTAACAAAAAACAATGCTGCAGAAAAACTAGAAGGCTATGATAATAATTTGGTGGGGCTTCTGGTAGAGTTCCTAAAACCGTTTAAAGAAGCGACCGATGTTCTAGAAGGAGATACATATCCGACCATTCAACTTGTGCTTCTTTGGTTGCATAGGCTGAAGTGCCATTGCATCAAAACAGAGCACGAAATCAAAGAAATTACAGCTCTCAAGGAACGTGCACTTCATTTATTAGAAGAAGAGGTTAAGATCCGAGATGTCCATAAGATTGGTACGTTCCTGTGGCCATCTTTCAAGAAACTAAGACTTCTCCCTCCAGAAGAGAGGGAACAAATCATCTGTACCGTGCGACAAATATGCTCAGAAATAGAAATTGGTGGACCATCTGAAGGAATACCTGTAACACCATCACCAATAAAGAAAATGAAGTCGTTGTTTCAAGAATGGCAGGAAGACAGTGGAGAGCCTGTAGAAAATAATGAAATAGATTTGTACTTAAGGAGGGAACATGTCGATGACGATGAACCGCTTCCCTGGTGGAACAAGAACAAAAACATTTATCCAAGACTGTCAGAAGTAGCAAGAAGAATATTTTGCATTCCTGCCACTAATGCAGCTAGTGAAAGAAACTTCAGTGTAGCTGGGAATCTGATATCAGAAATGGGAAGCGTGCTTGATCCGGAAAGAGTCAATGATATTCTTTTAATTCGTAGCATTGAGAAGACATTCAGCATGTTATAGTGTTATATAGGCTAAAATTTGAAGTGTATAAAATCTAATTTATATAGACCTACATTTTCTTATCCTCAAAATTTGTTTTAAACACTCCAGTTGTTAACCCTGTTTATGGATGGTTGCCAACAAAATGTGGTCAAATAATATATTTGTGTTATTTCTAAATTTCTGTTTCTGCCAATTGAAGACTTCCCCGGAATAAGAATGTAACCAACAAAACTGTAATTCCTATTTCAGAGAAAGAAAAATAATTTCAGGAATATATTTCATTACATTTACTATCGCAAGCATTTGCACACGTTTTCTTAGTCATGTGATGCAATAATTTATTTTTATAAATAAATGCTTTAAAATTTATTTTTTTTCACCTGCATCACATATTTTAAGAATCTGATGTTATAGTCTTTTTCCGAAGAGGTCTTCAGTTGTATCACTCTACATAATTGTGTTACAATAAACTATCCTTTGCATCTTTACATGAAAGTAAGTACTATTTCCAATTATTTTACAATAGCCTACTTTTTTTTTTAATTAAAATGTTTTATTATTTATAGGGCCTAATATTATTAAAATCTTACCATTTCATAAGATTTAACTTTCCTGTTCCTATCTTAACAGTCATGTAATAATAGTACAATATAAACTCTTGTGTAATCATTATGTCTTTCGTGAGAATTTCCTCATTTGTGTGCTTATTATGGAACAATAACATAATGCTTGTTGCTGAGCTATAAAATTCAGGTTTGTAATAATATATTATGAAACAAGTTTATAATGTTATACCTACTTCATTGCATGAATCAATGTTTAGGAAACCTAATTTTGATGACTGCAATAACTATATAACCTAAACGTGTTTTATATGCTTTTTTTGTATGACAGCATTATAAAACAATAAAGAAATGTAAGGATGAGTAGTTTGGAATCATGGTCCATGAAGAATGAGTTGCTATGACAACAGGTATTACTGCATGGAAAATTGTTTAATAATATTAATTTTACAGCATAAGTTAGGTTTTGTTTGGCATGGTTACATTTTACGGCACTGGTACAATAATGTAGGATATTATGCACGATTTCCACTAACAATAAACACTGTTCATAATGCTTGTTTAAAAAATATTTTCAGCATCAATAAAGACCATTTATAATGGTAGGCTTACATAAATATTCCACTCTTATTTCTTTGATGTGATTTAGAATATAAGCACACGTAGTTTAGTTGCAGATATGGATTGAATTTATTATAATGCAGTTGATTTTGGTTATAGCATCATCAAAGGGACTAAAGAAATTATGCCGCAGTAAACAAGTGTTACTATAAGAAAAAATAAATAAATACAGTAAATAAAATTCAAATAAATACATTAACATTATTATGTATTTTGTACACAACTATAATTTAATCTGTGGGGCTTAATTTTATATTATATGCTTACAATACTACAACTTTTTTAATACTTTACACTGTTGTTTTTATTTATTTTTAAAAATAAAACTACTGTACTGGATTGCAGAAATTAGTGAAACACGGAGTAAAATACCAGCATTAAAATACACACAGTAGTTCTACTCACAATTAAAATATTGTGGTTGAAATCTATAATTCTTTTTTCTGCTTCCTTTTTCCAAGATAGGCTACTGTATCTGTAAATATTTCTCTATTGTTCCTTAACCAAACCAAATTCATGGCACACATCCGTTTTCTTTTTACCATTCTCAATTTATTTTAAATAGAGGGAAATTTCCCAATAATGGACACCACTGGGGCAAAAATAAATGTTTGCTATTAAGAAGGTGTCCACTATTTAGAAATAGTATCAAAATCGTTGCCATTCTTTATATTCAACACTACTTATTTTATATGAATGTATATTCTCACACAATGCAAGATATTACTGCACAATATTTTGAAAATGGAAAATGTACAGGCTTCCTTTGAATTTCTGTCAGTGACAGTCTCTGTTTAATATACTGATACATAGAACTTAAATTTTAAAGAATTTATCCTTGGTTTCACTACTGGGATGAGGTAGTGTGCTGTACATTTTATGATCACTTATAATTGAAGACTGTAAACAACAAAGGTTGTAAGTACACAGAACAAAATTTGTCAGGAGAGACAAAACACATTTTTTTTTCCATGCAAATCATCTATACCCTTTTCGCTGTAAGAAAGATCCTAATGTAAACACAAGCACGTGGCTGTCATACCTGTGACTGGCTCCCAGTCGAAACACTCACACGACACAGGAAAATATAGTTCGTATTTGGAAACCATAACCTTGTATTACTTGAAAATAAAAATTGAATTCTAGTTATTAAATACGATGAAGGATGTAACTTCACTCATATGTAAAACACTATGTAAAAGAAAAGCTACTTTTATATTTTATTTACTGTATGCTGTAAGCGGATGAATACTAAGAGTAATACCAAGGTAGTCTGTTCTTGTAATACGCTGACGTCACTTGAGCTTGTTCTCGTAAGCACGTGATAATATGGCTTCTGTATCCTCAATGTTGTGGTTACCAGTACTAAACGTAAGAATGGAAACCCTCTCAAAAACGGAGAGAAATACAGTAAATAGTGTTGAATGTATATAGTAAGTTAAGCGAGTTGAATCCAATTAATTAATTATAAAGTAAATGTTACCTAAGCAAACGAATGAATAGTAGTGAGGTTAGGTCTACTTTGACGAGTAACGGGAAATGTTTAACATGGAACAGAATGTACAACAGTAGGCGGGATCACTTACTGACAATCTCTGGCGCCAAAAGCGGCCAATCAAGCCTCACTTCAGTCACGTGACATTGTTTACAGTAGGATTATTCTTACAACGAAAAGATTATACTACTGATGATATGTGATTGCTTATATTAGCTAGGATTTACTTCGTCTTTGAGTTTCAACATATGAATTTTGTAACTTATTGGGCTTCACAAATGCAACCTGTTTTGACACCCACTTAAGAAATAACAAAAATGGCTCTTACAACCTTTGTTGTTTACACTCTAGAATAAATTGTTTAATTTTATTATTTATTTATTTGTTATTAACATTTCCGTTTATAGTAAACAAGTAAATTTTTATGAGTATTAAAGTTAATTCACAATTAAAACTGAACATAAACTCAACATAAACCATAGAAGTTTGCAGTCAGGTTATTTAATGATTTACATAAACACTGACATTAACATTATGGTACCGTTAGACGATAACATCAAAGTATGCAAACTACAAACTTCCATGTTCATGCTTAAGTGATTTTACAACAACACACAATCATATAGCGCTGAAGTATACAACAGGAAATGATGAAACGACGTCGTTCTTTTGTTTCCATGGTTATGAAGTACCTTTGCGGTTATGTGAATGATGCTATGATTTTTTTTAATTTGACGGTAACATTTGCATTCTGAAGTTTCTTTCTTTACCAAAAACCAATCTATAACCTGTGTTTTGCTGAAGGCATAACACGGGTATTTACAATGTTTACATTACTATTATGAATTTAACTGTTAGTGTGTGCAGAAGATACTGTTGATGAAGATAGTCATATCGATGGTGTTGACTCAGGGGTAGGATGCAGTCTGTCAACAGTTATCGAGCTATCTGTGGAGGCTATTCAGGATAACTGCAGAGAGGTGGCGGTACTTGTTTATCCTGTAAAGGTATGAACAGAACGGAAGCAGCCATGATTGGTCAGGAATTTACGTTTTCATTATGAATGTGGTACAATACTTTATCCTGGTTCGAGTCCCTATGGGGAAGGAATTTTCTCATGAAATTTCGGCCAGTGTATGAGACTAGTATCTATCCAGCATGGTGATGAATTTGGAGAGCTATGATAGTGAAATCCGGTTTTTTTAGTTGGTTATTTAACGACGATGTATCAACTACGAGATTATTTAGCGTCGATGACATTGGTGATTGCGAGATGGGCCGAGGATTCGCCATAGATTACCTAGCATTCACCTTACGGTTGGGGAAAACCTCGGAAAAAACCCAACCAGGTAATCAGCCCAAGCGGGGATCGAACCCATGCCCGAGTGCAACTTCAGACCGGCAGGCAAGCGCCTTAACCGACTGACGCCGGTAGCTGAATCCGGTTTCGAAAACCAATTATACCAGCTGGAGAGATCATTGTGCTGACTACAGGATACCTCTGTTCTGGTTGGATGATCGTTCACCTCTGCTGAAACATGTGGGCGTGAGGCCAACAGTCTACTGGTCAGCCTTAGCCCTTCATGAACTATCGTGCCATGGATTATTATTATTATTATTATTATTATTATTATTATTATTATTATTATTACTATTACTATTATTATTATATTTTATCAAAATATGTAATCTTTGGGAACTTTAGAATGCAGGTAAGTAGCTAAAAACTGTGCATTATGAGATATCACAGCCAAATGTACAGAGAAGTTTGTAAATCCAAGGAAAATACATCCATTTCACTAAGTGATTTTTCTTTGGTGCAAGGAAGAGTACAATTTTTTGAGCCAGGGGAAATATTCTTTATTCACTAATTAAAGTCATTACTCATTTTAAGTTGATACTTTGTAATAACATTTACTAAGCTAGCCAAAGGTCCACCATTGTGGCTGAGGGGTTAGCGAGTCTAACTTCGAACCCAGCTGGCCCAGGTTCGATTCCCGGTCAGGACGAGTTGCCTGGGTCAGTTTCTTCCCTCACTCCTACGGATGAATATCAGGTAACTTTATCACGCAATTGGAACCCCACTTATATTCGCCACTTCCTTTCCTCTTCTATCATCCTTTCATTCATCATCCCGTTACTTCTGGTTTTCAGATCGCTCTACAGGCGGCCCTCCGAAGCTGCTGACTCTCTCGACCGGCCTCTGTGGATTGTATTCAAGTGATGATGAGCTTCTGCAACAAAACCCGGGGCAGACCTTCTCAGGGGAGGACTTTCGCCTCGGACTGTTAAGAGAGCTTTGGGGGGTTGCCAAAGCAGGAGTGGTACATGGACCGGTTGTTAAGGGGGTCAAATGGTTAGGTCTATGCGCGTAGGGGATCGGTGGGCACGCAACTCATCCCATATAGGGGGGGTGTACAATAGACCTCAGGTCACAGTGCATGGGATGTTCCCTCCCTCCTAACAAGAAAAAAAAAGCTGGCCAAAGTCACTGATCCAGGCATAATTATTCGGAATACACTGCATGGCCATTTTTAGAGATCTTCACTTGTTTCTCCTCTCCTTTAGTTCAAGGCTGAAACAGTTTGCTTACGATGAAAGAGTAATGGAACGGAGAAAAATTCTCTTCGGCACCGGGATTTCAACCCGGGTTTTCAGCTCTACGTGCTGATGCTTTATCCACTAAGCCACACCGGATACCCATCCCGGTGTCGGACAGAATTGTCTCAGTTTAAATTCCAACTCTTGGGTTCCCTCTAGTGGCCACCCTCTGCACTACGTCATAGATGTCTATGAACGTAGGACCAAAGTCCACACATGTGCTGAGGTGCACTCGTTATGAGTGACTAGTTGGCCGGGATCCGACGGAATAAGCGCCGTCTTAAATCACGAAGTGATTTACGCATATCATATATATTATTTTAATGTACAGAAGTACTTATGATATTTCCATGCAGATATTCTGCGTCATCGTACGATGAAAGAGTAATGGAACGGAGAAAAATTCTCTCCGGCACCGGGATTTGAACCCGGGTTTTCAGCTCTACGTGCTGATGCTTTATCCACTAAGCCACTAGCTGTATTCTAGAGTTTAGCTAATCTTGTGTTAATTTGGATAGTGACAAATCTCTTTTGATACTTCATTTGTTTTATTACAGTCTTTATCTATTTCTGTTTAATATAAGAGTAAATTACGGAAATATACGAACTGAAAGAAATACTGAATCAAATAATCAGCCACAATGTCTACATCAACTGTTTAGAATCTCTATGAGTCAAGACATGCCTTTGAAGATGATGAGGTAGTGCAAAACACTTTTCACAAATTTTGCACATGAAACGCTTCTCCCCTGTATGAATTACAAAGTGTTGTCGAAGAACATCAGATCGTGAAAAACTCTTATAACAAACACGGCATTTAAAAGGTTTAGCATTAGTATGGATTGATTCATGTCTTTGAAGACTTTGAAGTGTTGCAAAAACATTCCCACAAAATTTGCATTTGAAAGGTTTATCGCCTGTATGAGTAGCTATATGTTTATGTAGTTTTCCAAGTCGTGAAAAGCTCATATCACACTTGTCACATTTGTAACGCTTATCACCTGAATGAATTTTTAGATGTTGTCGAAGATGATCAAGGCGACCAAAAACTTTACAACAAATGTCGCATTTGACATTCTTGTTGGCCTTGTGGTTTGACTGATGTATTTCAAGGAGATCTAGACGTGCAAAACTCTTCTCACAAGTGTCACAATTGAAAGGCTTAACTTCTTTGTGAGATAATTCATGTTTTTTAAGATTCCGATAACTTTTGTAAGTATTGTTACAAATGTCACATTTGAAATGCTCACCACTTGTGTGGATAGATTTGTGCTGTCGAAGAACATCAGGTCGTGCAAAACTCTTATAGCAAACACCGCATCTGAAAGGTTTAGCATCATTATGGATAAATTCGTGTCTCTGAAGATTATGGAGTCTTGAAAAAATATTTCCACAAATTTTGCACTGAAAAGTTTTATCGTCTCTATGAGTTTTTAGATGTTGCTGAAGGTGATGGAGACGTACAAAAGCTTTACAACAAATACCGCATTTGTTCTCACAAATTTCACTTCTGAAACCGTTAGTGCTGTCTTCGGTTGGTGTGTGGGCTTCATAATGACCAATTTCTGTAGAAGTTTCCTCCCCACTGTTGCATTTCAAAGCCTCTTGTCCCAAGTGAATAAGTCCATGTTGTTTTAGTAGTTGTGGTGTAAAAGGGTCACCTCCACATGTAGAATCTCGCTGTGTTTGTTTCATGAATGGGTGCATTAACAAGCCAGAGTCTTGTCCGATCTTATGGAAATTTCTGGTGTCTCCATAACGGAGTTGCTCCAGGGACCTGTAAATTCATTGTTTATTGATCAGAGATATTATCAAGCTTTAACAATTGAGAAACTCATTTTCGAAACGTCTCTTGTCCTCCTGATAACGAAAATAGTTTTCTGTGCCCATGCATTCTTCAAATATATAGTGAGGATCACATAGAAACAGTTCCCAAACAGCAAATATTGCTGTCTTGTCAGTGTTGCCAACTGTTACCAGATATCACTACATGACGTAAAATCACGATCCTATTTACTAAATGACTTATTTACTCGCTGAGGAGACGGCCTCCAGATATGGAGGGTAACTGTGAATGTATTGAATAAGCAATCGCGGACACCTGATGAGGGGTGGTTCTTTTGAAGAGGTGGAGAAGTTCAAATATCTGGGAGCAATAGTAACAAATATAAATGATACTCGGGAGGAAATTAAACCCAGAATAAATATGGGAAATGCCTCTTATTATTCGGTTGAGAAACTTTTATCATCCAGTCTGCTGTCGAAAAATCTGAAAGTTAGAATTTATAAAACAGTTATATTCCTGGTTGTTCTGTATGGTTGTGAAACTGGGACTCTCACTTTGAGAGAGGAACATAGGTTAAGGGTGTTTGAGAATAAGGTGCTTAGGAAAATATTTGGGGCTAAGAGGGATGAAGTTACAGGAGAATGGAGAAAGTTACACAACACAGAACTGCACGCATTATATTCTTCACCTGACATAATTAGGAACATTAAATCCAGACGTTTGAGATGGGCAGGGCATGTAGCACGTATGGGTGAATCCAGAAATGCATATAGTGTGTTAGTTGGGAGGCCGGAGGGAAAAAGACCTTTAGGGAGGCCGAGACGTAGATGGGAAGATAATATTAAAATGGATTTGAGGGAGGTGGGGTATGATGATAGAGAATGGATTAATCTTGCTCAGGATAGGGACCAATGGCGGGCTTATGTGAGGGTGGCAATGAACCTCCGGGTTCATTAAAAGCCAGTAAGTAAGTACTTTACCTTTATGTTGGAAGGTTATTCTAAATAGTTCAATAATAATTTGTAATATATTTTCATAGGCAAATATATGAGAATGGGAGGAAATTAATCACATGAAAAGTGTCTTGCTATGTTCTATTCTTTTATTCCTTTACATTATCATTAGCATTAATAGGCTAGTAATGTCAACATACAACAAAGTACAGTACATATAATATTCAAGAATTAAAATAATCTGTTCCAACTATTAACTATTATGTATTAATATTAATACTAATATTAATTAATTATTAATAAGTTCAAATTTCACTACCTTCCAGTAACCGACTCTTAAATCTAGTAGTTTTTACTTTTCAAGGAAGCCAGTACCAAAGACGCTTCTCACAGCTACGAACATAATACCAACATAACAGTTACAAAAACACTACCAATTGTAGTATTTATCAGTACCGAAATTCGAAACAAAGTTGGTAAAAGAAAATTCAACCTTCAAACTAGAAAATCACCATAATCCACTAGCATATGTAGTAATAGGGGAAAAATGGTTAGGTTTCAGGCTAGGGTATTAAGTAAGCTGGCCCGCAGTGTAACTCTACATAAAACTGTCATTATTTGGCTTCAGAATGCCCTGTAAACCACTAAAATCTTGCGTTAAAAGTAACTATTGGAATCAAACTGACTCCTGTTCACAGCAGAATTTGCGACAAGATATTAGGTCCAGCTTTGGAATCAAAGAGTCTCATGCTCCCATTTGATTGTAAATGCGCCCAAACTCTTTTGTTTCATAATTTTAGTCTGTACAAAAGAAACCAAATGACCTGGAAATGTACAAAAACTTGCCCAGACATGTTCAAACATTTTTAACAAGAGCCAGAACAGGTCACATTGTCACACAATTGTACCTACACCGATTTCACATTTCTGATAATCCTACTTGTCTGTGGTGTAATAATCATGATGAAGATCTGGAACACATTCTCCTATACTGTCCATCCATAAACCACACAAGAAGTAAATTAAAATCATCAGTACCAGTTGCAGAAGACACAGCCCTGCAGTATATATTGACTACACCCCACCTCTGGCTACTAGCAACAGGCATCTATAATGAACACCGATCAAAATACCCCTCATTTCTCATGAAAAACAACAACTGAATAGACTACAATGGACTATAGCGGACTTTATGTTGTCAGCAAACAGCTGGATACATTAAGAAGATTGATTGATAATGTCTCTTGCCTAGCTGGTAAGAAATTTTACACCTGAAAACTTTTTCGTGATTTCCCACAAAGTTATGGGAAAGGACAAGGGTCTTTTGAAAATAAGCTCCTCAATTGTGAATTATACATACTAATATACTCATATTATATATCTATGGAGTAGCGAATCTTAATCTACTCTTTATTCAGATTGTTTTTAATCAAGAAAATTTGTTTCCATCCCTGATCACATATATAACAGATTGGCCAACTCCATGTTAAAAACGGTAACACGTGAAAGAGAACAACCACCAGGATCACCACTGCCGATTGGAAACAACCGCTAGATGGGAGTACAGTTGCTCCATGCAAGTCAATTGAGTTATAACGTGATTTCTTATGCAGTAGCTGGATGGCAGGATATTAAACTAATAAAAGTTGTTGCCGTTAAAGCCTATAAGGCTGAGCAATCAGTAAGTATATGTGATCAGGGTTTTCACAAAATTCAGTAAGTAATTCAGTTCCAAAGTCAAGACATCACGTTAATATGGAGTTTTAGACCTTAAAGGGAAAGATGTTCACCTATGTAGCAATTGGCATTGTCACATGACAGAACATTTCATTGCAGCTGGGTTCCCATAATGGATTTAAAAAAAACGGAGACATTTGCAAATTCTTACTTTAAAAACCTGGGAGCCACTGGCGTGGCTCAGTCGGTTAAGGTGCTTGCCTGCCGGTCTGAAGTTGCGGTCGGGCGCAGGTTTGATCCCAGCTTGGGCTGATTACCTGGTTGGGTTTTTGCGAGGTTTTCCCCAACCGTAAGGTGAATGCCAGGTAACCTATGACGAATCTTCGGCCTCATCTCGCTATCACCAATCTCATCGACGCTAAATAACCTCGTAGTTGATACAGCGTTGTTAAATAAACAACTAAAAAAAAAAAGCTGGGACAATTTGTAAAAAAAAAAAAAAAAGGGGAGGGGACACATTAAAATTAGGAAAATCGAAAATAAATCTCTTAGCGTTTCATTTTAAATAAGGATTTTATCGCAATTTAAAATCCATTGCCTTCATCCGAGTTTCAACCACAGACCTCGGCTCCAACAGTAGATCACAGTAACTGCTACACCACCGAGGAAGACTAAATGTTTCGCATCTTACAGCTTCTATGATATACTTGAAGAAAGCACAGCAACAGGGAAGTTCACACACTGTCTACTCACCTATTAGTCATATCGTCGTCCTCTTCCACCATGTCTTGCAGAGGTTCTTCCTTAATTGCATCTGTTTTGCTCCTATCATCCTGAAGAAGAGAAATGTCTTAATTATGTGATACGGAATGACATGGAAATGTTTAATAAAAGGAGACATCAAAATATGTAATGCTGACAACTAAGTATATCGATCGTCTAGTTCAAAAGTTGTTGTTGTTTTCTAATGCCAACAACTTTAGAAAACAACAACAACAACTGAAGCGTTCAAAAGTGCGACAACTCAAAAAAACAAGTTTTGAGATATCTTCAGTTGAAAGTTTCAAATAAATCACTTAGAAAGGAACAGAGTTCTGGTTCATAACCACGACAATTAGAAATGAGTCAGTATTCAGGACGAGTATATCACAGTCTTCCAGTTCATTATTAATACATTTCGAAATGTACTAATAATGAATTAGTAAAGTCCATAGTTATAATTATTTCTAAAGCAGTTTATTTAGTTTTTTTTTCTTTTCGGTTGTAAATATGACTTATCTCAATACTGAATCAGAAAGAGCTCCGAAAGGGGCTTTCAGTAGTTTAAATAACTAAAAAATTGCATTTTTGAGTTGTCGCACTTTTGAACTGGACGATCGATATTATAGTAAAATTGGCATACAATACCAGTGACAATCATATTCCTACTCTTATGGTAAGCCATGTGTCACAGCAAACTAATTTGTTACGGGTCCTTCAGTCAGTGGTCCACTGAAATGTTAGTATTATCAGGAAATATTTTTATTTTGCAAAATAATAGGGATATTAAACTACGAAAATAACTGCACTTAATTAGATAAAAAATATTTACTATATCCCAGTCCCCTATTCTGGGAAAAGAATGTGCAAGTTGGGAAGTTTATGTAAATATATATATTTTTTATTTATTGCGTTGTAGAGTATATGTTCACCAATTTTGTTGAGAGAGGGAGGGAGGGAGGGGGGGAGAGGGGAAAAAAGAGAGAGAGGGAAAGGGAGAGGGAGAGGGAGAGGGAGGGAGAGGGGGGAGATGAAGAGGGGGAGAGAGGGGAGGGAGAGGGGGAGAGAGGGGGAGGGAGAGGGAGAGAGAGAGTGTGTGTGTGTGTGTGTACGCAAAAAAAAAAGAGAAGAGTGACATAAAAGATTGATTCATCTATTATGAAAACAAAATTGACAGTGGAACCTTGGTTTCGAGTAACTGGACATACATAAATCTCCTATTAAAATTACTTTTTAGGCATATAGAGTATTATTTGGAAGACCTGAGGGGAAAAGACCTTTGAGGAGGCCAAGGCGTAGATGGGAGGATAATATTAAAATAGATTTGTCCACTGCTGTGGAGTAATGGTCAGCACATCTGGCTATGAAACGAGCGGGCCTGGATTCAAATCCTGGTTTACATAAATTACCTAGTTGGGGTTTTTTCTGGGGTTTTCCCTCAACCAATTCAAGCAGAATTGCTGGGTAATTTTCGGCGTTGGACCTCGGACTCATTTCGCCATCATTAATTCACATATTATCATCATCATCATCAACAGCTGAAGGCATCTCAACACTGGATCCAATGCAACAAGCTACCAATTTTTTAATTTCTACAATTCTCATCATATCTTCTTGAAAATTTTACATCAGTTAGATACTGCAAAAATACATGTGCACTTCCACACCTGTGGAGTAACGGTTAGCGCGCCTGGCCGCGAAACCAGGTGGCCGGGTTTCGATTCCCGGTCAGGGCAAGTTACCTGGTTGAGGTTTTTTCCGGGGTTTTCTCTCAACCCAATATGAGCAAATGCTGGGTAACTTTTGGTGCTGGACCCCGGACTCATTTCACCGGCATTATTAACTTCATCTCATTCAGACGCTAAATAACCTAAGATGTTGATAAAGTGTCGTAAAATAACCTACTAAAATAAAAAAATATATACATGTGCACAAGTTTTCTCACATTTATGTTGAAAAATGTGCCCAGAAAAGAAAAGTTTTATTAAAATTAATGTCTGTTTTTAGGAAACATTTCTCTGGGTGTCACAAAAAAGATAATCAATTTGCTAAAAGTTTAGAATAAAGCTAAGACTCCCTATAATGAAATGGTGCATTGATTTTTTTCCTGGTCAAAGTAGTTCATCGAATCCTCGGGGGAGCAAGAGAAGAGGAAGACCCAGGATAACGTGGCAGCGTTCTGTTCAAGAAGAAGCCCAAAATCTAGGGAAGAACTGGCAGAGAAGTGAAGGCCTGGCCTCTATTAGGTCAAAATGGCGCTCTTTTGTTGTGGCCCTATGCTCCCCATAAAGAGACGCAGGATATTGTATGTAATGTACTTCATTAATAAAAAAAAAATAGTTTAAACTTCTTCTCTTTTATTTCCCCTTTGACATGCACATATTTACATCAATAAAATACAGAACACCTAGCCTCTAATGAGGCACTCAGCAATCTCTCTCCTCTGTATTCACTCACTGCACCAACCAACCATATTAACGAATAACAAAATATTTTCAAAGAAATTACAAAAGAATTGAAATTAGACCAGAAATTTCTTAATAGCGGGAAATTCTAAATAAGAACTACATACTAAAATTGTCCGCTTTCTTTCGTAAGGACGATAAAAAAACATATGAAAATTGGTCTTTGGTTTCTTCCGAGGTTTTCCACAGCCATGGGACTGAAGCCGGATGGTTTATGGCGAGTCCTTGGCATCAACCTCCTTTGATTAGATTACTCCCCTTTGATTTGATTACCTGGTTGGGTTTTTCCGAGGTTTTCCCCAACCAAAAGGCAAATGCTGGGTAATATTTTGGCGAATCCTCAGACCTCACCTCATCTCACTACATCTCGCCAAAATATTGTAAAAAATTGCACAAAATTGTAGAAAATTACTAAATTGTAAAACTATAAAAATTTGTAAAAATTGTAATTGTAATATTGTAAAATTTTGACTTGTTCCACATCTTAAAGCCTCAGTGCTCATGTAAGATCTATGGAATAAAATGAATGAATGAATGAATGAATGAATGAATGAATGAATGAATGAATGAATGAATGAATGAAAACAACTCACCAAAACTTCAGACTTCAACACAGGGTAAGTAACGGAAACTTCATTTTCTTCGTCTTTTATGTCTGCTACGATATCATAAGGTTCCTCTTTAATGTCACTGGCATCCACTTTACATGAATTACTTTCCTGTGTAAGAAATTAGAAAAACAAGTAACTTACACTTTGTACCACAAATTTTTCTTAAGCAGAACAATTTCTTTGTTGGTCATGGAATCACAGAAAGATAGGATATATATTCACTCACACAAGAGAGACTTTCTTCATCTTCTCCATTTCTGTCATCCTCCTGTGCAGCCAATGGATCAATGTCTGGTTCTAATTTAATCCCATCCATGGGAACTGAAATGCAAATATAAATGTGTTTATCTGACAAAATATATTTAATTTCATGATCAGAATTATTGGACATTCACTAAACAAGCATACTGGCTAAATTAACCTATTGCTGGAATATTATTCCATGAAAACTAGCCCGAAATATTCATTATAATAATTCGATGGTGTTTGGGTAAAGGGGATTAAGTCAGTTATTGTGCGAATGGAGTTTTGTTTAACAGGTGAATATACAAGTTAAATTCTACAAGTGGGTGTGCAAAATACAAAAGAGCACTAGCATTTGATGTGTTTTATTTGTGTAGAAAATTATTTGCGACAAGGATCCAATGTTTAATTTCCATTTATCTCAAAACTCATTTTATGACCTATCTCCTTTACCCAAACACCATGGAATTGTTATATTATTTCAGTATGACACCAATTTTAAAGCGTCAGATACACCATTGGCCTGCAAAAATTTAGTGACATTTGTTATATCTCAGCTACTATAAAAGCTAAATGAACAAAACTTTTCATTAACATTAGGAGTAATCAGGATCCGTCTGTGCTTATCTGTTTAACAAATATTGGTTGTTATAATACTTGTCACATTAGTTTATTCAGTTTTTAACGTTTTCGGCTTGAATAAGCCATCTTCAGAAAAGTTATATGCCTAATTACACGAATGAAATTGGTACATGTGTATATAGTACAAAATAGATGAATCAGTTGAAATTAAAAGCCTCTATGGTGATAAATATTGAACATAAATTGATTAAAATATTAAAATACTAAAACTAGGGCTATATGAGCCATGGTCAAAGGTTATTAAAATACAGTTGTCTATCCACCACCTGCGACTACAGGGATGCCATCACAGTACATACGATATTGAATCACCTTCATTCTAGTCAGCATTGGACACTACCGCAGATGGTCCAACATATAGTAATTGTAACAATATTGCACATGTTTTAATATTTTTGTATTTTAATAACCTTTGACCATGGCTCATATAACCCTTGTTTTAATATTTTAATCAATTTATGTTCAATATTATCACCATAGAGACTTATAATTTCAACTGATTCATCTATTTTGTACTATATACACATGTACCAATTTCATTCATGTAATTAGGCATATAACTTTTCTGAAGATGGCTTATTCAAGCCGAAAACGTTAAAAACTGAATAAACTAATGTTGTTGTTTTCTAATGCCAGGCGTTTGACAATAAAGTCATTTGACCTCTTGCACTCCAATATTTTTCAAAGATATTATCATGGTCAGCCACTGAAGCACAGATTTTGAGGTGTTCCGAATCCATTTCTTGGTTTGAGTTGCACAATGGGCAGTTACAAACTAATGTGACAAGTATTATAACAACCAATATTTGTTAAACAGATGAGCACAGACGGATCCTGATTACTCCTAATGTTATTGTATTAGCTTATTGGTTCTCACTATGCCTTAAAAAAAAAAAAAAAACATTTCATGCTTAATATACATACATTACACTTTACAGACCGATTATTTAGTCCTGCTACGCGAAAGAGAGGAAGTAATAGGAGTAGTGGGGAGAGTTCTGGAGTAGAGATAAGGGCGAGCGGTCGGTAAAGAAATGCAGTACAGCTTAACTCTACTGGAAACACAAAGCTATACCGCATGCATGACATCCGATCGTTCAGACTGTAGGCAACAGACTAACCTGAACATCCCTTGGCGTAACTTAATGGACTGCCTGACCCAGGCGCAGATCACTGGCGACTGTCAGGACTAAATAATCGTACTGTATAAAACATTATTCAGGATATTAAAATAGCTAATAATTACCTTAAAAATAATATTAAATTTGCATATTTTCTTTTGCAAACGTAAAGCATTTAAATAATAAAATATACAATAATAATTAATTATATATCTGCATGATTCTTTTACAAAAATATTCTAAAGACCTATAGCAACAACATAGTCTAGGATCTTTTACCTGATCCTTCAGGAAAAACGTTTTTCTTAAAAAAATTCTAGAACATTTAATATTGAAGGTAACAATTACGAACAAAAATATTTCTTGAAGGAATAGGTAAAAGATCCTAGACTATGTTGTGGATGAAGGTCTTTAAAACATTCCAGTAATAGAAACATGCAGATAGATAATTAATTGTATATTTTGTTATGTAAATGCTTTACAGTTGTAAAAAAAAAATATGCAAGTTTGATATTATTTTTACAGGTAATTATTAGCTACGTATTTAATATTCTGAATTGTGTTTTATAAAGTGTACTATATGTATATTAAGCATGAAAAGTTTTATTCATTTAGTTTTTATTGTAGCTGGAACATAAAAAAAAGAATGAACTTCACTAAATTTTTGCAGGCCAATGATGTACCTTCCCCCTTAAACGTTTGTAGCATACAATGCTGAAGAACAAGGTTAGGTGCAAATAAGTTAACTAAAATTATATTGAAATTAATTACATATTTCACTTATTTGAGAGCAAATGTAGGCCTATATCGTTACCTGGCAGCATTTTGCTATTTATTTTCCTTTTTATTTATGTATTTGGTGGTGTTTTGTATACACCGATCAATACAAGTACCAAGTCATTTGGACCTTTACCTTTACAAGAGGCAGATTGTAAAGATGAAACGGTGCATGAGGTGTGTCTATCTACTCTGTCACAGATGAAGACTGGTGAGGTGAGTAGCTGAGTTATTTTAGCTTACAGTAAATGATTTTGTTAGTTGTTGTTTTCTAATGCCAGGCGTTTGACAATAAAGTCATTTGACCTCTTGCACTCCAATATTTTTCAAAAATATTATCATGACCAGCCAATGAAGCACAGATTGATTTTGTTAGTAGGTTACATAATTTTACATTTTAACACTGAATATTTTTAGAGTTTGATCTCTCATAAGAATATTGAGGTGAGTTTGTAGTTTAAACAGGTGGCATGGTAATTAAAATGGACGTTAACAACAATATCAATAATGATGACGCTTATGATAACATTAATGTGGACACTAAATGTAAATATAGTGAAAATGTTTCATCTTTCTGAAGTTTAAAGTAACTGCTGAAAGTGATCTCCATTTTCAGCCAAACCCATGTAAGCAGTCCAAGTGGGAATCGAACCCGCGACTGAGCGCAACTCCAAATAAGTAGGCAAGCGCTTTAGCCGACTGAGCTACCCCGATGGCCTAGAAACATTATTGTGTTCGGGTTTTCACTAAAGAAATGCTGGCAACACTACATACACCCCCGTTTACCACATGTAGAGTAACTTTCACGTACACTTAATACAATTTTCGGTATTTCAATGCCATGCAGGCCTATTCTGTGAATTCACATATCCTTAGAGGTGCAAACAACTTCGTGTACTGATCAAAACAATTCACGAAGGTAGCTGGATCTATGACAATGTACATAGGACACATACAGCCTTCAAGAAGTAATTATTATATTTTAATCGAAATATTCAACAACTACGAAATAAAATACAGTTGACATATTACTCCTAGTTACATAAAGAAAAGGGCTGTTACCTTTAATTTACAAAAACTAAGTACGTATTACTTTATTCTATAAGCCAACACAAAACTTTCTTTTAAAATTATAAACGATCATGTTGCAGTGAGTATGGTCTATCATTCATGACCCTAATTGGAATGTGTTGACGGCCTGTAAGTGGAACAGAAAGGATATGTGCCTGACATCCACTTGCATCCTTTTTGCACGAAGTAGGGCATTCGTCACTAATCTGTCTCCTAATCAAATCCTATGACTTTATCATTCATAATGCGACTTATTCTATGGCACAACAGTCCACGTAAGGACTCAGTGGTGTAGCCAGGAAATTAAGATGGAATGGGTGGCAGGAGGATAGGGTTGTCATATGTTCTTAAGCGGGATTGTCCTGAATTTTAGCTTTCAGAAAGATGTCCTGCCTTAATTTTTAATTTCTTGCAAATGTCCTGAACTTTTAATATTGCTCAGAATTCTTGACAAGTTTTAAAAAGTTTAACTCACTTATCGGAGACTGCAGAAAAGCTGAAGCTGTCATTTTCCCCCAGCTTTTGGAGATAAATTTGCTTAATAACAATGACTGCACGAATGCCAGTGACCCACTTTACACCGCTTTCCATCAAATACTTCACTTCTACTTCTATGTCATTCCAAGCTGGAACATCTTCTGACAAGCTTTGCTTTAGTCTCTTTAATAATGTAGTCCTTAGATTTTACAAATACTGGTACCTAGAAAATTCTAGTCACTCACCTTTGAACAATTTCTGTCTTATACTTATCAGACAGGGAAATTCTTAAAAATAAAAATCCATGGCGCTACAGCTCTTTGCAGGGCCAAGACTGACCAGTCAGCTGCTGCACGTCCACATGCTGAAGCAGAGGTGGACGATTATCCAACCAGACTGGAGGTATCGTGTAGTTAGCACGATGATCACCCCAACCATTATAGCTGGTTTGCGAAACCGGATTTCCGCTACCTATCGTAGTTCCCCTAGAGTATCATGATGCTGGGTGCGCACCGGTCCCATACATTGGCCGAAATTTCATGAGAAAAAAATTCTTCCCCCATGAGGACTCGAACTAGCGCGCATTCCATAACGCGAGTCCTAGGCAGGATGTCTTAGACCGCAATGCCACGGCATGGGACAAAATTTTTTTAATAGAACATCTTTACTCATTAGGTAATCATGAAATGTAACACATTTTATGGCTTCAAAATTATATTGTAACATTAAAATTAATTTTACAGAGGTCACTTTTAGCCTATGCTTTCAACAGTCTATTGGCTATTCATTATGGAAAAAAATCCTTCTCATTCTGGCATTATGTCTAGGAAAAACAAAAATAAAACTGATCCAGTTTCAGTAGTAAGTATGATTGTCAACACAAAACATTAAAGTAAATGTAAACAATTTGTAACTGTACAAAATAAATCCAGTTTAATGTTATTTTCTGAGGTATTAATACGATCATGCGCCGTGGCGTCGCGGTCTTAGGCAAACCGCCTAGGACTCGCATTATGGAATGCGCACTGGTTCAAGTCCTCACGGGGGAAGAAATTTTCTCATAAAATTTCGGCCAGTGTATGGAACATGTGCCCACCCAGCATCGTGATGCACTTGGGGAGCTACGATATGTAGCGAAATCCGGTTGTGAATACCAGCTATAACGGCTGGGGGGATCATCGTGCTAACCACACAATACCTCCATTCTGGTTGGATGATCGTCCACCTCTGCTTCGGCACGTGGGCGTGAGGCCAGCAGCCGGCTGGTCGGTATAGGCCCTTCACGGGCTGTAGCGCCACGGATTATTATTATTAATACGATATCTTCAAACACTGTCATTAATATTATTATTACATGCAATGGGGGGAGGGGGGTATGAAGGAACATAATAATTATGTAGATTTGTCAAGTCAAAATGTTCTGAATTTGTTATTGGTATGGAAACCCTAGGGATGGGGAGGGGGCAAAATTTTTTTTGCAACATCACTTTGTAAATATGCCCATAACTTACATGCAACATATTTAAAAGAAGTGAAGAATGTAAACAGCAAAAGTTGTAAGTGCAAAGAACAAAATTTTTCACGAGAGACAAAACACATTTTTTTTTTTTCATTTAAATCACCTACATCTGATGACATCTGCAATTGCATACATTAACTAGGATGTACTTCCTCCTTGTATTTCAACATAATTTTGACCTTTGTAGCTTACTGGGCTTTACACATACAACTAGTTTTGACGACCACTTCAAAAAATGGCTATTACAACCTTTGTTATTTACACACTAGAATTATTATTTGATACTATGAAATTTAAAAACAATGTAGATTCCTCAAAAGTTGTTATAAAGCAAAATCCATTCTCTGGTGTTGCAGAATGAATGAACAGATACTGGCCCTAAATAAATTATGTTGAGAATGGTAGCTTCATATCTTTAAAAATCATCGGTCAATTTAAAATAATTTGGCAGCAAAAATGGATTTGTTAGTCTAAGATTCTAAATATCGATCAATGTTGATAGAAACAGAGAAACAATATTTTTCGCTACTTACAGACCTCTTACTAAATCTACGTATTACTCTGTGAAAAGATTTATTAAATCTACATACTTAGACTTCAACAAACAAAATTTAATAACACAATCTCATGCGAAAAAATGGAACTCTCTGCATCAAAATCCACAGTTAATTCCCGATTTACCACGAAAATCGTCTGTAGCTGCATTTAGATTGGCAACAGGCCATGATTGTTTGGCCAAACACCTGCATAGAATTGGAATATATCAGTCCCCTAACTGTCCATTGTGCAACTCAAACCAAGAAATGGATTCGGAACACCTCAAAATCTGTGCTTCAGTGGCTGGCCATGATAATATCTTTGAAAAATATTGGAGTGCAAGAGCTCAAATGACTTTATTGTCAAACGCCTGGCATTAGAAAACAACAACAACTTTATTTTTGCTTCCAGTGTTTACATTTCATCACAGTAATGACAACAACAGCAATAATAATAATAATAATAATAATAATAATAATAATAATAATAATAATAATAATAATATAACCGTTTTGCACTATCACGTCAGGTTTTGAAATTATCGACGAAATTTTATTTTTACATGGAACACGGTTCGTCGAATTTTTTTGTCGTTTTTCCAGATGATGTAGAATTTCACCAGATGTGTTTTGATATGTGTGCGGCTATGTAACAGCCAAATTCCATCGGAAAACTTTTACACCGTTTCTTAAGAAAACATAATATGAACAATACTTTGATTCGAAAGTGGATAGTGGTAAGTCGTGGGCACCAAAGTTCATCTGTTTGATCTATGCATGCAACTTGTGCGGTTGGATAAGGAAGGTGAAGAACAACAATCACCTGACATTTGGAATTCCTGTGATATGGAGTGAGTCAAGCAACCACACCACAGACTGTTATTTCTTTTTGTCAAAGATTCTCCTACAAAACTAGTGCATCTGTAAAGTATCCAGACGTTCCTTCAGTTTCTAAACCAATTTCACATGACCCCGTCACTTGTCCAATACCAACAGCACCTGCAGAACACACAATTAATGAAGAAACGCAAGAAGAAAGACCTCTTTCATCTCCTACCAACGACCCAGACTCTGACTACTACCAACCTGGAGAAGATATTCTTTTAATGAATAATGCTCAACTTTGCGATTCGTACGGGACCTGGCATTAACAAAAGGCCAAGCTGAACTGCTCGGTTCACGTCTTAAACAATTTAATTTCCTTGCACCAGTAACAACGAACGACTTCACAGTTTCGGCACAGACATAAAGAACTTATGAAGTTCTTTGCAATGAGTGATACTATTTGATAATGCATGGACATTCAAGATCTTATGTCAAGCTTCGGGGTAGAACACAGCATTGAAGAATGGCGATTGTTCATAGACTCACCTAAGACAAGTTTCAAGGTAGTAAATAATATTATTACACAATGGAAACAGATATGCATCAGTACCGGTTGCATATTCTACACACCTGAAAGATACGTACGAAACCATGTCGCTATTTCTTGAAAAAATACGCTGTCGCGAGTGCAATTGACATATCTGTGGTGATTTAAACGTTATCACTATTCTCATGGGAATGCAGACAGAGTACACCAAGTACTGCTGCTTCATCTGCGAGTGGAACATCAGAGATAGAAAGAACCATCACATAAAGAACAATTGTCCATTCAGAAATAGAATGCAGCCTTCGTGTGACGTAGGTTAAGCATGACAAAGTTATCATGTCACCGCTTCATATATAGCTGGGGCTCATGTAGAATTTCGTGAAGGCACTAGACACCGACTCAGATGCTTTTTGGTACCTGTGTAACAAGTTTCCAGAGTTGAGTTACACGAAAGTGAAAGAAAGTGTGTTCATTGGTCCACAAATGAGGAAGACCATTGCAGACAGCCACTTCCAAGACTTACAGTGTGGTACTGAAATATTACTACTATAATTATGTGTCATGTGGCGCAATTGCATCATTTTCGTAGCTAAAGCCATGTTCATTAGTACTCCATGTAGCAATAAATGCTCTACTGAAACTCCTCTCTGTGAGTTGTTATACATAAGGGTTGATGTCGTATATCTCAAGAACGGTGGGTAATAGAGACAAATGGTTTGCATATTTGGAATCGGCATGTTTCAGTTGTCTTAGAACGCCTGTTGGGTACCAAGATATCCACCGAAAGTGTTCTTTTGTTATTCAGTGTAATCTGAGAGTGGGAATCCAGTGACTCCGACAAAGAATATCTGAGTTATCACTTATTAAGGTTGTTTACATTTAATACTCATAATCCAGTATTAAAATGAAGTACAGATATGGAATGGTTTCGGATCTTATTAGAGATTGGATGAAGCCCAACTGTTAAGAACTAATCAACCGTCTTTTCAAAATTTAGCTTTCACAGAATTTGTAAAATTGTTAGCAAATAATGAGACAGTATGCCACTGCACTGCTTTGTGTTTCATCCTCATTCATTTTCGTTATTTTACCTATTTTAGAAGAGAACTACCGACATGGCAAGGCATGTAGCACGTATGGGCAAATCCAGAAATGCATATAGTGTGTTAGTTGGGAGGCTGGAGAGAAAAAGACCTTCGGGGAGGCCGAGACATAGATGGGAAGATAATATTAAAATGGATTTAAGGGAGGTAGGATATGATGATAGAGAATGGATTAATCTTGCACAGGATAGGGACCGATGGTGGGCTTATGTGAGGGCGGCAATGAATCTCTGGGTTCTTTAAATGCCAGTAAGTAAGTCTCTTTTTATAAACTTAAGTTGAGTTAAACACATTTATAGCTCTACTGAACATGGTGACAATTTTTATTGGCCGTATAAATACGTATTCATATTTTAGCATATCATTGTTTATTTTATGAAACTCCCTATGTGGCAGTGCACAACAAGTTTTTCAGTAGACCTACACTGATCCTCGATGATGTCGTTTATGTTCATCATAATCACCAACGGTGTCTACCGAATTACTTCATATTCTTATGTAGGCCCACTGATTTTGAATTAATACTTTCTTACTCCTGAAAAATTATTTTCTGTATTGTCCCATAGGAGCTTTCATAAAATAAACGACGATATAGACATATTCGGCCAAAAAAATGGTAGGAAACCGTATTTTCTTTATCATATTACAAGTAATCATTTTGACAGTTCTCCAAGTATTATTCACATATTTTGTGTCAGTAATAAGAAGAGATTTTGTTTGTATTTAGCTACTTATTATGGATTTCCTCTTCTTACAAATATGAGTATCTTGTGGTTAAATTAAGTTTGAAGGTAAATGAGTTCGCCAGCAGTAAGCAGACAAAAGAATGTTTGGAATATGGCCAGATTGTTGCTGGTCGGTCTCAACTTCACCCTCTTTACCCCTCCCAAACATGTGACACTTAAGAGGTTCCAACTCGGCTGTTGCTAGGTAGCAATTCGTAAATAGTCAGTGACCCTGTTAACACTGCTGTAAAAGAAATAGTCACGCAAAGGACAACCGTTGGACATTTCTCAGCCCTTTTAGAACCCTTCTATTTTTCTATGGCTAATGCAAAGAGGTTGATATTCAAAAACAATTTTAGAACGGTGAATGAAACATTTCTCAGTAATTTGTTTTGTGTCATATTTCCAAGTTTTTATACCATATTTTGGTACTTTTTACGTCATAAGTGCCTGCATATTACCAAGGATTTGAGGTCACAGAAATTCCAGCCTTTCTTATTAATAAAACATTCCTCCATGGAAATGGGTGATTCCAGAACATAGCATAGAAATTCCAGGAAATCATTCCAAAAATGATCCTCCATACATTCTTAAGTTAGATGCATGGAACTACTCTGCAGCACATATAAGGATCACCTTCAAATTTATACAGATGGATCTCTAAATCCTAATAATGGGACATCAGGAGCAGGGTATTATATTCCAAAATATCAAGAAAGTTATTTCATACCATGTTCATCCTCCTCCAGTCTTGACACTGAATTGCTAGCTATTGATGCTGCTCTTCAGTGCGTTACTCAAATTTCTGAAACATCTATTTGCATACTTACCGACTCCAAGGGGGCTATATTTAATATAATTAAATAATATGTACCAAACCTATATGCACATAGAATTATTCCAATTCAGAAACAACTAAGTAAACTGAAAAAACTCCAAAAGGAAATAACATTTCAATGAATACCTAGTCATTGTGGTATACCTGGAAACGAGAAAGTCGATAATATTGCAAAACAGGCAACATATCTGCAACCAACACCTCTTCAAGTGATATCTCTAGCCAATGCTTTTGCTTCAGTAAAGTCTCATTTTACAAACCTATGGATCAACAATTGGTTCTCTTCTGACAAAGGAAACATTTTACAGTCTGTACAAAAGAAACCAAATGACCTGCAAATGTACAAAAACTTGCCCAGACAAGTTCAAACATTTTTAATATGAGCCAGAACAGGTCACATTGTCACACAATTGTACCTACACTGATTTCACATTTCTGATAATTCTACTTGTCTATGGTGTAATAATCATGATGAAGATCTGGAACACATTCTCCTATACTGTCCATCCATAAACCACAAAAGAAGTAAATTAAAATCATCAGTACCAGTTGCAGAAGACACAGCTCTGCAGTATATATTGACTACACCCCAACTCTGGCTACTAGCAACAGGCATCTATAATGAACACGATCAAAATACCCCTCATTTCTCGTGAAAAACAACTGAATAGACTACAGTGGACTTTATGTTGTCAGCAAACAGCTGGATACATTAAGAAGATTGATTGATTAAAAACTATAGCACCTAGAACCATGAAGTAAAAAAAAAAAATGCTCAGTATTTCATCCTCTTTTTGAAACCACAAAAAAAAAAAAAAAAAAAAAAAAAAAAAAAAAAAAAAAAAAAACAAATGAAAAATCCGACTTTAGGTCCCATTTCCTGCAACTGGTCACATAAGCTGTGTAAAATTTTATCACAGATTACTCATTTCAGAAGATCTTCACTTGTATGAGTTTTTGTGTGTAGCTGTAGATGATCAACCTGAGCAAATTTCTCATCACTAATGTTGCATTCAAGAGGTTTGTTACCTGAATGAGTTAATGTGTGTTTCTGCAGATGATCAATTCGTGCAAAACTCTTCTCACAAATATCACATTTGAAATTCTTAATACCTGTATGGGTTACTGCATGTCTTTGAAGACTACTAAATTGTGAAAACCTCTTACAGCAAATGTCACATTTAAAACATTTACCACTCATATGAGTTATTATATGTCTTCGAAGAGTACCATATGTTGCAAAAGCCTTCTCACAGATATCACATTTGAAAGTCTTAACGTTTTCATGAGCTGATGATACGTGTTGCTGTAAATAATCACGCCGTAAGAAACTCTTCTCACAAATGTTGCACTTGAAAGGTTTTGTGGCTGTGTGACTTGAAGCATGGGTTTTAAGACTATGACGATACATAAATCCCTTGTTACAAATTTTGCATCTGAAAGGCTTATCATCCGAGTGAGTTAAAGTGTGCTGTCGAAGGTGACCAAGTCGCAAGAAACTCCTATCGCAGATGTCGCATTTGTGGGGTTTACCATCTGTATGAATTTTTAAATGCTGTTGAAGATGTTCATGCCGCGCAAAACATTTAGCACAAACATCGCATTTAAAGTTCTTATCAGTCATGTGACTTGATTCATGTCTCTGAAGGTGATAAAGTCGTGCAAACTTCTTGCCACATACTTCACATTTGAAAGAATTTTCACCTGTATGAATGGATGTATGAATCTGAAGTTTTTGCATATTTCTGAAGCTCTTGTCACATACTTCACACTTGAAAGAATTTTCACCGGTATGAATGGATGCATGAATCTGAAGTTTTTGCATATTTCTGAAGCTCTTGTCACATACTTCACACTTGAAATTTGCGTGTGCTTTTAGATGTCTTTGAAGATCACATTTTCGCGCAGAACTCTCACCACAGATGTCACATATGAACTGCTTACAGTCTGTATGAGTTAGTTTGTGTCGTGCAAGTTGAATGTGTCGTACAAAACTTTTCTCACAGATATCACATTTGAAAGGCCTATCATCTGTATGAGTTAGTATGTGTAGTGCAATTTGATCACGACGTACAAAACCTTTTCCGCAAACGTCACATTTGAAAGGCCTAACATCTGTATGAGTTAGTATGTGTAGTGCAATTCGATCACGACATACAAAACCTTTCCCGCAAACGTCACACTTGAAAGGTTTATCACCTGTGTGAGTTAGGGTGTGCTGTGCAAGTCTATCACGTCGTACAAAACTTTTCTCGCAGAAATCACATTCATAGGGCTTATAAGCTGAGTGACCTAATTCGTGGTATTTAAAAGTCTTATGGTCTATGAAAGTCTTCTCGCAAACGTCACATTTGAAAGGCCTATCATCTGAGTGGATTGATGTGTGTTGCCGAAGGCAAGAAAGTTTAGCAAAATTCTTACCACAAATGTTGCATTTGAAAGACTTCTTTTGTAAGTGAATAACTCTGTGTTTCTCCAACAAATGTTGCATAGTAAACGTTTTGGAACAAAATTCGCATGTGAAGTCCACCATGGTTGAAGGGTTGTCTTCAAATCCACCATCGTCATTTGTTCGCTTCTTGTGTAAGTGCATCACCAAGCCAGTCTGCTGTACAAACTTCTCGCGTGTGTCAATTTCATGATTTGTGCTGCCTTCTTTGCAGTGCTCTTGAATGGGCCTGAAATCCATAGTTTTGTTTTTAGATCAGGCACAGAAGATCAGTACGGAAAGAAATATATAAAATGACGACTTAACAATAATAGCAAACAAATAAGTGCGAGAAAGGAATGAGCATGACAAACAAATTTATGGAATGAACAAACGTTACTGCAAAAACTCTTAGGGCCGTATTCATAAACGAGACTTTGAATGAAGACTTTCCAAAGTAACTTTCGTAGTAAAGTTTAACTTTGTTAAAAGTCCTATTCATAGACAGTGCTTCTAAGACTTTGACTTTGACTTTGACTTTGGTAAGTCGAGGCTTGACGAACTTGTTCTAATGTTGGCAATAAAAATCACTGCCTTGTAAACGAATTAAATTAATATACAGTTGAAATAGAGTAGGCATTGCCGCAATCAAAGCCATCTTTTGAGTCACAAATCAATGAAACAATTGAACATAGGTACATGTTAAGCGATTGTTAACCGTTCTTTCAGCTTTACATAATAATAATTATTCGAGGGATTAGTGTGAAACTAACGTAAGTACAAAAATTGACATTTTTAGGGCTTTACACCAATCGATAATAATTTGTTCTTCTATTTGGTCACAAAAATCGTAACTTAGTTCGAACAGCCTTGTATATAACAAAATTCGTAACTACAAAACATGATGGTAGAGTTCATATGAAATAGTATTGCCTGTTAAGAATTTTGTTGTGAATAAAACATCGATTGTAGTTAGATTAGTTTCACAATAAGCCCTCAAATTATTTCACTGTAAAATAATTTTATTCTGAAGATATAGATGATAACAAAATGACATCAATGACAGACTATGAAAGAGACATATTATCCTGCTGACAGTTGGCATAGTTATTCTCTGCATGTCTACAGAAACTACTTAAAAATTATCTGAAATCAATATGCAGAAAACAGTATTATGACAACAGCAGGATTATAAATTAACTGCATATCCAACTGTATAACGTATCCTTTATAGAATTAATTAGTCAAAATCATTATTAATCTATCAATCCTTATCTATAGCGTAAAATCGCGATGAAATAAATTGTATTATTTAAATTGGTGGAACAGATAATCCTTTTTGATTATTTATCAATGAAAGTTGAAACATGACGAGGATATTTAATACTGTCTGTTTATCAAATCTGTACCTTGATTTGAATTTATAATCTATAATAATACGCTAAGGAACATGAGAAACTTTAATAATCTCCTAGATGTCCTCAATATTCTCGGAAAATTCAACAATTTCCCAAATATCAGTCATTTTCCTTATGTCCACGAACGAAAGTCAAAGTCAAAGTCTAGATTTTCGGCGACTTCGAAGTAAAGTCACAATTGAAGTTTACTTTCGTCAAAGTGTCGACTGTGAATAGGAAAATGGTGACTTTGTACTTTCCAAAGTCAACTTTGGTCCAAAGTCTCGTCTATGAATACGACCCTTAATATATACAGGTTGGCTCACTATCACCTTCAATAGCGTGTGAAATATTTCAGATATGCACAAACCGAAAATTACAAGTTAAATTACATCGAAGGGAATATCTGGTACACGTAATGCATTTTTTGTACATGAAATAATTTTCATGATATTAGTGTCAACTTGTACTGAAAATGATGTGTCAGCGCTGTCTAATAACAACTGGCTACTGACTGTTTCAATGTCACTGTAAGAGTAAACATGAGCAATGTCTGACGAAGGATCGAACAAAGGGAGGAAATTCTGTTTAGATTTGACGTCAATGAAATCACAATCACAATTTACACATTTTAATATTACGGAAATGTTGCACATGGTGAAGTGAGACATAAAAGTAGTTTACAATAAAAAATAAACAATTATTCTCAAAAAAACAGAACACAAAATCTCTGGTGAGCAATCAGATTTCTCACTGATGTTTTATCGTTCAATTGTCCAGTACAGAACTGAAGAAATAAAGGGTTATATTGGGAAGTGTACAGTACTATGAATGTATTCGATCTTCAAGTAAGTCAACATTATAAGGAAGGGTGCGTCAGACATTGCTTATGTTTATTCTTACCGGTGACATTCAGTCGGTAAAGTAGTCAGTTGTTATTAGACAGAGCTAACGCAACATTAGCAATACAAAACCATAGTTGGTTCCCATCAATGAGAGAAGTGAGACGGTATGTGCCGATATGGAATACCACCACTGGTTTCTATGGCCGAAAAACATACCATTAGTGAAAAACGACATACTGTCACTGGAGAAATGTAATCCGTAAAAAATTGTTTATACATTCTTTCACAGCAAAGAGTGGTGTTTGCTTCGTAGATCTAAACCATAGCCTTCTGGAACTGTATTCAACGCGTATTTAGACACATTTATTTAATAGGTCAACGGTAGCATTTCAAGTATAGAAGGCTGTGATCTGTATCTTGTGGTGGCCATTGTTGCCAGTTTAATGATTATGTCATCATATCTTATTCTTTTAAAATATTTGTCAGTGACAAATATCGTTACTTTATTATTTAAATAGGGTTACATAGAGTATTATTTTAAGTATTCGCACTTTTAAGCTTTAACATTATTTTAAATGATATCTCATGGACACTGCAAAATTCTAGTAAATAACTGAAGTAACTTGAAATTATTTTATTAAGAAATTTAATGTGTTGCGTAAGCTTCAAAGACTCGCGTTACTGACTAAATAAAACAATTTCTTTTATATATAATGTATGTGTATGTTGTAAAGGGAGAGGGGGATAGTTCTACACCTTTTTAAATCGAGGTGTGCCAGGGAAAAATCTTGGGGTAGCATACCGCCTCTGGTTTTTTTCCCACTTTCCTCATTTGTTCCCATTTAAAAAAAGAAAGTTGACTCTAATATCTTGAAAATTATTTCATGTATAAAAAATACATTACGTGTATCAGTTGCCCCTTTCGATGTAATTTAAATGTAACTGTTGGTTTGTGCATGACTTAAATATTTCACACACTATCGAAGGTGAAAGAGTTAAAGTGGGTCAACCTGTATATGTCATCAATATGCCACTACTAATGTGAATATAGTGTTAATGAATTACAGGTGGGCAGAATGTGAAAACTCTCTGTTATGTCAAATTGTTATACAGTATCCACATAATAATATTCTATAAATTCAATACAGTATATCAGTCTGTTTCTATTATAAAATTAAAAGTGCATGAGTTGCAACTTAATTTGTATGCTATAAATGAAGAAAGAATAGCTTACATATCTTACCTGTCAATCAAGTCTCCCTCTTCTTTCACATCTTGCATAAAATCCTGTTTTATTGCATCTGCATCAGTCATATGACCCTGAAAGGATAAATATCTTCACTATACGGCACTATTTGTCATGAAGAGATTGTAATAATAATAATAATCCGTGGCGCTACAGCCCATGAAGGGCCCAGACCGACCAGCCGGCTGCTGGCCTCACGCCCACATGCCGAAGCAGCGCTGAACGATCATATAACCAGAAAGGAGGTATCGTGTGGTTAGCACGGTGATCGCCCCCAGCCGTTATAGTTGGCATTCGCAACTGGATTCCGCTATCTATCGTAGCTCCCCAAGTGCATCACGATGCTGGACGGGCACCAGTTCCATACACTGGCTGAATTTTCATGAGAAAATTTCTTCCCCCATGAGGACTCGAACCAGCGCGCATTACGTAACGCGGGTCCTAGGTAGGATGCCTTAGACCACGACGCCACGGCATGGGACTGAAGAGATTGTATAGATGGAAATATACTAGAGCATCAATTTTAGGCAGGGAAAAGTCTTGTATATCCTTTCCTTATAAGGCAGTGGGGGGTGGGAAGTGAGTGAACGAAGGTGAGGTATTCGTGTACAGTTAGTTGTCTCTTGGCAGTAGACGGGTGTTTCGTATTGAGCGCAACCACGTTTAAACAAAAAAAAAATTGGTACTCGATGAAAACTAAGTTTGCTGTGATAGAGAAACTAAAGAAAGGTGAAAGTGTGGCAAGTTTAGCAATGGAACTGTCCTTACCAGAGAGTACATCAGTGAAGTGGAAGAGGAGTACCCGTATTACTGGCAACAGTGATTTTGATACTGTTTCCAGTTCAATTCTTGAAAACAGAAAAACAGTGAAGAGACCAACTACAAACAATGGACAGATTACGCTCTTTCTTTGCTCTCTCAAAAGGATCAGTATGTACTGTGATTATAAAGGAAGTGGCACAAGCAATAATTAACTTTATTTGATTTATGAGTTTTTTTAAATTTTCTAGAGTGAAAATTTTTCCATGAAAAACATCTCACAAAAGTTTAAAATTTTTCCTTGTTTTAATAATCGTCTACTTATTTATCAGATGTTTAAATTCAACCGCAATAAATTCATTTCTTTTAAAATATACCTGTTTGTCACATTCTTACGATCTAATTTACGAAATTGCCTCGATTTTCTGTTGGTAAAATTACAATATACAATCAGAACCTGAAATAGTGAACATTGTTCTTGCAGACCCTGTAAGGTGGCTAACCCTGAGTCGATGTGCTCCATCCTAGAATCGAACTGCCTAAAATTGAGGCTCCACTGTATTAAAAAAGTAAACAATGAGAAATTATTACCATATCTCTCGGTGTATAAGACATATTTTTTTTGTTGTTCTCAAAACAGGCCTTAAAATTAGGCTGCATATTATATAACCAAGGTAGGCCTACATGTACAGTTATTTTTCATAGCTGTCTGTACTCTATACCAGTTTTTGTAAAGATGCGACATAACTTTAGTGCTGCGATCGGAAAAACAAATGAACGTCACATAGTGTGGTAGGCTTGTTGCCATGGTAACAACGGTTGAGTTGCCAAAGTTACAGTTCCCATGTGGCGATATTTATTGTGCACACAATGTTAGCATTGATACGTTTTGCCTTTCATTCTCTGTCGATTTTTGTATTGCTTATTTTTGCCTTCGCGTAAATTGTCAATGAATGTTTTAACGTCAGCCATCTAACATTAATCCCATCAGCTGACAGCATGGTAGTCCATATTGGCAACATAGGGCTGTAATTCCAACACTTCATGAATATTTGTCTTGTATTAAGTATCGATACTAACCCCTTGTGTTGTACTACATTTCAACTAGACTGTGACTATATTTCAACTTCTGTATGTATTTCAACTAGACTGTGACTATAATTAAGATTTTATAGTACTATTAAGAATTTTTTGACATGTTCCATATTCTAGCTGTGAAGCAATGTACGAATACCAAGGAATGTAAATAAATACAACACAATACAAGTATATCAATAAACTACAGAACACTTTTCCCTTCGGTTTGCAATTTTCAACTCTTTATCCACACAACATTTATGCTTAGTTCATACAGTATGTGTGGAGTAAGTGTTGAGAGAGTCCTTAAATGGGAGTGCAAAGATACAATAAATCACAAAAAAGCATTAATTTCAGCATTAAGTTAAGCAAATCAAACTTACCTAAACCTAGGAACTGAAAGAGAACTCCTCATTTACAGTTTTACTTCCACCACTATCACCAACAACGACCACCACCCTCCATCTTTTAACCTACTGCCATGTGCACAGCCAAAATTTAGCTCAAATGTGCCTTGAATATGTCCACGTTGCATGATGGATGATACTCTAAACCAGCGTTTCTCAAACTTTTTTGAAGTGGGGACCGCTTTTTAAAGTCAGAATAGTTTCCCGGACCACCTTACTCTTGTTCCCTTCGAAAGCAAATTTATCATTTCCGTAGCATATTTTAATGCCACTATACTTATATTTTAAAATTACTGAATTAAGATTCGGCACTTTGGTTCTCTGTTATGAATTCGGGTGGTCCCTGGCTGGGTTACAGGCGCGGCGCCAGATGTGCAGGGAAAAGATGTTGACGAGCACCACGTATATAGTGCTTTAAATCCCTCTTTTGTTGCTGAGAGTAGAGTGGGAAGTCGATAGACAGGTAGGGTAATAAATTTCATAAAATGTCAGTACTGGCAGAAAATGTGAAATTCGATTGCCATGTGTCATTTCCAAACTCTGAGATTTGAAGCTACAGTGTGGTATGCAGTTCGTTCGAATTTTATTTTTTCTTCTGTCTTCTTTGAAGGACCACAAGGACAGACCTCGAGGACCAGGTGGTCCGCGGACCATAGTTTGAGAAACACTGCTCTAAACAACAGTCTTCAAGATAATTTCAAATAAGTTGAAGCTATAAGGGGAATTTTCCCCATTGTCACAAATTTGAAACAACAAAATACCCCATTGATAGTAGATTATTGTACAAGATTTCAAGGCAACAGAAATCATAGTTATTTAATAAAAAAGCACTCACCTCAATTTCAGACTTCAAATCTGAGAAGGTAATAGGAACTCCATCTTCTTCACATTTCATATCTGATACGAGATCATCTATCAGGTCAGAAAATTCCACTTTAATCTCACTATCATCCAATTTTAGTGAATTGCCTTCCTGTGTACGAAGCAAGACAAATAAAATAAATAGTATACTTTGTTACATACTGTGTGTTTTTCTGAGTATAGGACATCGGAATTTAACATTGCCATAAAATACTTATGTATAAAATCAATGAAGAAAAAAACTTAATCAGTGGGCCATGTTTCAGACTTAGCAGGCTTTGACAATTTGTAAAACAAGAGAATATCATGCTTTGACTTAGCAACCACATTTCTTCATTGGAGTGGTTAAAAGAAGAAAAAGCACTGATTCAATATGAAAAACTTATCAGATTACCAGGAAACAATTGGCATTCTTACAGTCCTCTCTGTAGATTGAAAACTCAAAAAAGTTTCATATCCATTGTTCAAGAATTAAAACAGAAAATCAATATCCCGAATTTAAAAGAAAACCTACAAATTAAACCAAACCCTTTAACTCTATTAAATATAGAATATAATCTAAATTTAACAGAAGAAATACTAAAATCAGAAGTAAACACTGAAATACTGAAACAATTGTCTTTAGAGAAAATTAATATTAGGTACCCTCCACAAAACTGGCTTCATTTATACACCGACGGTTCCTTGATCTCCAGGGAACAAGGTGCCGGTGCAGGTGTTATGTGCTGTCTCTTCTCACTTTATAGATCTCTTGGGTATGGAACAACAAGTTTTGATGGAGAAATCATTGCAATAAGTGAAAGTCTCAGGAATCTTCTATGCCACATCAATAAATTTTAAAATGCAGTTATATTGTCTGACTCCAATGCAGCTATTCTATCAATAGTCTCTAAACACACACCTTCATCTCAAACAGCAGAAATAACTAAAATGCTCTCTCAATTAATATCACTCAATAAAAGAATTGTATTCCAATGGAAACCATCCCATTGTGGAATCCTGGGAAACGAGAATGCGGATGCTTTAGCAAAGAAGGGCAGCACTGCTACTTACAGACCTCTTACTAAATCTACGTATTACTCTGTGAAAAGATTTATTAAATCTACATACTTAAACTTCAACAAACAAAATTTGATAACACAATCTCAAGGAAAAAAATGGAACTCTGCATCAAAATCCACAGTTAATTCCCGATTTACCACGAAAATCGTCTGTAGCTGCATTTAGATTGGCAACAGGCCATGATTGTTTGGCCAAACACCTGCATAGAATTGGAATACATCAGTCCCCTAACTGCCCATTGTGCAACTCAAACCAAAAAATGGATTCGGAACACCTCAAAATCTGTGCTTCAGTGGCTGGCCATGATAATATCTTTGAAAAATATTGGAGTGCAAGAGGTCAAATGACTTTATTGTCAAATGCCTGGCATTAGAAAACAACAACACATTTCTTCATTGTTTTTATACATAGGTTTCTTACGGCAATGTTAAATTCATATTATCTCCTACAGCCAGGGAGGAAAAAACACGGGATATGTTTCTGAAAGATAGCAAATTCTCTGTTCCTCATGGAATCATACAGACACTGAGGCACGTATCCACTTACACATGACAGCAGGCATTTTTCCTCTTCTCGACTTGTGTCAGCCTTGTGTGGAGCCAATGGGTCCATACCGGATTTTAAATTAATCCCGTCCATGTGAACTGAAATGCAAACATACAATGTGTTTATCTCTCTGCAAATACAGTTTCACACAATACATTTAGTACTATGATCAGGATGAAGTTAAGCCTATCAGCACGGACATAAAAATCAGGAAATCACGTGGTACAACCACAGAAAAATTCAGACAACTGTCCTGACAGGCCATTACCCTTTAGATGTACAATATTCAGTTTATTGATAGACTTAATGAAACAGATACTTTAAATGACTGAAAAAGAAGGCAAAGACTGTGTTCTTGAGAAAAAATTCGATGAAATTGCAGCGAACTTGGAATGTAGTTCTTGTACACAATTCCTTATTTCATAAATTACAGCCCCATAATGACAATCGTAAGCTCAACTTTTATAACTGGATGTTAGGAAAAGTGTGTGTGTGTATCTAATGCTCTGGATTTAACAATGAAGTCATCATCCTTCTCGCTTCCCAATATTTTGATGGAAGGTCCACAAATGTCCTAAGAGTTTCACAATTAGCCAGGTGCTCCATCTCCATGTCCTCTTCTCTGGTGCACAGTAAGCATTTAGGTGAATTCAGTACTCCAATACGATGGAGGTGTTAGGAAAAGTAAATAATGAAGAGATATTATCTCCAATTGATTTTCTGATGCATAAGAATTACAATTTCTTGAGGAGGTGTGAGATAAGTGCAAAAGAAAACATATATCACATACAGCATCTTCTGTGAGCAGGTTGACTACCGAATGTTTGTTACATACAGAGTGTTCTGAAAAAAGGTTCCAATATTTAGAGAGGAGGTAGTATGCATCAAAACAAGAAATAAAAATCCTACATGCATGGGTCCTAAAATTAATATCTTCTGAGAAATGAGCAAATGTTTACCATCACTAGAAGAGCGGCATATCTTCCATTGTGAATTCTTTGGCAAGAAACAAATGAAATAGAATACAACCATTTATCACTACGTATAACATATGAAACTAACTTACCTGGCTGGTACAGTAGTACCGGTAGTAGTAGACTGCAGTAGTACGATTACGAACTTCAACATACTGTCGTCTGCTTAAGCTATCCTCTCATCTAACTCACAAAAACATTCTCAGTCATCGATCTCTTCTCATTTAGCTATCCCCTCACCTAACCTTCTCAATCCTCAGCCTCCCGTTACTTATCTATCCTCTCATCAAACCCTCTCTAACCTTGTCACAAACCTTCACATATTGCTACCACAGATAATACTATTTCATTTCTACTAGTCTTTCTTTCGCTCTTGTCATCTTTCAGACGTTGCCACTACTGCTACTGACAATATGGAGATCCCTACCAGCAACTTGCAAGTTGTGTGAAGATGGATGTTTCCAAATCATTCGGAGGGGAGATTTTTATTTTGTGGTGAATATATTACCGATATATTAATTTTCTAGTGTATATTTGTCACTGAGTTAATGAAGAGAAGTGGTTTCTTTATTTTACGTTATAAGTGATTTCTGTGCTCTGTGATGTAAAGTCGTTTGTGGTTTGTAATGACAGTGATATATATATGATATACTTATTATTTAACTAGTTACAACAGAAATATCCCTGTTCTAAGCAAAATTTAAACTCACAACCTTTTAGTTCTTCTTGCATGAAAGCAAACTTGATAATCTTCCCTTGTAGTCTGTCGGACTTTGTATTATAATTCCATGTGCTCAAGGTCTTCCAACATATCGAATTTAACGCACTGGCATTACTGTCTTGGAAACTGTTCTCATTTGTACTTAGATACTTCTGTACTATAAGTATTTTAGTTAATATATTGTTGTTGTTGTTCAGTCAACTGTCCGAAGACAGATCTGAACCTCACAGCTGATACCAAGAAAGCACCACTTATGAGGCAACTAGGCCAGGAGATGAGGTAGGGTGGCCAGTTTCTTTCCCCCTCCATTGCATACACCGCCAACTAGCTACATATTACACTAGTCAGACGTCAGATGCATGCAAACAATTATTGTTCTTCCTCTGAGACATATTGTCAAGTGAGATGTACTGCCTGACAATAGATGTACATATCAGCCAGAACCTCAATCAGAGGATAATTAATTTATAAAGAAACTAATTTTATTTAAAGCCATATACTTTAATGCTTCTTAGAGGAATGTATTGGCAGTTATGATACATGCATTTGCTGACATAAAAAATAGGCACTAGACAAATGGCTTTTAAGGAACCCGGAGGTTCATTGCCATCCTCATATAAGCCTGCCATCAGTCTCTATCCAGTCTCTACCACCATATCCCATCTCCCTCATATCTATTTTAATATCTTCCCATCTACGTCTTGGCCTCCCCAAAGGTTTTTTTTTTCCCTCTGGTCTTCCAATTAACACTCTATATGCATTTTTGGATTCGCCCATACGTGCTATATGCCCGCCCATCTCAAACGTCTGGATTTAATGTTCCTAATTATGTCAAGTGAGAAATACAATGTGCGCAGTTTTACGTTGTGCATGCAACTTACTCCATTCTCCTGTAACTTCATTCCTCTTAGCCCCAAATATTTTCTTAAGCACCTTATTCTCGAACACCCTTAACCTCTGTTTCTCTCTCAAAGTGAGCGTTCAAGTTTTACAACCATATAGAAATAGGAACTAGATACCATACAATACAAATGGATTTTAAGGAATCCGCAGGTTCATTGCCGCCCTCACATAAGCCCGCCATCGGTTCCTATCCTGTGCAAGATTAATCCAGTGTCTACCATATCTCACCTTCCTCAAATCCATTTTAATATTATCCTCCCATCTACGTCTCGGCCTCCCCAAAGGGAAATAGGAACTAGAACAGACTTTATTTTGAATGTAAGGGCAGCATCTCAGCTAATAGAACAAATGTAATGTTTCAGATGATCCGAGCGTCTGAAGGCTTTACCGCAAAGCTCACATTTGAACGGTTTTTCCCCTGTGTGAATGCGCACATGGGTTTTGAGATTATACGAGTATCTAAAGTTCTTACCACAAATGTGGCAATTGTAGGGATTCTCGCCTGTGTGGGAGCGCATATGAACGATGATATCTTTCTTGATTACGAAACCTTTGTTACAAATCTCACATTTAAACGGTTTTTCACCAGTGTGCATTCGTATATGAACTTTCAGATGGTTTGAATTCCTATAGCCCTTGCCACACATGTTGCACCTTAAAGGAGTCTCACCGGTGTGAGATTTCATATGCGCCCTCATATTCTTCACACTTTTGAAGTCCTTATTACATAAATCACATTTTATAGATTTCTGGTCAGAGTGGATTCGTGTGTGATCTTTAAGATGACCCAACTGTTTGAATTCTCTACCACAAACCTCGCATTTAAATGGACTCTCCCCCGTGTGAATGCGTATGTGTAGCTCTAACCCTGATTTAGTTGGGAAACTCTTACAACAGGTATCACATTTATAGATCCTCTCACCGATATGTTTTTTCATGTGAATTCTAATTTTTTTACTCTTCCCACAAATGTCACACGTGAAGGGTTTCTGACCCGAATGAACGAATATATGCTCTCTCAGATTTTCTGACCATGTAAACGCTCTCATACAACTAGTGCATTTGAATGGTTTCTCACCAGTGTGAGTTAATTCGTGGTTCTGAAGATGACGGCGTTGTGTAAAACACTTTTCACAGATCTTGCATTTGAATGATTTGTGTCCAGTGTGCGTTAGTAAATGCATCCTCAGACGGTAGACCAGTGAGAACCTCTTACCACATTCGGTGCACTTGAAAGACTTCTCTGCAGAATGATTGCATCTCTGTTTCTCCAGTGTTCGTGGCTCAGTGAACTCCTTGCCACAAATTTCTCTTGTCATTCCACTCTTGCCACTGATGTCGTCTTCAGTCCACTCCGTGGTATTTCGCACATGCTTGATCAGGACACTTTCTTGGCCTTTCTCGTCATAGTGATGTGGGTGTACGAGCCTGTAAATCAATAATTGACCTTTGGTCAAGAGATTGAATGCCAGTATCATAGCTCACTTAACATAATAATAATAATAATAATAATAACAATAATAATAATAATAATAATAATAATAATAATAATAATAATAATATCCAGAATATTGTACAAAATGGAAATATAAAAATTGGAGATTTAAACTTCGAAGGGGTGGAAAAATTCAAATATCTTGGAGCAACAGTAACAAATATAAATGACACTCGGGAGGAAATTAAACGCAGAATAAATATGGGAAATGCGTGTCATTATTCAGTTGAGAAGCTTTTATCATCTAGTCTTCTGTCAAAAAATCTGAAAGTTAGAATTTATAAAACAGTTATATTACCGGTTGTTCTGTATGGTTGTGAAACTTGGACTCTCACTCTGAGAGAGGAACATAGGTTAAGGGTGTTTGAGAATAAGGTGCATAGGAAAATATTTGAGGCTAAGCGGGATGAAGTTACAGGAGAATGGAGAAAGTTACACAACGCAGAACTGCACGCTTTGTATTCTTCACCTGACATAATTAGGAACATTAAATCCAGACGCTAGAGATGGGCAGGGCATGTAGGACGTATGGGCGAATCCAGAAATGCATATAGAGTGTTAGTTGGGAGACCGGAGGGAAAAAGACCTTTGGGGAGGCCGAGACGTAGATGGGAGGATAATATTAAAATGGATTTGAGGGAGGTGGGATATGATGATAGAGACTGGATTAATCTTGCAGAGGATAGGGACCGATGGCGGGCTTATGTGAGGGCGGCAATGAACCTTCGGGTTCCTTAAAAGCCATTTGTAAGTAAGTAAGTAATAATAACATAATAATCCGTGGTGCTACAGCCCGTGAAGGGCCTAGACCAACCACACGGCTGCTGGCCTCACGCCCACATGCCGAAGCAGAGGTGGACGATCATCCAACCAGAATGGAGATATTGTGCGGTTAGCACGATGAACCTCCCAGCCATTATAGTTGGCATTCACAACCGGATTTCGCTACCTATTGTAGCTCCCCAAGTGCATCACGATGCTGGGTGGGCACTGGTCCCATACACTGCCCGAAATTTCATGAGAAAATTTCTTCCCCATGAGGAATCGAACCAGCGTGCATTCCGTAACATGAGTCCTAGGCAGGATGCCTTAGACCACGACGCCACAGTGCAGGACTAGCTCACTTAACAGTACCAGTAAATCTGTGGATGAATCGACCAGGCCGCCATCTTTGTCACTCCCATATACATGCATTTATGTAATACTGCATTCTTAAGGGACTGAACAGGGCACATAATATCCCGAATAATTTACAATATCAGGCAGCCACAAATGCTTATCTCCAATTATATCCTGGACACCATACGACAGATTGCGAAAAAGACGTTTTAACACACAAAAATAAGTAAAGGGTAACTAAAATTTTAAAAAAAGTTTTCTCATTGCAGGCCTGTGTTATTGATAGTCTTATCAAACACATTATAAATTAATATATCTGAACAGACAGCTTTTTGAACAGAACATTTGGAATATTATAGATTTATTAATTTGTCCTACAGAATAATATCTGTAATATTGACAATTAATATTTGAGGAGAAAAATTTGCTCCGGCACCGGGGATCGAACCCGGGTCCTTGGTTATACGTACAAAGCACTCTGACCACTGAGCTACGCCGAATTCAATCCACAGCATCGGACCGAACCTTCCTCCTTCAAGGTTTCCCTTTGTGACCTGACTCCAAGTTAGGCATATGTTGACATATATGTCCAATGCCAACTGCTAATATTTGGTCCGGTAAATGAGACTAAGGCCAAGTGTACACAGAATCAGATGCGGCTCGGTGCGATGAGACATTTTGTCTGTTGGTACTTGTCTCCCGTTTATTTCTTATGATATGATGCACACAGAATCAGAAGCGGGTACACCATGGTCAGGAGCAGACACGGGGAGACAACACCGAATGACTGCTTGAAGTTCATCACGAGGAAACTGTCTGATAGCTGCAGCATACTGCGCATGCATTAGTAGTGGCTATGATTGCACACTTTCACTATCTACGAATACTATTGTTGTGCAGTACATATTATTCATAATGGAGCTCAATGCAGATAAATTAGTTGTTTAGTACAGGAAATATACGTTCTGTACAATTTTTGAAACAATATCACGACAAGAATGTGGTTTCTAAAAATATGTGAGCAATTGCAAATGAGATGAAAGCACCGCGTGAATAATAATAACCGGTAATAATAATAATAATAATAATAATAGTAATAATAGTAATAATAATAATAATAATAATAATAATAATAATAATAATAATAATAATAATAATAATAATTTGTAGTAAGCCTAATTCTCTTCTTTATACTGTCACTCATTACTGATTTAAAATTATTATTTTTCTTTCTTGTGAGTCAAGAAGTAGTCTTAAACATACAAAATGACGTTTATGCAGTACATCAGTAGTATTTAATTTTAAGACTCTTTCAATCGCATTGATTTTTAGGCGTATTAAGTGTTCTTAGGAAATAATAGCCAAATACAATAGAATTTCTCATATAGACAGTCCTCTTTCATTGACGCCATTTTCTAGCCTAGGCCAGTTTTCCAAACCCACACAGCCAGCAAATCAGTTGTTGTGAGCAGACAGCTTTAAGCTGTCACGAGGCATTGTAAAGCAAAACGTAGCATCTGATTCTGTGTGCACCCAGCCTAAAATTCAATAAATAATTATACGAACTTTATAATGAAAGTGATTTGGAAATTGTTATTAAGGTTCAAAGACCTGGTTGGGACATGTCTATAGAATGCCAGACGAGCTCCAGAAAAGCCTTCAATGGGAAACCAGATGGAAAGAGAGATCAAACAAGGCAAGATGGTTTGATGGTGTTGAGAGTATGACTTATGAAAGAAGAATGGGTGTTAAAAGATGGAGGAAACAGACTGAGGACAGGAAAGTGTGGAGTGATATATGTAAGGCGGCCAGGGTGCCCCAGTGTGTGTGTGTGTGTGTGTGTGTGTGTGTGTGTGTGTGTGTGTGTGTGTGTGTGTGTGTGTGTGTGTGTGTGTATGTCAAGCACATGTGTTTCAAAGATAAAAAGAATACAGTTTTTAGGTTACATTCGGATAATAACTTTGTTCCTTACTGTTCATAATCACTGCTAACAGTTTCTATGTAGGCCCTAACTCTTTCTTTGTAATACCTGGGGAGCAGTATAGCATCGCGGTTAAGGTACAATGCTGCAAAGTTAAAAGGTCACGGGTTCGATTCCTGATTTGTCATGGATTTTCTCCATTGATCTAATCACTATGGCCCTGGAGTTCACTCAGCTTCTAACAGAAATGAATACAAGAGACATTTTCTCGGGGTAAAAGCAGCACGCACATATGTACTAACATCCCTATTGCCATTAATGTATACTGTCTGTACAGGCCAGAGCCTAAACCTCCCACCAACCTGTGAGCTGATTTAGTCTGTAATTGATTTTTATAATACCTAACTAGGTACTTCATTTCAAATATGATGATTTTGAAAGGTTTCCTTGTTAATCAAGCATATAGATAGATGTAGTTACAAGTATACGAGAGAAAAAAAACTGTAATGAAAGATCACACATCACTATACTCACGTCTCAGTCAAGTTATCATCTTCATCTGTCACACTTGCTACTGGTTCCTCCTTAACAGTATCTGCATTCCACGATTCTTCCTGAAGAAATGTAATAATCAAAAAGTAAACATTACAGAGAAAAATGATATACCATCGAAACAGTTTATAGCGACACCACTTTTAACGATGTATTGGCTATAAAGGCAAAATCTAACGGTCCCGTCTAAATCTTATATAAACACTGTATTTAAAAAATCGCTTAGTACGAAATCCTTATTACGACTTATCGTATAAAACGACGTATCTTTATCACATTGTCGGAGAAATTTATCGGATATAACGTCCAGTATTAATTTTTGTTTGTTACGTATTTGGGGATTACTGACAACAATGTAACGCTTATTTTCAAACTCTTGTTTTCAGTTAGATTGTGCACTGTCTTTGCTGTGATTGTAGAAAACCAGAAAATTAAATTCCAAAAATGTCTTATTTTTTCTAAAGTACAGAAGTGGAGTAATAGTGTATTAGTTATTGATGTTTTGTGGTTGTGTGTGTTGGAATTTTTTAATGTGTACGGTACAGGACATCACATTTGTACATTTTTAAAAAGAAAACAGGAGAAAGTGTAGCCTTCGTGTAATTTAAGTATTATTTTGAATTTTATTTTATTCAGCTTCCTCCAAGTGAAGGCTCCCTAGAAGACAAAGCTTGCCAAAAAATTGTTGTTTTTTTGAGTAAATGGTAGGACAATTATAATGAAAAAAAAAAAAAAACCAATGGAGAAGGAAAAGAAAAAGAAATAACACAATTATAAATAATTAAAGACGATTAAACAAAAGATCATTAATTTCAGAAGAAACATAAAAGTTCCTAGTACGGTATCTATTGGCTATCTGGTGATCACAGACGTCTATTTAGCACTAGTTGCAAGACCCAACTTAAGTGAGCAGATCGGCATAGCAAAGAGATCAATCTATTTACGTGTAGAGATGGTTTCTTAGGATTTTCGTAGATCCCTTCACTGCAGACTGTATTTTCATTTTTGTACTGTTAATTACATAATTTTGTAATACAGTAAATGGAACGAGGATGTGTTATGCATGACTATTATACTATACAGCACTTACAGTAAGTTTAAAACGTGCTTAACATTTTATCTCATTCATTAGCCAAGACCATGTATGTACTACATTACTGAACAATTGACATTGTTGCTACTTCTTTCCTCACTTATAGGTTTTTATATTTTGCTGGCGTCAAAATCTGTGCGTCAGTGGCTAACCATGACAATATCTTTGAAAAATATTGGAGTGCAAGAGGTCAAATGACTTTATTGTCAAATGCCTGGTATTAGAAAACAACAACAACATATTTTGCTGGCATATTATTGCTGTATGTTTTGTATAAACATTAGAAGAAAAATTCCATTACAGTCTCTCTCCACAAATACTTTATTGTAAATACTGTACGTACTGTCTTTGTATTACATTTTTTTAAGTTTTAAGTCTATTCTGTTCATTAGCCATGTAAGTGTGCAGCCTAAAATTTACAAATATGAAACTTTTAGCAAAAAAAAAAAAAAAAAAAACTCGTTTGTGGACTATCAGCTATAACGGTCATAAACTGGCAGTCCCCTTGGAGTCTTTATAACCAGTTTCGACTGTATTTCAAAAAGAGCAGTAAGTGCAATGGAAAAATCAGTACCATAATGATTAGAGTGTTCACACTCTACCTGTCCACATTCGTTAACTTTTTTTTTTTGGTGGGTTATTTTTACAATGTTAAACTCCTCCCCCCCTTTGAATATGCACCTGGCACAGACTATTTTCACTCACCCATTAGCAGATTAAAAATGCCATCATAACTCACCTTAACTTCAAACTTGACCACAGGAAATGAACTGGGAACTTCACTTCTTTCACATTTGATGTCTGGTATGTCATTGTAGCTCTGGTCGGAAGGATCAACCTTGACCTCATTCACGTCCACTTCGAAGAACTGTCCTACCTGTGTATCAAAAATCAACAAGTAAATTAAACTTTACATACCATAGTTGTCTTGCGAAAAGTAAAAATGGATAATTCAGATAATGACTTAAGCACTTATTGTTTCAATGAAAAAGTAATAGTAAATGAGGTGAAAAAAGTTTGTTAATAGATGGCTCTGTATGTTCCCAACTCACTCTCATACTCAGTTCCTTTCTGCTTGTAATTCTATCACTCTTCACACATTAAAGATCATGAGTATTATGCAAATTTTAATTTACTTACTATTGGAGATAGGAGAATTCTAATCTGTAACATCTTTACTATGCAAATCTGGCTTTCAGGTAGTAGCTCCCTGTAAAGCTGGTTTGAATAATTTCAAGGAAAAATTGTTCTGGGGCCAGGTACCGATCCCGGGACCCTTCGCTTAGCGCGCGAACGCTCTTCCGACTGAGCTACCCCAGGAACTATACACGACACTGTCACAAAAAGCGAAGGGTCCCGGGATCGATACCCGGCCCTGGAACAATTTTTCCTTGAAATTATTCATCTTTACTATGAATCAACAGTCTTGCATTTAAACCACTTGACTATGAAGTTATCTGAAGGCATATAAATTAAATATAACCCTTAATATGTGTGATAAATGATGTCACAGCGCATGAAGAAGAGATATGAAAAGGGAAGATAAGATTATTTTGAGGGTTAAGGGAAAGAAATGTCTATGTCCATAATAAGCTGTTCTGAGAAAATGACATTTTAATGCGTTAATATAGACTGTTCTTTCCCCACAGTACATATCTTCAAATCTGTTTTATAAGGACTACATTGCTTATTAGCGCACGGTAACTCGACAGGCTTGTAGTACCTCTGAAGAAAAGAGTGTACTACTTAACCCAAAAATATCAAAAGGTGGACATCGACGTTTTTCCCCCCCTGACCCTACATATAATAAGAGGTAAAGTTACAACAAAAAAAAATAAAACAGGTACAGTAGTAGTTGATAAAGAATGAAACTCAAAGTAAGCTAGAATAGAACGACTGAATAAAATAAACTAAATGAGGGACAACAAAACTAAGCCAAAGAAACAAACTAGCCTGAAAAAATTAAACCTAACCCAAATTAACCAAAAACTATAATTGGTGTAATAAAAAACAATCTAACCTGCAGAGTCCAAAATTCACATTACTTACTTGCTTATGGCTTTTAGAGAACCCGACGGTTCATTGTCGCCTTCACATAAGCCCGTCATCAGTCCCTATCCTGAGCAAGATTAATCCAGTCTCTATCATCATATCACACCTGCCTGAAATCCATTTTTATATTATCCTCCCATCTATGTCTCGGCCTCTCCAAAGACCCTTTCCCTCCAGCCTTCCCAACTAACATTTTATATGCATTTCTGGATTCCCCATACATGCTACATGCCCCACCCATCTCAAACGTGTGGATTTAATGTTCCTAATTATGTCAGGTGAAGAATACAATGCATGCAGTTTTGCGTTGTGTAACTTTCTCCATTCTTCTGTAACTTCATTCCTCACAGCCTCAAATATTTTCCTAAGCACTTAATTCTCAAACACCCTTAGCCTCTGTTCCTCTCTCAAAGTGAGATCTTTGATATTTATGATCAGCACATCACAATTGATAAGAATGAGCTATTTCTATTCAAGTTACAATTTCGTTGTTCCGATCTATTATACCTTTATATTTCCGATCAGTTGATATTTATATTTCTTGCTTTGTACGAATTACTTTTAGAATAAATAAAGACAATTTACTCCTAATATTTTATGTTTATATTTGTGAATAGTACTGGAATTTATCAATGCCTATGATATTACACCATTCAAATAATTATTTACTTAATTTATTGGTTTGACTAGTTTCTGGAATATGAGTATATTTATTTAATGAGTACCTTGATAATAAAATGCGGATGCCTTACTTAAGAAACTAGAGCTAAATATTTTTGTGGATGGTGATATTTTATCATTTTAGGCTCAAATTAATTTGAAAACCTGAATTTGATTTAGTTTACACTATTTCAATGAAAGTTTGTTGTTCAGTGTAAGAAATGTTTTGTACCATACGGATTTATTTGTATTTGATGTCATCTTAGAAGGGACAGAAACTAATCTAAATAAACCAAGACAAGCCTGAACAAACCAAAACAACTTACACAAATCAATATGTTAGTACCTCTGCGAGGGGAGCGCATACATGCACAACTGCAGAACAGTGCAAGAAATGAGTAAGTCATCAATATTCTTCTGCCTTGTGAAGTAATTACTCTGGAATAAAAATGAAGTCTACTACAGAATCATAGAAAAGTAAGATAGCAAAAAATCTTACTGATGATTGGAGCTTCTCTTCTTCACCATTTCTGTCTGTCTGTGAGGACAAGGGATCGATATCGGGTTCTGTTTTAATCACGTCCATGGAAACTGGAAATAAAAATCTGTCCTTAGCTATAGTCTATGTAAGAAGTAGCATAATTTTATTATAATCCAGTGATTAATATTTCCTTAATAAGGATGTAGAAAATGGTACAAAAGAATACATCAGATGAAAAGTATGCACTGAGGTTGGGTGGAATTATAATGAGCAAGTGAAACCTAAGTTGCTGGAAAATAATATAATGGATCTCAAAAATTATAAATACAACACACGCAAAATGTACAGGCTAGGATCACACTGCTGCCAATCTGGAGACGAAGTTCTAAGCTACCATAGTCTTCCAGAAGTGGATTAAAAGTAAGATGGAAAGAGGCAGCAGACCACAACTTTCATTACAAATAATTCCGTAGTCTTTCAGCATTTTATAATTTTAATTTACCATACTTTATTTCACCAAGTAACGTCCAGTCGAAACAGTATCACTTGTAAAAAACTTTGATCTCAAAGCATATTCTCTCACTGCTGGTAGATTATGCTCGTCTTGACAAAGTTAGGTTAGGTTTGTTTCTCTGGGTGAGCAACTGAGTATACTACCACGCACGGACTTACTAGTTATTTCACATCTCTATTCACTTGGGAGGATGAGGTCTTCCAAACAGTCATAATATTCAAGTGTCTTACTTAGACTGCTGCAAATTTTCCCTTTACACTGAAGCAACATAACACGAGAATTAACGATACCAGTAGAACTCAGGAGAGTTGCTCGTGGCTGTTCTTTATGCGGCGTGCAGCATCCAAAATACGGCCGATTAGCGTATCTCTCGTTTCCATCTTCCTTTGTATACCAAGTCTTTCATCCAACCCCATAGCTCCGTCATTGTTCGAAAACGGACCTATGTTCATATGAACTTTTTCACTCAAAATGGCCTAAGACATTCTATCTTAAATTTTTTACCTTTCCTCGTGAATCACCCTGTATATATAGAATTATTACTACATTAACACATTTAGTATATCACGAAACATGTAAAATGTAATTATTATGAAAGTCGCCATATTTCTTCCTGGAAATAGTACGATTCACCTCCACCAGATGACAACCGACACGAATGGCAGGGCCGGCAGCACATGAAAACGAAATGATAATGTGTGAGGAATGTTACTACAGGCCAGGGGCGGACGCAGGATTTTTTTCGGGGAGGGATTTGAGAAGATAGTAAAAATGGAGTAATGAGAAATAAGTTTATATACTCACAATTTATTTCCGAGTCACAAACATTTACAAGTTGTATATATTATTTTAATGTACCGAAGTAGGCCTACATATGATATTTCCATGCAGATATTCTGCGTCATCATACGATGAAAGAGAGAATTTTTCTCTGTTCCATTACTCTTTCATTGTATTTACAAGTTGGCCTGAATAGCGTAGTCAGTATAGCCTTCTGTGCTCGAAGTTGCGGGTTCTACCCCAACCCAGCTCGATGGCATTTAAGTGTGTTTAAATGCGACAGGCCTCATATCAGTCGATTTACTGGCATGTAAAAGAAGTCCTGAGGGAAAAATTCCGGCACACCGGCAATGCTGATATAATCTCGGCAATTGTGAGCGTTGTTAAATAAACCATAATTTTTTAATTTTAACATTTATAATGACTGCAGTACAAAAACAATGACAGAATGACATTTACAGAAGAAGGTGAGAGGCTTCTTAGACATTTCATCCAGTACTTCATGAGCTTTTACTTCTACATTTTTATGTATATACATCAAGGCCAGTCCATTTAATCTGTCTGCTCCCATCGTGCTCCTCAAGTAAGTCTTCAAATACCGCAATGTTGAGAACGACCGTTCTGGTGTTGCTGTAGTTACAGGCAACGTGCAGAAAAGTTTCAGCGCCTTGCAAGTGCAGGGAAAAATAATTTCATTGCACCTGTTCAAAGATGATATAAAGTGAGTAGGTATTAGGTGAAGATTTTTCTGATCAAGGAAATTTCTTCTCCACATCTTCAATTCACTGAAGAAAGACTCTGGTGGTGCATCAACATCATTGGGCCACTGATTTACTATAGCCTCAACAGCAGTTTCTAAATCTTCATCTGATGCTCGCACCGTGCTTTTAGGCAGAAAAGTTTATATGGACTTTACGATTCCCTTATGATTTAAAAACCTGTCCTTGAGCTGACTAATGAAATAGTCTAAGAAGAGAAGGAAAATACTCTTCATGACTCTCTGTCTTGAAGTAAGAACGCTGTGTTTGTCTTCTTGCAGTTCTTGGAATTTAACATTTTAGCAAAGAGAATTTACGTGGAAAACCCTCTAATTCCTATGTACATTCACGAATTAAAATTAATATTATTTTTGTTTCTTGTTTCGTATTTTTCTCAAAATTTCGGGAGGGGATATATCCCCTTAATCCCCTCCCTTGCATCCCCCCTGCTACAGACGTATAATATTGTGACAGGTAGGTTAGGTTTGATTAGATGTGTAGTATTACTATGTTGGCAACACTAAAACCCACTGTTACATTAAAAAAATATGTCCGTATTCATTCACGCACTACGATTTTCGTATGTAAGGTGTGTATTTAGGGCGGGCTGAGTGGACTTACAGCTCTCCCAGTGATCACATCAATTTCTACAAATCAATACTATAAATCCAAGGCATTTTCAAGGTATTTTATGAAGTTCCTATAGTGGCTGGGACATAAGTAATATTCACCCTCTTTTGCATGCAATAACTAATGTATGTTTATCAACTCCACATACATTGCACTATTACCAATTTCCCTTTAGGGTTCTTCCAGTTCTTAGTCTTGTACCTACATATGTATCTATTTATTTATTTATTTTGTGGCACGGCAGCTCATGCAAGTCCAAGACTGACCAGACGACTGCGGGCCTCACGTCCATATGCCTCAGCAGAGATAAACCATCACCCAACCAGTGCAGGGTAACGTGTGGTCAGCATGGTGATTTCCTGTTGTTATAGCAAGTTAACAAAACCTGGCGTAGTTCAGTCGCTAAGGCGCTTGCCTGTCCATCCAGAATTGCGCTCGGGTGTGGATTCGATTCCTATGAGGCTGATTATCTGGGTGGTTTTTTCCGAGGTTTTCCCCAACCGTAAGACAAATGTCAGCTAATCTATTGCGAATCCTCGGCCTCATCTCGCTATCACCAGCGACGCTAAATAACCTAGTAGTTGAAACAGCGTCGTTAAATAATAAAAAAAGATTACCCTACTCATTGCAGCTTCCCAAATTCAACACAATGTTCGTTGGTCACCGATATTTTCAATGTGCGCCATGTTTTCATTTGTTTTTATTGCTCAGAAAATGTGACCGGAAATTTAACAACTGTGCAGAGATATTTAAAGTACAAAATATTACGTGTGTAATATTAATACGATACAAGGGAATAACATATTACATAAAGAATAAAATAAACAGAAATCCCATACCTTTTATTTCCAGTTTTCGTTTCTACAATAGGCCGCTCCTCCAAGCACATTACCAGATATCTGCAATACCGGTAAGTAATATGTAACAATTTCTGTCTTTTCGATTTTCTTAGTTAAAACATTCTTGGCGATCCTATTGCAGTGAACCAGTACCAAAGACTGAAGGTAAACTAGGTTACCTCATTGAATCACCATTCAAAAAATTCAACAAGAAACCTGTTACCATCATTACAAAATGTAGACCTACAACATTTACAATGAACACCCTATAGTAAAATTCACACAAGGACTAATTGTCGATTAGTATCATTATTCTTAGCGAAAGTCCTACACAAACTGATAATTAAATTGCATTTTAATTCTCATATCTTTGTAACTTGTTACGAATGATGTACATCACCACTCTTCTTGCAAAGTAGGCTATACAGATTGTCATAAAATTCGCGCACACGGGCTATATTGTGAAGCCTGGATAAAAACGGAGGCGAAAATGTTAGTGACAACTGTTAGTGAACTGTAGCAGATGCACTAAAACAGGGACACAGTCAGTGCCGAAAACTACACTTTCATCCATGCACACTTGTGTGCATTCTCTATTTATTAAATGTTAGTTGAACTTCATCCTCTGATTGAGGTTCTGGCTGATATGTTCATGTATTATCAGGCAGTAAACATCACTTGACAATATGTCAGAGGAAGAACAATTGTTTGTATGTATCTGAAGTCTGACTAGTGTACTATGTAGCTAATCGACGATGTATACAATGGAGGGGGAAAGAACTGGCCACCCTACCCCATTATCTCCTGGCCTTGTTGTCTCATAAATGGTGCCTTATTGGTATCTCTTGTGAGGTTCAGACCTGTCTTTGGACAGTTGACTAAACAAAAACAGTTGAACTTTCCTCTCGAAAAACAAATCTTGTCCCTGCACAGACAAAATTATTCAAGGTGGCAAGTTTAGAAATGAACACATGGTGTATTTTAAATATGTATATGTAATTTCAATAAAGTCAACAAAAGATATAAATATATGAAGTGTATGCAAATCTGGATTTCAGGTAGTAGCTCCCTATAAAGCAGGTTTGAATAATTTCAAGGAAAAATTGTTCCGGAGCCGGGTATCGATCCCGGGACCCTTTGCTTAGCACGCGAATGCTCTACCGACTGAGCTACCCCAGGAACCATACACGACAATGTCACAATTCTTCCTTTATATCCACACAACTCAAATGAGCTGACAAGACGCCAGAACTCAATTATGAGTGCACACAAATGCTGTGTGACTTTAATTGTGACTTTCTTTTAATGTACCTCCAGTAACGAATGTATTATGCAAATCTGCTACCCCAGGAACCATACACGACACCGTCACAATTTTTCCTTTATATCCACACAACTCAAATGAGCTGACAAGACGCCAGAACTCAACTATGAGTGCACACAGATTTGCATAATACATTCGTTACTGGAGGTACGTTAACAGAAAGCCACAATTTAAGTCACAAAGCATTTGTGTGCACTCATAATTGAGTTCTGGCGTCTTGTCAGCTCATTTGAGTTGTGTGGATATAAAGGAAAAATTGTGACAGTGTCGTGTATGGTTCCTGGGGTAGCTCAGTTGGTAGAGCGTTCGCACGCTAAGCAAAGGGTCCCGGGATCGATACCCAGCTACAGAACAATTTTTCCTTGAAATTATTCATATGAAGTGTGTGTTTTAGTTAACAAATCTTTGAACTGCTGAAGTTATTCAGTGTCAAAATTCAAAATGGATGAGAAATGGCTGATGAAATTTACCATGTCCTCTAATCAGGTGCAGTGTTCTTTTATATGCTGCAAATCTATAAAATGGAATCCCCAGCTTTACTTCCCTAATGGAAGAAGTCATGCTTAGAATTTATTGTCTTTTTAAACTCATCACCATTGGATGAATCTGCTACTGCAAGTCTCTGATCCAATGGCTTGTGCAGTTACTGAAAGACCACTGACAATGATATATATGTACCTATAACACCTATTGCATCACTTACTTATAAATTGCTTTTATGGAACCTGCAGATTCATTGCCGCCCTCACATAAGCCCGCCATCGGTCCCTATCCTGTGCAAGATTAATCTAGTCTCTCTATTGCATCACTGATAAGTTTTTATAATAAAAACAAGATAAACTGAGGAATATCAAATGTTAAATGACAGTCAAAGAATTTATTTTCATGCCATGAATATTCATAGTCTGTGACATTCAACAAATCGATGGTCCTAAATACACTGAATAAAAGTAAAACATGTTTTTATAACCTATAAGGCTGCAAAAGGGTATCTGTCGGATACAGGAGGGAGAGCCATTAATCCTTCCCATTGAAGGCTTTAAGGAACTAACCTGGACAAATACCCAATGTCCCATCCCTACCTTCCCGTGGAGCAGCTGTTAGTAAGCACAATTTACAAGCTGAACTAAAGGGAGGGGCTACTCATCAATTAGCACTGGTCAGCTTGATGAGTTAATGACTGAATTTGGTATAATTTTCCTCTATTCAATACCTAATTCCCTCTTTACCCTTTCCTATCCAGTCCTCTGACTGAACTCTTACTTTCTTCGACCCTGACGGCATTAGAGCATTCGAGGCCTAGGGGTTCATTTCCCTTTCCTTCCTCCTCTTTCTACTTTTCTGTTCCTAGTGCTGACCTGCTATGGCACTAAAATCGTCCTCCAGTGGCTTAAGGAGGGAAAGCTGGTGATCAACAATGGACCAGTCGATCAACAGCAGGTGTGGTCCTCCAGACATTCTGGGGGTTGTGTGTGAATGAAGTAGCCACCAAAACGTTAAAATATGGTGTTCACTTAAATCAGCTACAACTTGCCATTTAACACCTCAAAATCTGTGCTTCAGTGGCTGGCCATGATAATATCTTTGAAAAATATTGGAGTGCAAGAGGTCAAATGACTTTATTGTCAAATGCCTGGCATTAGAAAACAACAACAACATAACCTATAAAATGTTTTTAATAAAATGGCTAATGCAAGGTGCTGCAATTGAGTATGTAAATAATTTGTGAATACTTTACCACATGGGACTGTTGCCTAATATTATTTGATGGATAGGAACAAACTTACTAAAACCATTTAAAAAAATCCACCATAAATTATATAACTTCACCAGGCAATAAAAATCTCGCAATTATAATTTTTCGCAAATTTTACAAAAATAACAAATAACAGATTTAATAATTGATATAGAGGCACTTACTGCAGTTTTTACTATACACAGTCTTTATAAGTCTGTGAAACATTTTAGAAATTCACCACAAATAAACTGTGCAACAGATACCAAATTTTATTATACTGAAATAGAGGCAAATTCATCAAGTTTCTTTTACATATTTCACAGATGCTCAATCTTTGCACCTTTGCTGATACAGCGGACATCTATGTGAACTGATAATCCATAATCATCCCACGTGCATGTCAACATATCGCAGTCGACCAGACACACAGCAGTGGTGATACGGTTGAAGATTAGTGGGGAGCAGCGGCACAAAGACAGTATCCTTCACAAGCCTCACAAGAAAAAGTCACACGGGGTTAAATCTGGAGACTGGGGTGCCAAGTCATTAACACATCATCTTGTTCTGTGCATCTGGCAAATTTTGATTGAGATACCCACGCAGGTGTTTGTGATAGTGAGCCAGACAGCCTTGTTGAAAGATGTAATCATTACCCTTGTGTCATTCAGCTGTGGCATCAGCCAGATTGATGCAGATGCTGCCCTCTGGAATTCTGCTCTACATCATCCCGGTACAGTCATAATGAACGAAGCTCTTGAGTAGAAATTGCAACACACAAAATGACTACTTATGTTAATCGAACGCCATATTTGCTACTATTATCTCCTAGTGGCAAACTATAGCAACTATGAGAGTGGGTTTTTCCTTAAAAAAACTTGGGAGAGTTTCTCTCTAAATTGGCATAAGAATTACCATCTTCTGTTGCATAGTTTATTTGTGGTGAATTTCTAGAATGTTTCACGGACTTACGAAAGACAATGTATACAAAGTGTTTCAGAAATACTTTGACATACCTTGGGAGCATGTTCCCCACAACAAAACAAGGAAAAAAGTTCATATAAACATATTTCCGGAAGTCCTTAGTTTTTTAGTTATTAATGAAAGAACATAATGAAACATCTGTTAGATATTGTCAGGTTGGTAGCAAGTGTTGCAACTTTCATCAATTCAGAAACTCATAACAATGAAAGTGGAAGCAAGATGAGAACATTTTGAACATTTGTTATGAGTTTCTGAAGTGATTAAAGTTGCAACACTTGCTACCAAGTTGACAATATCTAACACATGTTTCATTATGTTCTTTCACTAATAACTAAAAAACTAAGGGTTTTCGGACATATGTTTATATAAACTTTTTTTCTTGTTTTGGTGTGAGGAACGTGCCCCAAGGTTTGTCAAAGTATTTCTGAAACACCCTGTAGTGTAAGCTTTACCTTTAATCGAGGTTCTAACTCATATGTACAGACCCAAAAACAAAATTTGGGCCACCTGAATTTTAGGTTCCTGTTATAACATACTGCACATGTGGCCCAATTTTCTTTCTATTATCAGGCCTACATCTCACTTGACGATATATGTCAGAGGAAAAACAACTATCTGTATATATCTGAAATCTTATTAGTGAAATATGTATGCAATGGAGGGGGAGAGGAACTGGCCACCCTACCCCATTATCTCCTGGCTTAGTTGCCTCATAAGTGATGCCTTATTGGTGTCACTTATGAGAATGAAACCTGTTTTCGGACAGCAGACTAAACAATAAAAACAGTACTAGCTTATTCGTTAGTAGATCAGAGACATCCATATACTTTCAAGTGTCTTTCTTTGAATTTGGAGTTCCGATATTTTCACTGTAATAATCTTGAAGTGGAGATAAGACACATACTATAATATAACATAAAGTAGTGAACTTATGTTTAATTCAAATTTGTACAAAAGAACATAGTAATACAAAACTTCATTACTTCACACAAAGAAATATTTCTAATGAACTGAGGAATATACTGTTTTACATGTAACAAAAACTTATTACAATTATTTAGAAAAAAAAAAGTTACAAATTCAATTACAACATTTTATAAAATTAGAACACAAATCTTTGCTTTTATATATATATATATATATATAAAATACAGTAAAATATGGCACCTTAAACCACCAAGACAAGGAACATACATTTACTTGGCTTGAAGACAGCAAAACAGGAACATAAGCAATTTTCTGCATGGCTAGTGAAGACAAAATAGAAAAAAAAAAGGTAATACATATTTTTTGCACAGATTGTGAAGACAATAAAACTTAAATCTTACATGTAGGCTTTACACCCTTACATCCAGTAACACACTGCTAGAGAAGTTCAATGTTTATACAATAGAACACTGAATACTGAAAATGTTGCAACAAAATTCTTAATTACTTTAAGCAAAAGTATCCATTTATATTCATTGCATACCTGCAGGCGCTGGCACAAATACTCTAAAACCTAATTAATACAAAAAGTCCTTTCGAATCAGGATATAAAATACTTTAGCACTTCCTATACTTTTATATGGTAGTGAAATCTGAACTCTCAAAGAAAAGGACAAACAAGAATAAATTAAACAGTTAAAATTTTCAGAAGAACAGCAGGATATGCACTTTCCAATTTAAAAAGGAACGGACATTCTAGACAAACTTCGGCTGCAAAAGGGTATCTGTCGGATACAGGGGGGAGAGCCATTAATCCTTCCCATTGAAGGCCCTAAGGAACCAACCTGGACAAATACCCAATGTCCCATCCCTACCTTCCCGTGGTGCAGCTGTTAGTAAGCATAATTTTACGAGCTGAACTAAAGGGAGGGGCTACTCATCAATTAGCACTGGTCAGCTTGATGAGTTAATGACCGAATTTGGTATAATTTTCCTCTATTCAATACCTAATTCCCTCTTTACCCTTTCCTATCCAGTCCTCTGACTGAACTCTTACTTTCTTCGACCCTGACGGCATTAGAGCATTCGAGGCCTAGGGGTTCATTTCCCTTTCCTTCCTCCTCTTTCTACTTTTCTGTTCCTAGTGCTGACCTGCTATGGCACTAAAATCGTCCTCCAGTGGCTTAAGGCGGGAAAGCTGGTGATCAACAAGATCTCCCAGCTAGGTCCAATGGACCTGTCGACCAACAGCAGGTGTGGTCCTCCAGACATTCTGGGGGTTGTGTGTGAATGAAGTAGCCACCAAAACGTTAAAATATGGTGTTCACTTAAATCGGCTACAACTCTCCATTTTTTATCTTTGAAAAATATTGGAGTGCAAGAGGTCAAATGACTTTATTGTCAAACGCCTGGCATTAGAAAACAACAACAACAGCATTCTAGAGAAACTGAAGGTTGAATCTGTTCAAAATAAAATTAGCAATCACAAATCTAATTGGCTACACCATGTCTCCAAAAAGGATAACACTAGGATCCAAAAGATCATGATAATTTTACCCACCAAAAGGACAAAGAAGACCAGGCAACCTCTTAAATAACGTTGAATGGGGTCAAAACAGGTCTACAAAGGGCTAACTTGTGAAGGATGATGATGATGATGATGATGATGATGATGATGATGATGACGACGACGACGACGACAATGATGACTTTCGATCATACTAAGCGAATTACAGCCATACAAAATTCCTTGTAGTAGAAAGTTACGTAGTCATTTAACTACTAACTAGTCAGTATTTTAACACTGACATATTTTCTAGTGACAATATGTGGCAAACTGTCATGAAAACAATGACAACACTGTTCAGCGTGAGTTTTGATGAATATAAACCAAATAGTGTTTTCATAGAGTATTACGAAACTGTGCTTAATTTTTGCTTATCACGTCAGAATAATTCACAAACTGTAATTTTGTTTCTTACGTAAAAGAAATGATATAGCTTCAATTTCAATAGACTTGGAAAAATTTTCAAATCTAGTAATGTTTTATTTTCTTTGATTTTAATTACCAGTGGAGGAATAACTTTTTGAAGTGTTTCAATCACCCCTTGCTTCATACATGATTATTAAGCATTTAAAACTATTTACATTTTGCAAGGAAAAGAATAGAAAATAGGAAGACTATCTCTTTCACTTCATTCATATCAGATTTTACAATATGACCTCTTTATTGCCAACTCCATATCTGTGTATACACAACTTCAACTCCTCAGTTTGCCGAACATAAAATTTAACCTTGGACCAAATTAAGGGTATTACTGACACTTGAAGTTCAGTACTATTTGCATCTATAATAATGTTAAATTGTGGTTGGATATGATCCAGATTTGTTTTTTTATACAGGGTGTAAATAATGTAAACTGCCAAAGAAGAGATTGGTGGTAGAGCGTAAGTAATTGATGAAAAAAGTCAAACAATGTTTTTCTATAATAAAATTGTCAAAGTTTTCTCAGAAAAAATGTGTTTTGTGAGTCTAACTTTCTTGAAAATGAGAATAGACAGTCATTACATTATTTACTTTGCTCAGTGCTTACACTGAAACAGTTGTTTGTTACTCTCTTGTGTCTCTATCATGTATTGGTATGTGTTGGGTGCAAGGACATTGACAATGGCATTCACATTCAGTCAAAATGTAAACAAATATTAGACTATTATCAATCTTAAAAACATGGTATTTTACAAATTAAAAATAAGATTATAACGAATAATTAAATTTCACTACACAAAAAAAAAAAAAAAATATGGTTTATTTAACAACACTCGTAACTGCAGAGGTTATATCAGCGTCGCCGGTGTGCCAGAAATTTTGTCCCACAGGAGTTCTTTTACATGCCAGTAAAACTATTGACATGAGCCTACCGCATTTAAACACACTTAAATGCTATCGACCTTGGCCGGGGTCGAACCCGCCACCTCGAGCATAGAAGGCCAGCGCTATACCAACTGTGCTACCGAGGACGACTTTCACTAGACATTTTGTTCAGTAGACAAATATGCGCTATCTATATAATTTGAGCAGTTTATATTATTTACAATCTGTATTCGCACTCCCAGTAAAAGTGTCATAACTCGAAAATCATGACTTGTAAAGATATGCTATTTTCTAGTAAAATACTGCTGTAAAAATATTTTAATACATACATACCAACTTTTAATCATTTACTATTTTAGTATTATAATTTCATAACTCCAACTAGTAACACTGTGTTTGAAAAAATTACGAAAGTAATATGTGATTTTCGACATATGACAATGTTTTACTGGGGATGTGAATTATGTGGTTCCCATACAGTGACAAACCAAAGACAGAAAGTAAGTACTTTTGTGAGACATCCGTATTTTGCAGACTTTGGTGTTAAGCTAGGGGATCAAGACCCAAACTTTGAAGTCCACATAAGATCTGTAGAACTTGTACAAAGAGCTTTAGAAGAAAGAAAAAAGAAGTTAACGCTCTTTGGAATCTGCATGGTTACAGCCAGACCATCACTTAAATTGGAAGAAACACACAGGCTGCCATTCCACAACTTAATAGAGCCAGCTAGAGTAATAAAGTCACTAAGCTTAGTTATGAATGACAATACTCTAATATTTATCTATTTTGCTTACTTCCATTCCATTTTATCTTATGGAATACTGTTTTGGGGAAATTCCTCAGAAAGCAGAAGTGTTCCTAATACAAAAGTTGTTATTGGGTTATTTTACGACGCTGTATCAACATCTAGGTTATTTAGCGTCTGAATGATATGAAGGTGATAATGCCAGCGAAATGAGTCCGGGTCCAACACCGAAAGTTACCCAGCATTTGCTCGTATTGGGTTGAGGAAAAACCCCGGAAAAAACCGCAACCAAATAACTTGCCCTGACCGGGATTCGAACCCGGGCCACCTGGTTTCACGGTCAGATGCGCTGACCGTTACTCCACAGGTGTGAACCTTAATACAAAAGAAAATAATTAGAATTTTAAATGGTCTAAATTACAGAGATTCCTGCAGAATGCTTTTTCTAATTTGAAAATGTTAACACTATCCTGTCAGCATAGTTTTTATACAACGATGTACAAAATGGATATTCAAATTATTTTATGAAAAATTCTGAAGTACATAATATTAATACAAGACAGACCAATTGCTAACTTGGCCAGTTATCAAAAAGGTGTTCTGTATGCGGGTGTAATAATGTTCAAGTCTTTTCCACCACATATTAAACAAGTATCGGATAATAGAAGCCAGTTTAGATGTCTACTAAAAAATCTCTCTTCACACACAACTACTAGGCTATAATACTGATATTTTTAGCCATGTAATCAAATAATCACGTAAAATGTAAACAATTACTGTAACTGTGTATCTATAATGTGCTTATATTGCCAAATCTTACATTTGATACCTACATGAGCTAGCTGAGGTTTATGAAACAAATAAATTATTATTATTATTATTATTATTATTATTATTATTACTGTTGTTGTTTTGTAGAAACTAGGATGCTGAAAATCATAAGTGGTCAGTTAATGAGGATTTTAAAGTTACTGTTTGTTTACTGAGTCAACAAAGTTGTTTTTTTATGTAAATACGATAGTCGAGCTATATCTTCGCACTGGAAGAAGAAAGAAAGGCCAAACAGAGTAACATTTAAACCAGGTGTGAAAAATATTATTCAAGATTCATTAAATTAATCTCACTGAAGTTCCATTACCACCCCCACATGTAATACTAGGTCTTATGAAGTAGTCTGTGAGAGCTTTGGACAAAAACAGTGCTTGTTTTAGATAACTTTATCACACATTTCCTTCACTCACCTATGAGAAAGTCAAAGTTGGTTTCGAGTCTCGGTAACTGGGTTAAAGACTCTGATGCTGATTTTCTCCCACCTGAAACCTTCACTGAACAATCACTTCTCTCTTTCCGTGTACTTGGATTTGTTCCTCTACAACCCAGTTACCCAGTTCCTGACACTCCATTCTCCTAAGCACAGGGTATTGAGAAACATGACCTTGCACACAGATTTTCTTTGCCCTTCAATCACAAAATTGTAATGTAATGTGTTAGAACGATGTGAACTCTCGGACTGATTTCTGCGACGTTTAACTGGAAGATAGTCAACAAGGCCTTTGATGAACATTTTTCTGTCACTCCACGACATTTCATTCCAGAAATGATCAAACATGAGTTTTCTTTGCTCTTCTGTAACTTCACTACAATTTCTTTTCCCGTTTACAAAAGAATGTTTACACATACATCGTGATTTCATTATTCTTCTTTGCCTTGGCACTATAAGTTTCTTTCTTCCAAATTCATCTTTTCTGATGCCTGCATAATCTTGCCCCCTCATACGTTTCTCTTTATTTAAACATTTCTGTGACGAATTTCCTCCTCTTTTACATCTTATGGGGCTGTTTTCTTCAAATGTAGTACCACTAACCTGAAATAATTTATAAAGTAATTAATGTAGTGCTTAATGGCCTACTTTACTGGTATCCTGAAATAGTTCCAAGATCTTACGATAAAAAATTAGAATATTAATTAATTTTTTTACTAAAGTTTTTAATCACCTTGCAAGCTCCTTTTCCTTTTTCTTCTGTAGATTTTCTTTCCTCATCATCCATGCAGTTGATATATGCAAATTTATTTAACTCTGGGTTATGATCTTCACTGCTGCCACTAGAAAAATCTCCATTTTTACAATCTAATTCAACAGAACTTTTTATTTTCGACACTGTATTTTCCGTTCCAATTGATTGTGTTCCCCCATCACCTATAATGCAAAGTTAACTGTCAATAAACAGTTTAAGAATAAACAGTAGGCCTACTTCAGCTGTACATAGGGTTGCCATATTTAAACAGTGAAAATTTGAGACAATTTGCTTTCGTATTTAAAATGTGTAAAATGAAAAAGGGACACAAATACATTAACTTCCTTGCATTATGTGATGCACTACGGCTTAATATAAATCAAATTGTTAAAACAAGCAAAGTACTTTTATTCACTAACATACGAATTTATCTGTAGCATATGATACAAAATACAATATTCCCAATTAACAAATTTTTATTTTCTAACTAGCATAATATTTTTTAACATTTTCCATTGTTATGTAACTGGTATAAAAAATTAGTGCTACTGGCAATCTAATAACAAGGCTTGTGGAGAAACCTAATTGTTTCTTAGCATTGTTGTTGACAGTGGTTCTAAAATTACCAAGAAATTTAGTGGAAGGCAATATTATTACCGTAAAGTGGGGTGACTTTGAATGCCGAGGTGACTTTGAACAGTAATTTAGCGCCTTTCTAAATTAAATGCCGTAACCTATTGCGAAAGAACTGAACTAGTTTATTGACAACTGAAACAGTTTTATCGCAATTGGGCACAGCATTTAATTTAGAAAGGCGCTAAATTACTGTTCAAAGTCACCTCGCCGTTCAAAGTCACCCCTCTGTACGGTACCTAAAAAGGAACCTCGCATATCAAACTCTGAAGATGCAGATGGAAACAAAAGAGTAATACTGACAGCAACCATAACTAGATTTGTGCAATACGTTTTGTCCCTGACATAATAAAACAATACAAGTTATGAACCAAGTCGAATTGTGTACTTAAACCCAGTGTTGTATGTGCATTGAGTTGCGGCGGCCATAAATTGAAGCAAGTAATTAATGCGAAAAGGAAGAGTTTTTTTTTTTCTTTCTTGTTTTATAAAATAAAAAGTACCCGATATTAAAAAAACACACACACACACACACGCGCGCGCGCGCGCGCGCGCGCGCACGCACGCACGCACGCACGCACGCACGCACGCACACACACACACACACACACACACACACACACACACACACACACACACACACACACACACACACACACACACACACACAGGAACTTTTTTTTATTTTAGGTCCTCCATCCATATCCAAAGTTTAACCGATATATTAGTTAACCCTCTGCTGGGCATGTAGGGTCTTTTGATACCCCATGACCCATTTGGCAATACACGTAACATTTTTAACCTGCCCAGCGGAGCGTTAACATTATTCAAATCAGTTATTTGGAAAAGACCACATCTCCAAGATACATATTTTCACATAATTAAGAGGTTATACAGTTAAAAAAAGAATGTAGATATATAAAAACATTTCATATTAATCATCCTTCATATTGGTAATCTCAATTTATGTATGGGTTATGTGAATTCTGAAAAATACAGTTTTTTTGTTCTGTAAAATTTGATTTTATGGGGAAGTGACCTCCAAATAACTGATTCATATATGGTTGCTAAGTCAAAGCATGATATTCTTATGTTTTACAAATTGTCAAAGCCTGCTAATTTTCTAAACTGGCCAACTGACTGGTTATTTCATTGTTTTTATACATAGGTTTCTTATGGCAACATTAAATCCCTATGTCCTATACTCAGGAAAAAAAAAAAAAAAAAAAAAAAAAAAAACACACAGTACAGTGTTTCAAACTAGGTGAATTTAGCCATTTCTAAGAGCACATTATCCTCTTGAACATAACTAGATTTGAAACATTTTTCGCGTTTTCACACATACTACACACAACCCAACAATAGTATTACTGCACCAATAAACATGCACAGCTGTTGGTTGAGAATAAAATTACTTCTAACTGAAACAGACATAGCTAGAGATTTAAATGTATTTTCTTTGTTGCTCTGTTTCTAAAGACACTAATGTTAATAAAAAAAAACAGTGGCTGTTTCATATCATAATTCTACAACACGATATCTGTACATACAGCAAGGGAAAAGATGAGAAGAGGAATAAAAAATCTTTACCCGTCTATGACAATGTCCATAAACATGGGATTTTTGGTGTCGTATATGAAAAAAAAAAAAAGTTTATTAAACGACACGTGCAACTGCAGAGGTTATATCAGCATCACCAGTGTGCCAGAATTTTTGTCCCGCAGGAATTCTTTTACATGCCAGTAAATCTACTAAGCCTGTCGCATTTAAACACACTTAAATGCCATCAACATCGGCCGGGATCGAACCCAGAACCTCGAGCACAGAAGGCCAGCGCTATACTAACTGCGCTACCGAGGATGACTCGTGTATGGATTTCATAAGAGGAAAGATTTCACGTCTCAAATACGGGACACCTGGCTCTATTTCACGAAAGCACAAATTACAAACTACATTCAAGAAAAGTTCAAATTTACAAATTCACGAATTTTTCTGTTTCATAAAGATACTCTTGTAAATGTGTAAGTGAAGTAGAAAATAACAGGTTCTGAGCCATGATACTACTATTCAATTGTAATTTATTTACAATATTACAGAACGTATCTTACAAATGTTGTATCAAATTTTTTTCCCTACTCTTGATATGGATAAATAGCTGAAATACAGGTTGTTGTTGTTTAGTCAACCGTCCAAAGACAGGCCTGAACCTCACAAATGATACCAAGAAACCACTTATGAGGCAACTAGGCCAGAAGATATTGGGGTAGAGTGGCCTGTTCCTTTCCCCCCTTGATTGCATACATCGCTGACTAGCTACATATTACACTAATCAGACTTGAGATGTATACAAACAATTATTCTTCCTCTGACACACATCGTGAAGTGTGATGTACTGCCTGATAAGAGATGTACATATCAGCCAGAACGCCAATCAGAGGAAAATTAGAAGTTATACCGAATTATTTTAGATCGTAAAATTGGCTTAGGTATGTTTTGTTAAAAGAGAAAAGCACAGATTTTTCTTCTGGTGATGAAGAAATTGAGATTTATCACCATAATCACAGAAAAACTTTTTGAGAAAGAATTAATGTTAAATTTGAAACTTCAGTGGAGTTTAATCGGAGATTCAGGATGCATCATGAGGAACTTAACTGCTACTAAATGATATGTGCTATACTGTATTTATTATTCATCATATAATCAGTTATTATACTGATAAAGAATATGCCAAAGTATAGAAATACATAACATAGGCATATAAAGATCAGTTTACATGACACATTAATACTCTGGCAGATCTGAAGACAATAATGGGAGATGGTTAAATGACTTACAAAAAGTCCATAATTATTCTTATTACGTACCTACATCATATTTAGTTGCAGTGTTATAGTTGACAGTCTATTCTGTTTTGCATTCATAGCTAATGAAAGTGTTACTGATATAATTTCAATAGACATTTAGAGCCCCTTCAGATGAGGCTACTTTTAGAAGCACTGCCACTTGTGAATGGATTTAAATGGAGGCCACAGCCACAGGATAGTAGCATTGCAGACGCTCTGAGTGGTTGGCTTCACTGATGGTGGCGACCACTAAAAGTGACGCTTACCGTCGTGATACATAGAATTAAATTGTAGGTTTCAGATGGGGCCACAGCCAGACCACTATATTAGTGGTACGTCTATGGTGCTGCTGACGACTGTTGGGCCACCAATTCCTTACACCGTCACAACAGTATACAACCTATTGTGCGATGATTTTTTTTTTTTTTTCGAATTTTATTGGTAATTCCTGCTAGAAACTCTTGAAATGATGTCTTAAACATGCGAAAATAAAAAAAAAAAATAAAAAAATAAAAAAAAAAAACTTTTTATCATTCTGATGTAAATCATCAAAGAAAGTATGAAATAGTCCTCGATTCTGTCTTTCCAAAATAATCAATGGACCCAGACTCTTCTCCTATTTTTATGTCTATTCTTTCTCAGTTTGAAAAAAAATTAAATTATGGTTTATTTAATGACTCTGAGGTGTGCCGAAATTTTGCCCCACAGGAGTTCTTTTACATGCCAGTAAATCTACTGACATTTGCCTGTCGAATTTAAGCACACTTAAATGCCATTGACCCGGGCCGGGATCGAACCCGCAACCTCGAGCACAGGAGGTCAGCGCTATACTGACTGCGCTACAAAGGCCGACTCTCCGTTTGAGCAAAGTTTCCAAAAGTATATCTCCTTCTTTGCCCATGTTCTTTGGAAGACTGAAAAATTCTCTACAAAAATTTAGTATATTAAGCAGCATGGCCTTGTCTGAAGAGGCCCTTATGAAAACCAAAGCCCATTATACACATTATTTATAGCCTACATTTATAAATCACCATTTTATTACAGGAATATTTTCGAATGTTTTGTGAAACATATTTTACTGTAATTTATAGCTAAGAAACTACTTCTTGTAAATTTGTACATTTGTAATTTGTACTTTCGTGAAATAGGCACCTGGCAATCCTAGTTGGGACATGTAAAAAATATATTTTTATTGGAGCTCATGTACAGGTCATATTTCCCCAATTTTAGGAAGCAATATTTTCGGTGACTTTGACGTGAAAGAATATTCTCTTCGTTCACAAAGAGCCGCTGAAACTGTGCTAAGATTGTCTTGTACAGATTAACCGTATCTAAGAACACAAGCATGTCCTTTAAAATTATCCGAGCGATTGGACGCCTTACCATAACTGTCGCATTTATATGGTTTCTCCTCCGCGTGAGTGCGTAAGTGTACCCTCATACTACTCGATCTTCCGAATACCTTCCCACAAAAGTGGCATTCGTAAGGTTTTTCACCAGTATGACTCTTCACGTGGTCTTTGAAATGGTCCGAGCATCTGAAACTCTTTTCGCAAAAGGAGCATTTGAAGGAATACTCACCTGTGCGAATGCGCATGTGAATACTAAGATTTCTCTTACTGCTAAAGTCTTTCCTACACACGTCGCACTTGAACGGTTTTTCCCCGGTGTGGACACGTGCGTGGTTTTGGAGTTTGTTCCAGTTTCCGTACTCCTTACCACAAACATCACATTTGTAGGGATTCTCACCTGTGTGGCATCGCATATGAATTTTCAAATGCTTCTGATAACTGAAGATTTTACTACAGATATTGCATTTAACAAGTTTTTCGTTAGAAAGGATGCACACATGATATAGAAGTAATGTCGAATTACTGAAGTCCTTACCGCAAGCATTGCATTTGTTCCCTTTCTCCTCAATGCCGAGCTGTACAACGTCATTTACTTTCCTTCTCACATTGTCATGGCAATCCAGATGCACTGCACTGTAAAACAATAAAACATCCCAACTCACAATTCTGAAGGTCAGTAACACATTTTATAATTCAATTAACTATTGCAATAGTCCTTGGGTAGTACGAGGCACGGTAGAGGAAGTGACACACCGTTAGTACGGATGAGCATAACGAGTTCAACCGATGAAGATGAAGCTGATGATGAACACTTTAATAAGAGGTAAAAGGCCATATAGAAACATTGTCAGAAATAAATATGAACAATCAAATTCAAATGACGTTTGAGATGGGCAGGACATGTAGCATGTTTGGACGAATCCAGAAATGCATATAGAGTGTTAGTTGGGAGGCCGGAGGGCAAAAGATCTTTGGGGAGGCCGAGACGTAGATGGGAAGATAATATTAAAATGGATTTGAGGGAGGTGGGATATGATGGTAGAGACTGGATTAATCTTGCTCAGGATAGGGACCAATGGCGGGCTTATGTGAGGGCGGCAATGAACCTCCGGGTTCCTTAAAAGCCAGTAAGTAGTAGTAATCAAATTCAAATAATGATAGAGTTACCGAGCAAAAACTAAACTTTCCTGTAATCAGAAAATCTAATAAAAAATTATATAGTTCAACCAACACAACAAATAGAGCTGAATACCAATTATCGGCAATCCTATTCACAGATAAGCAGATTATCATAATTGAATCGGTTGGAGCTAAAAGGAATTAAGTCAAAATATGAAGTTTTGGATTATGCAACAATTTGAACAACTGATATCATGCGCATCAAATGGTGGAAGAGGAACTAAGACTTTTAAATATTCTTTTACCTTCTATAACATAAAAATATAATATTTGTGTTATTAGTGGAATATTTTTTGCTTCTCCTGAAAAGTTGTCAAAAGTGACTTAATTTCTTTTAGCTCCGTCTGATTCAATTATACAGTGCCACGAGTAATTTTGAACTTATCGATAAGCCCACAGGTCATTCTAGTGACAAATGGATTTAGCTACAGAAATTAAAAAAATTACCTAATTGTATTTGTTAGGACTGTTTCAGGAAAAAAACTATATAGTAAGAATTGGCCAGGTCAACTTCCCGCAATACAGGTCCAGAACACCTACACTACGAAATACAGGGCTTCTACAAAAGACCTTCCCAGTTTCGAACACATGTAATTTATGGTCTATGAATCTGAGGCGTATGAAAATAGTATCAATGGAAAGAGAAACTCGAAAAGTTTAGTTCCCTACCTTAAAGATGCTCAATGTGTCCTGCCTTGGTAAAACGGCACACATCAAGCCTAGAGTCAAGTTCACGTAGGTACGCGGATTTTCCGATCCCCAGGTTTTGAGGTTATGTCTGTTCACCTTACCAGAAAGATGAAAAGTGGCTTCGTCAGAAAACACCACGAAACGAATAAATTCATGATCATTTTCAATTAAAGTCTGCATACTTATACAGAAATTTCTTCGTAGCACTTTGTCCTCTGGTTTTAGGACTTGCAGCAACTGTAGTCAGTACAGATGAAATCACAACCGCTTGCAGTGTACCATTTACGAATTGTAGGGCCACTGAGTGGATCTGCACCAAACTCTGTTCGGTAATGCCGTTGCACATTAATAACCGACTGGTTCACATGAAAATCAAGCTTTTCTGTCCTCTATAGCAGCCATTTCGCCTCAACAATGAACAAATTTGTTTATATGATGTGTTATTATGAGACAGTGTTACCAACTAGGAAAACAATGTTGCCACAATTAAACTTTTTGACTTTCTCTTTCCATTGGTGATACTTTCATGCACCTCAGATTCATATAACGTAAATTACATTAAAGGTCTTTTGTAAGAGCCCTATATATACATATATCATAAATATATTAATTAAATCTTCAACATTTCCTTATGACAGATAACCTCTTTACATTCTAACAGGAAAGTATGTTCCTTGTACATCTATTGTTGCAAGATGGTGGTCTGGCCAATGTTACTACAGAATTACCAAGAGAATTAATAAAACCCATTTATCAGGGCCGTAAATAATGTCATTAATTTCAGGAGGTTATTCCTCGAGATATTTAAAAAAAAAGTTTAATACAATTTTTGCTAGTTTTTGCTACACTTTCGAGATAAAAATTGTTTTATATTAAACATTTCATAGTGTTGCAGTGTAGGCTTTCACGGCCGGAGTCTATAGATGTAGATTCATTTTCCGGGCTGAGAGGCCGTGGTCTATTAGTTGGTTTTATACCAGACGTTTCGTCTGCAACTGCGGCAGACATCTTCAGTGGAGTGGTGTCCGAGGTTGCGACCTCAGATACCACTCCACTGAAGATGTCTGCCGCAGTTGCAGACGAAACGTCTGGTATAAAACCAACTAATAGACCACGGCCTCTCAGCCCGGAAAATGAATCTACATCTATTTCATAGTGTGTTTTGGAAAAGTCATTCATTTAAAAGAGCAGTGTATTACGATAATAAATGATTGAAAGAATTTTAGTTTTGTCCTTCAAATGTGCAGAAATTTGACCTGAACAAATGTAACTTTTCGTTCTGCAAAGGAATTTTACAATGTTACATTTGTTTCCTTAATTATTGTAATAAGTTAATAATTTACTTGGTTACTATAACAAGTTCATAATGCTAGTAACAGTATTCAATATGGGAGTTTGATTACGCTCAATTATCAGAAATGCACTCTATATTAAGGATTAAAAATGACGCCTATAAATTATGCAAAGGGTAGACACAAAAATATGGACGAGTTTTACTGTCACAGAATGTATCCACAGATCTGATGAACAAACACGGGCATAAAAGATAAGTGCAGAAAATATAAAGACAGGATTCGACTGGTTGTAGACAGAAAATGCTTGATCTAAAATTAAATTGCATTAAAACATAGCTAGTATAAAACCATTAAATCAAGCAAATCCAATAACAATGATTCAAACAGAAATGAGCTGACAGTAATTTCCAGATTTAGAATGGGGCATAGAATGTTACTGAAAAGTGTCTTAACATACACAGTTCAATAATCAATTTTACTCTTGATAAAAGAAAATTAACTGAAGATTATAAATTTATTTCTTGAACATGTTTGAATAAGAGACAACAAAGGTTCAAGATGGAAGACTACAAAATGCTACACTCACCTCTCAGTGAAGGTGACATCATCTGTTTCCACTTCTGACAATGGTTCCGCCTTTACTATTGAGTTCACAAAAGAAGAGTCTTCCTGGAAAAGTAAAAAGTGGTTTGAAAAAAAAATCCTTAAAAACTGGAATTTCATAAAAGTAGGAATGTTAAAACGTGGTTATACTGTAACTCGTTTAATAAGGCAATGTAGGATGGAGTGCTATATTTCAGAAGTGATATTCTCAAGACATATCATCCTTATTTTACCATGAGTGTAGTAATACTCGTTCAATTGCTAGAAGCTATGATCCTGTCTGCTAATGTTTGTGTTTATCAAGCAACTGTGGTTTTTTTCTTCACTAACAGCAATGGTGCTTTCCACTCGTACACTAATTAAGTGTTTTTGCAAAATCTGCATGCCTAGAATCAGAAATGATCCCTCTGAGGCAAATTATTTAGAAAACTTAGCTCCAAAAACTAACATATCATGCAATTAGATGTAATTCGTTTTAAATCTCACCACACTAGTGCCCAGTTTGTCCAAATAATGTTTAATTTTGCTTAACGAATGTTAAATTAACAGTCTGTTTATTTTTAACGTTTTGTTAATGTATTTTCCATTTGTTCAACATAATTTTGTTTAAGATAACCAACACGTAACTGTAACGCCTGTTAGCACTATTTTAACTACAACAGCAGTTGGTAATGATTTTACACATGTAAGACAATTTTTGATTGGCTAAAATTAATCTTTAAATTCTATATTATAGAGTGAGTCATGAAACTTGCATAAAATGACAACCTGTTATAGTAGGCCACGCTCCATAAACAAACAGCTGACAAATGAAAGTTGTAGGTGACGTGCTGAATAATAATTACAAAGTAAGGTTATATTTTCTCATTGCTATTATGGATACGAAATACGAAAAAAACAAAATAACACTGATGTATTTAAACAGTCCAAAGTATTTTTTAAATGTTATATTACCAGTCATATGCTAAACATTCCCGACAGAGAGACACAAAATATTAATTTCGCAACTTCTGTTCGAACAGCTGTGGAGACATCGGCCATATTTAACTAACTGTTAAATGAGTTAACTGCCCGAAATCCTACATTTAAAATTAACAATCTGTTAAACCAAACTGGTGTTGAAAACATACAATTTTATTAATTAACAAACAGTTTGGAGTTTAACAGTCGTTAAATTTTCTAACAATACTTGGAAAAACCGGCCATAAGAGTCAAAACATTTAAAACTACAGCATTATCATCCATCAGTAGTAACAAAAGGGCTGAAGTGAAGAATTAATTGAATTGGATAATCTATCCAGATTTCACTTTCATATTGCAATTCCACAGTATAGTATCAATACCATACTACCTACTGTAGCTCCTCAAATGCATCACGTTGCTGGGTAAGCAGCGATTCCATACACGAGCTGAAATCTCACGAGAAAATTTCTTCCCCCTTTAACACTCAATCCGGAATATTAGTTCAAGACAATGTTATGGCATGGGACAACAGTAACAGTAGTAGCTAGGGTTGCCAGCTCTCTCGTATTTCCCGAGATCTCCTGTATTTGACCCTAATTTTTAACAGATTCCCGGCTCCCATATTATTCTTCTCTTCAAGCATTTTTCTCCCTTATTTTTGCATTATATAAAAATTTGTATTCTAAATATTTGATTTTGCCGTGAATGATGATTTATATTATGATTAATTTTGTTGTTCAGGACAGGCATTAAAATGTGCAGCCGTGTTAGAAGGTAATGATCGTCAGCAATGGGTTTTACTGAACACCTATTTAAAATGAAAGCATGTTAATGTTATAAATTTGGAAAAACTGGCGAGTTTGGTGCTTCTATAGGCTTGTAATACAGTAAAATAGATACCTAATACTACTGTAAAGAATAGTGCCTGATTATAATTATTTTCTCCAATCCTATTTTTATTCAATTATTAAAAACTAAATTATAATTAACTGTTTTTTCTATTATATTTTTTGTAGTATTTTCTAAGCTTACCAAGTAGTAATGCTCATACAAAGAGGATGTTTTATTTCGTAAACAATAATTGGACAGATGTTCGAAACAGGAGCACGGCATCATCTAATCAAATCAGAGCTGCAGACTGTAGTCTAATTCAACTACTAAGCAAGACAAAATGTGTCTCAAAATACTCTTAACTTAAGTCTAGTTGACCAAGTGTACAATAAAATTGTTATTTAGTAACTGAGCCGAATAATTTGTCAATTTTCTATGTGAAATTTGGTCGATGTCTTAGTCTCACGTATTTTCTTAAAAAAAAAGTTGGCAACCCTAGCAATAGCAATAATACTGATAGCAGTAGCAGTAGCAGTAGTAGTAGTAGTAGTAGTAGTAGTAGTAGTAGTAGTAGTAGTAGTAACTAAGTGACAATAGTTAAATGTTATGTTTTATTTAATGACGGTTGCAACTGCTGAGATTATATCAGCATCGCCGGTATGCCGGAATTTTGTCCTGCAGGAGTTCTTTTACATGCCAGTAAATCTACTGACATGAGCCTGTTGCATTTGAGCACACTTAAATGCCATAGACCTGGTCCGAGATTGAACCTGCAACCTTGGGCGTAGAAGGCCAGCACTATATCAACTGCGCCAACCAAGGCGACAAGTGACAATAGTAGCAATAGCAGTAATAGTAGCAACCAGTAACAACAAAGTGATAGTGATGGCAACAGAAGTAGTGCCGGCAGCAACAGTAGCTGGTTGTTTTACGACTCTTTATTAACTACCATGGCTATCTAGCGTCTGAGTGAGATGAAGGTCATAATGTTAGTGAGAGGAGTCCAGGGTCCAGCGCCGAAAGTTATTCGACATTTGCTCTTAATGGGTTGAGGGAAAATACCGGAAAAAAGCTCAACCAGGTAACCCTGGCCCACTAGTTTCATGGTCAGACATGCTAACCAGCAAATAGGGATTATAAAGAATGGACACTTCGCATCGGTACCTTTGATGTAGCCGGACTGATTTCAATGACCTTCAAGCCAGCTAAAGTGTGAGATTCTGCTTTCTCCCTAGAGTTGGCGCTGACATCACACCAGCTAGCAGTCGACACAGCGGAAATATAACACATATAATTAATACATCTAGGTACATTATGTACTCAAATAAAATAAATTGGATCCAAAAAATAATAAATCCGTCATTAACTGTAATGTCTAGACTCTAGAGTTCCCTTATAATGAGAGTTGAGACGTTGACCCCAACAACAATTAAAATATGTAATGATTTGATAGCGCTGAAAATGGAAAAACAAAACTCTTATGAGAAGTAAAACCATATACCTATATTATATTATAAACAAATATTAAACGAATTTGATACATAATTTTATAATGTATTATATTATTTTATAATATAATTTATTATATCTGAAATATAAAATATTATTATTACGACTAGTTTGTCACTGAGAAATAAGGAAAAGCTGTTAACTTGAATTTATTTGAAGCAAAGCATTACTGGATTATGCAATAAGGTAGGCGATGTTTGGATCCTGTGTCTCAACCAACGAACTGGTCTCAACTCTATACTCAATTATTATCTTAGCGTATGCTCGATTACACTAACCGCTAGCGCTTGAAAGTGGAACTAAACGCTTGCGCACAGAGAAACAAAACACAGGAAAATTCGCTGTGTTCATTCTTTATAATCCCTATTCACTGTGCTAACCATTAATCCATAATGGTGAACAATATCAATGTTAGTAGTGTCATAGTATAGCAGCACCAAGAATATCAGTAGCAGTAACAGTAGTAGTAGTAGTGACAGCAGTAATAGCAACAATAGCAATCTCATTAACAGTAGTAGTGACAGTAGCAGTATCAGTAAAGGTACGGTCACATGTTGCTACTTTTGCAGTGCTGCAGTACAAAAACTGCATAATAATAAGAAGCCTAGGCTATACAGAATGATCATTTGACTGATATGTAAGTCAGGAAAACAGCGGAAGATTTTTGAACTCAAGGAATATTACTTCCTTTTGTGTAACTATAAGAAACCAGAATTATTCAAATATATGATGGTTAATTAAACTCACCTCAACCTTAAACTTAAACCGTGGAAGTGATATGGAACCTTCATTTTCTTCAAATTTCCTGTCTGATAAGATATGATAGCCGAGATCAGGTTCCACCTTGATGGCTTCTGTGCAGTTTTTCAAGAAATCATCAACCTGTGTGTCAAATATCATGATGAAGTATATTATGCATTCTACAAAGCTACTTTCTGCAGGAAACTTCGGTAATTCGGTAGAAAACATTGGTCAATATGACGGACATCAATTACATCATCCAGAATTAGTGACATTAGGTATATCGAAAACCTAAACAAACCAAACCTAACCTGTCACTGATCCTCAATGATATCCGCCATATTGACCAACGTTTTCTACCGAATTACTCAAACAAAAGATACCTTGAATTCACTTACAACTGACTGGGGTTCTTCATTTGTGTCATCATTTGGAAGAGCAAGCGGGTCATTCTCAGGTTCTGCTTTAATCATATCCATGAGAAGAACTGAAAGGGAAGTTAATACTATTACAGTTTACATATTAATATAATAACTGATTCATATATTTTGTGAGAGTATATGGTAATTAGCAAGGGACCGCCGGTCTTTTACAAGGTATGTGACAAGGTTAATAGGTTAGTTGAGGAGATAGGCCTATCTAAGGGCGTGAAGCCGAAAATCTTAAATCATTGAAATCTTTTCACATATTCCTCGGCCGCAGGTCACTTATATATCCCCTCAACCAACCCACTATTTAACCTTGTCACATACCTTGTAAAAAAAAAAACGCACGCACGCACGCACGCACGCACACACACACACACACACACACACACACACACACACAAAAACCTCCCCCTTCCCTCCCTCTCTTATTAGAGGACCTCGCCGTCTCCATTAATAAATGTTGTTTGTTTTCTTTGTCTTTGCAGCTTCTGTCAGGTTTGCTATAAAGGAAAATTTAGAGTATTAGATTTCCACTAAAAAGTTACTAATTAGGTCTAATCTTTTAAATAAGTATGTACTATATTTGTTATTTAATTCTGGATTTCAGTTTACCAATAATAAGAAATTATACAATGTTGTTGAAATGCAGCAATAGTATGCTAGGAGAATTTTTACTCCATATCTTTTATTCACAAATTTATAGTGTCATTTTCTGATCCAGGGAAAATACTAAATATCTTTCACGCAAAAGAAAAAATGCCTAAGGATTGCAGCCTACATTATTTAACCTAACGTTGAAGGTCGCATGGTGAGGGGAAATACCAGTCTCGGCAATGAAAATATAACAGAGTCCTTTGGTCTAGTTCTTGTGTAGAATTACCAAAAAGACAAGTGTCCCCCCCCCCCCCGCGAAACTTACGGCTGGAACATACTGGCACAGAATTTTGGAGCTGTTCCGATTAATTAGAAATTTTGCCATCTGAACTGATGACTTTTACTCTGTAGGTATGTAAGGGAACAGACTAATTTACAATATTTTCACGCTGTATGATAATTTACAAACCTAAAAATTCTACACTGACAATCGCAATCCCATTATCCCCACCTTTATGTATTTCGAAGCATTCAGAACATATCGTAATCAAGACGTTCAACCAACTCAACTGGAACTTGGTCAGAATCTTCTTGCTCCTTTTTGCTTTTAACAGTATACTTCTTTCCAACGAATTTACGTTTTTATAAAATACAAGCACTCCTTAGTATTTAAATATAATAACATTTCTAATATCAAACACAACCAATCAACACCATTCGGCGACTAGACCCCTTCGGATGTTTTCTCTTTAATCCGAACCTCTTGATTGTATTTTCATCTATTCGTGTCGTTGAATTTAATCTTATGAGTGTCTCTACAGTCGCTACTGTCATTTATATTCTATTAACACGCCGTTGTTATGTAATATCTGAGAAAATATATATAAATTAAGGAAAATTCAATATTGATCGCAATACTAATATAAACTATCAATTATGTGCAGATGGTAGAAACATTAATTTTGTGGTGAAACTGATAACTACGTACTGGTACTCAAAGACAGTCGCCTATTTCTTAGGGCTCAATTGCTGGATTGTCCATATTTTAATAATCTGATAAAAAAAAAATGTATGACAACATTATTTATGTCGGTTCAGGCGCATTATTATACTATTTTATAAAAGATAGTACGGACATTTGCCATTTAATACGAAATTTATTGTGGTGCCATCTCCCGCGAGATTTGTGTAAGTGATAAAAGCCGTCTACATTAGTTCGATCATCGCCGGTATAGCAGCCGGCGATAGTTCGATCGAACGGATTGAATGATCTTGGAAGATCGCAGTGCTAGGTCGTAGTGCCCTCTTGTCGAAATTCCATTGCATTTCATAGTTTAATCGAAATAATCGTATATTGAGATAACTAATGCCGGGTACACTAAGGCAATAACATTGTTAGTTAACAGCGTTAGCTAACATTATATTGTTTTCCATCGACTAATGGTAAATTTAAAAGAAATGTACATGCCAGCCAGACTGCAATGTTTTACGCTTATAGTTTGTTATTTCAACATTTTGCGTATGTTTACGATGGAAAGGTCTTCAGAATACAGTTCATTAAACAATTTAATTATTATTTTGAAAAAAACATTTATTTACTTTACTATAGGCTATACATGGATTATATGATTAGAAACTAAAAAAGAACAAAACACAGTAATTTGAGCATCAATATAAATTTAAAGTTAGATTATATTACTGTTTGCAGATGATGTAGTATTATTAGCAGATTCTGAAAAATAGATTTAAATAGATTTAAATAGATTTAACCCACTTCTTGGCTCAAGTAGCTGCGCATGGAGTATGAAAAAGTTAAATTTCGTCAATCAATAGTGGGAAAAACTTAACCTTTTTTTTGTTTAAAAACTAGAAGAATCAGGCTACAATATGAGACAAAAAAAACTTCAGTTTTGAAGAAAATTTGTGATTTTAGGGGTCGATGCATACCTTGAGTACACACATGGTGCCTTTCTTGGAACTAACGAAACCACGTTTTTTGCAGGCTCCTATGATTTTCACGTAACTGTACTTGACATTGGAAAAGGTCGTAATGTCCCCCTCCCATTCTTGGGCACTGCTGCTGTGAGACACCATGCACTCTGACTATGAGATCATTCACTTATGGTCTGTCACCTCTCGCCACAGTTCAGCCATCGTGTCACTCCTGACGCACATGACGTCATTCAAAGTCGTTTCCAGAGGTCGGAAACAACCCTCTGTATTATTTTTCCATAATCGTACTTAGCATGCTACCACAGTCTACTATATACAGTCACGAAGCTTGAGTTTTGAGGGTGCTAGAAACAATAGAACTGTGACGGTACTATTTTGCATTGCCTGTAATGAAGCGATATTAGCGATCCTAGTGGTGAGCAACTACCTAATGGTTGCATATTTACTACGTATTGAGCTTCGCGACTGTATATACTATACTTGTTATTTTGAAAGATGGGACATGACAGGAGCGTTGCGATCGGAAAAACAATTGAATGTCAAATAGCGTGGTAGGTCTGTTGCTATGGTAACGACGGTTGAGTTGCCAAACTTCCGTTCCCAAGTGACGAGTGCTTAATAGCTCTCTTGGCAACATTTATTGTGCACACAATGTTAACATTGGAACGTTTCGTCTTTGATCCTCTGTCGATTTTTGTATTGTTTTTTTTTTTTTTACCTTCGCGTCAATTGTCAATGAATGTTTTAACGTCACGAATATTAAACAAAACAACCTCTAATGAAGTTCTCAGATCTATGTATTTTGGCTATGTACTGTACATTCCCAGATTCAGTATGGCATACCATTATGGGGCGCAACAAGCAAAATTACGGAAATTTTTAAGCTACAGAAGAAAATTATAAAAATTATGAAACAAGCACCTATAAGGTCGCAAAGTAAAGAAATTTTTAGGGAACTCAAAATTCTGCCAGTACCTTGTATATACATTCTAGAAACAGTGTCTTTCATTCATAAAAACAAAGCAAAATTCAAATTGAATTCAGACTACCACATGTATCAAACAAGAACATCAAGTCATATCCATCTGTCCACTCATAGAATAACCACAAGTCTTAAAAGTATTTTACATAGAGGCATAAATATGTATAATAAAATTCCAAGCTCCATAATAAGTAGTAAACGAAAGAAGTTTAAAAGCATGGTCATCAGGTTGCTGTTGCATCATATGCCAAATACTGTAGAGGAATTTATGTATTTAGATCTTGCAGAAAGTGCCTATTTTAATGTGTAATTGTATCATGTCAGTAGATGTCCTGCATTAACAAAGCTACAATATTCATAAATATGTCCATAGTATAATCAGAAACTAGATTAAGACCTAGAAATAAGATTGACGAAGCTATGATTTGTAAAGATCTTTATGGTGAATAAATTACTATTACTACTATTACTATTACTATTACTTAACGTCAATTGCTAACTTCTATCAGCTGGCAGTGTGGCAACATAGCACTGTAGTTCCAAGCTCGGCCGCTTAACTGTCATGTCCCATCTTTCAAAAAAACAAGTATAGACTGTGATGCTTCTGTGTGTAACAACCATTCTCTTTGTCAGAGCCGACAAAGTGAGGATTTGAGAATTGGTTGTAAATCTTCCAGTGAAGTTACATATTATGTTTTTTTTTATTAAGTAAGCCCCAACGAATAAATATAAGTCATATGCAGAGGCTATAGAAGAACACATAGGCTACATTAATTTAAAAAGTCTTGAAACTACAGTCTGTATTCTAAAGGAAGCTGGTTAAAAGTTATTAAAAAATGCTAAATCTCTTTCGTCCCGTAAGTTGCTGAGCCATGTTGAGTAAACATTTTTTTTTTCCTTTTTGTCTTGTTAAATTAGTATGCATATCTTTATTAAACTGAAATATAATATTGCTATGTATTAAATCGTTAATAACTTTGTACATGGAAATGGCAGCACCTAATTTTAATTTTATGGGTCTCGCTTGTTTGACTAATTTGTCTAGACTATCAATTTCGTTGCTTTAAATCTATGGACGCAAATACGTCTCTGCGGAAGGATCATTCCAGAAAAGCAGCGTTACTTTAGACGCGAGTAAAAGATTTAAGTCTATAACATCCAGTGCCAAGATACATTTAATTGTTGATTACTCAGGAATGGATAATGTAATGGTAATAAAACTATAAGTAAAATAATGAAAAAATAAAGATCTTTAATAATCTGTATTGTGTTTTATTGCAATTACAATAGTTTTCCAATTATTTATACATTCATAAACGAATATCTGTAATTTTGTAAAGTAATTTGTATGTGTAACATCCCAGGAATGAATGAAACATCCATCCATGTTTCAGGTGTCTCTTAATTCTCCATGCGGCCCGTTTCACTTCAGAAGAAGAAGAAAAAGAACTAATAAGATATAGCTCTCCTTATCCCCCTTGGCAAGAAGGAAGGTCACATACTCTTCCCCGCTTTATGCGCTTAGAGCCAATAGGGCCATGTGTCATTAGAATCATTTCACAGTCAATAGCTAGTCTCCTAAATAGAGACAACCAACCCTGTTTGTAGTTTTCCTAAGGCGAGCTTAATCCACACGAAGTAGGCCATGTCTGTTATTGACATTGGGTACTGTTCTCTTGTTTTATCAACAAATGAATGCAGCCTGTACTAAAAACAAGACATAAATGTCATCCATTTTACAATTACAACCAAACTTCATTTAATTTTAGAAAAAAAATTTTGTTTTAAGGACGAAATGAATGTTGCAATAGAGCTTTACAAATTCATTCTTGAAACTTACTTCCGCACAGGATTAGTTGAAGAGCAGTATCCTTCTTATGTTGATCAATGAGCGAATGAATTTTTGGTCAATTCAATTCTTGCAACGTTGTCGACGAAACCTTGTCAGAATTGTTAACAGGTAAATTGAATATTTTCATGTTCATGTGACAAAATAATGCATGGTTTCGAACACGGACATATTCCAATTAAAATAATAATAATTAATAATAAGATATATGGATCATATGAGGAAACGAAAAGGAAGGCAGAAAATACGAAAGACTGGAGAAAGCAGTGAAAGTCCTGCTCTTGGGTAGAACACTAAATGAAATGAATAATAATAATAATAATAATAATAATAATAATAATAATAATAATAATAATAATAATAATAATAATAATAAATAAATAAAATACTAAGTGCGAAACTCAGACATTCGAAGCTCAGAATTACAAATTAAAAAATCTACTCTAATTGAAACATCAGCAGAATGTAAGTGAAAATTCCGCTTAGAACAGTACACAAAAAGGGGAAATCGAGCTTGAAGAATCCCCAGGCTGTGAACTCTACCCTCATGACTCTCAGCTGGTTTGAAAGTCTTTCTAATTCAGATACAATAGCATTACTCATTTCAGAAAGTGCTGTGCCTCTCTGGATGTACGCAACTCCTCTTGACGCTTCTCCTGCTGCATTGTGGCAATTCGAAATAATGACAGTTAAAAGAACCACAAATGAAACACCATACAATATTGGGATGAAATTAATTAAATATGAATCTGACGTAGATATACCGGCTGAAAATGAATTCAAGAGATATAAGCTATAGTAAATAGCGCATACACAGTTACACACGACGGAAACTATCATTAATAACATGGGTAAACCGAAGTAAGTGTCGAGGAGACCTGCAACGTCACACAGAGTTATGAATTGTAGTCTGAAGTCACGCACTGTGGTGATTTTATTTGGAATATTGCCAACATTTCCATAAAATATATCATGATTCGTCTTATTCGTAACCCGGAATTGACGAAAAAATCTTCCAGTGTCGTCGGATTTAATGAATTTCAATAAAGCATTATTTGTAATTTTATATCTATCACGTAAAATACCGATCAAAATTATATACTGAGCTGATATGATCAGAGCAAATGAAGAATTCAATTGTTGAGTTATGGCACCGATAACACCAACTATATTATGCGTCTGGTTGAAGCACGAAGCACATACAGTCCTTATTACTATTAAGACGTACGTTATCACCATGACTACCAATGTTCTTGATCTGGTTTTCCCGTAGATTCTTCTTCTTTCATTAGTTCCCATTCTTTGATCTACTTCAGATATTTTGTTAAGTATTTTTGAAATGTGATTTCTGTGCATAGAAATATTCTTTATCAATGTGACGATAGCAAGCAAGGAAAACATTAAGTATGATACAGAAAAAGTGATTTTCAATTTATCTGGTATGTATCCAGGAACGACGGAAAGGTTGAAGTAAGCTGAAGCAAATATACAAAAGCACCACACAAAAACAATTGCGACATCAATAAGAAGTTTCACGGCTTTGTTTTTGCCTTCATTCCAATTGAAAAATACTGAAGTGAGGCCATAGATTGTCGTGCCGATAAACAGAGGTTTAAGGGGTAGAAATAGGCTTCCGCTTGTTGAACACTGCTCCATTTTAAACTAGGGACTGTGCCACAAGAGTTTGAACTAATTGTGGCTAGGGACCCAGATATCGACCAGTTTCATTATTTTGTTATTGTAGCCATACTTGTTTGTCTTTTAAGTTGTTTTCAAATAATTAGGTAATTATTGTCCACCAATATTATGGAGAGACATTGTCGGTGACTCAGGAGAAGACGAGAGCGGACTGAAGAGGAAGGGATGTGAACAGATAACGTACGACAACACGTGCAATATTTGTACTGCAGTAAGCGGAAACATTAGGTCTCCTTCTGTTCAACTTCGCTTTAATTTCCATACGCATTGTTACTCATGTTTCCTGTACGAGTAATAACCTGGCTACTGGGATGCTTATCTGGGCGATATTTATAATAATCAACAGCGATAGTCAAGAAGGTCACATTCTTTCCGCTCGTCTTCTCCTGACTACGGACAGTATAGCTATCCCCTGAGAAAGTACACACACTTTATTGGACATTGGAATGTGTGGAGGAGATAGGGAAAGGAAAACACTTCAATTGAAGTTAACTCAGTTAATTATACTAATGGATTTACTCTTTCCTCGATAACATATTATTTTATAATTAATAGGAAATACAACTGGAAGCAATTTATTGTTCACTGTCAAGAAATTAATTTAGAAAATTTGATGGCAAAACGCGTTACCAGGATCGCTGACACGGAAAACTGTTGTTGGTCAAGTCTATCAATCCACATGTAGGGTGTTAATTAATACGTGGGAAACCTTTGGGGAATAGAATATATAGGACTTAAAATCAAGCAAACAAGTTCATGTAAATATATATTAACTTCGCTTTGTGTTTCATTATGCTACAAACGGCATTAGTAAGCACATTTTAGGGATGTTTTCAATGGCATCCAACATTGACTGTTTTAGTTCCTCACGTGTAGTAGGTCTACTAAGAAATAGCCCACCTTTTATTTCAGATAACCCAATAAACAGTAATCAGCTGGATTAATGTCTGGTGAACCAGTATTTATTTATTTATTTGCTTATTTATTTATTTATTTACTTATTTATCCTGGCAGATATAAGGTCGTTAGGCCTTCTCTGCCCCTCTATCAGAGGATTACAACTACAATATACTTACTTACTTACTGGCTTTTAAGGAACCCGGAGGTTCCTTGCCGCCCTCACATAAGCCCGCCATTGGTCCCTATCCTGAGCAAGATTAATCCAGTCTCTACCATCATGTCCCACCTCCCACAAATCCATTTTAATATTATCTTCCCATCTACGTCTTGGCCTTCCCAAAGGTCTTTTGCCCTTCGGCCTCCCAACTAACACTCTATATGCATTTCTGGATTCGCCCATACGTGCTACATGTCCTGCCCATCTCAAACGTCTGGATTTTATGGTCCTAATTATGTCAGGTGAAGTATACAATGCGTGCAGCTCTGTGTTGTGTAACTTTCTCCATTCTCCTGTAACTTCATCCCTCTTAGCCCCAAATATTTTCTTAAGCACTTTATTCTCAAACACCCTTAATCTCTGTTCCTCTCTCAAAGTGAGAGTCCAAGTTTCACAACCATACAGAACAACAGGTAATATAACTGTTTTATAAATTCTAACTATAAGATTTTTTGACAGAAGACTAGATGACAAAAGCTTCTCAACCGAATAATAACAGGCATTTCCCATATTTATTCTGCGTTTAATTTCCTCCTGAGTGCCATTTATATTTGTTACTGTTACTCCAAGATATCTGAATTTTTCCACCTCTTCGAAGGATAAATCTCCAATTTTGATAGTTTCATTTCGTACTATATTCTGGTCACGAGACATAATCATATACTTAGTCTTTTCGGGATTTACTTCCAACCCTATCGCTTTACTTGCTTCAACTAGAATTTCCGCGTTTCCCCTAATCGTTTGGAATTTTCTCCTAACATATTCACGTCATCCGCATAGACAAGAAGCTGATGTAACCCGTTCAATTCCAAACCCTCTCTGTTATCCTGAACTTTCCTAATGGCATATTCTAGAGCGAAGTTAAAAAGTAAAGGTGATAGTGCATCTCCCTGCTTTAGCCCGCACTGAATTGGAAAAGCATCAGATAGAAACTGACCTATACGAACTCTGCTGTACGTTTCACTGAGACACATTTTAATTAATCGAACTAGTTTCTTGGGAATACCATATTCAATAAGAATATTATATAAAACTTCTCTCTTAACCGAGTCATACGCCTTTTTTTAATCTATGAATAACTGATGTACTGTACCCTTATACTCCCATTTTTTCTCCAATATCTGTCGATATACAATTTATCATAGAAGTTAAGAACAAAGAATATTTTTTGTATTTACTGAATTACAAATTAAACCTAGAATAACAAAATTGCGCAATAGTGTTTTTACATTATTGTGTATGTGAGGCGGAGCGTCGTCTTGCATGATAACAATGTTTTCGATTTCATGAGTCTATGACGCTGGTATTGCAAAGTCTTGCAACATTTGAAAATATCGCTGCCCGGTTACTGTCACTGTTTTTGTTTGTCCATTTTCAATTTATTCATAGAAATTCGGTCCTATTATGAAATATGACGTAAAACCACACCAGACAATAATCTTGATATCATGTAGAGGTAAAACCATTGTAAAAATTATTAAAATTACTCTCCTACTGCCGTCTGTATTCTGAACAACAATATTATTCGATGAAAGAGTAATTGAACGGAGAAAAATTCTCTCCGGCGCCGGAATTTGAACCCGGGTTTTCAGCTCTACGTGCTGATGCTTTATCCACTAAGCCACACCGGATTCCACCCCGGCGTCGGACAAAATCGTCTCAGATCAAGTTCCAACTCTTGGGTTCCCTTAGTGGATAAAAGCATCAGCACGTAGAGCTGAAAACCCGGGTTCAAATCCCGGCGCCGGAGAGAATTTTTCTCAGTTCCATTACTCTTTCATCGTATGATGACGCAGAATATCTGCATGGAAATAATCATATGTACTTCGGTACATTAAAATAATATAATATAAACAACATTATTGTTTTTACAAGCGTGACTCAGTCACCATAGCAACGAAACACGCATCAATAAAAAATCCCAAACCTTCTGAACAGTAATGTTACCTATATATGAAATCAAACTGCTGATATGCACAGAAGATACAACTGTTTCAAATTGGGAACTTACTGTACTTTTGAATAATCCTTCCATTTTTTTCTGTTAGTGTAGGTCGAATGTAGATTGTACAGTAGTGGCAAAAAAAAAAAAAAAAACCGGACCGACCCGTGTAGCTGATTTCAGAGCTTGTTCACTCCAGAGCACGATATACTGGTAACTAAGACTTTCGTGGTTCGAATCCTGCCTGGGAAGGAAACTTTTTTTGTTCCTTATTCAAATTTATTCCCAATACTTTTCGATTGCAGCGATATTTTACTACTTAATTAACTTATTATTTCGAGAACATGAATTTTATCAGCTTATTTCTAATGGCTTTCGAAATGGGCTACGTCAGCAGTCGAAACTACAACAATTTCAATAGATTACTCGCTATCTTGTGAATGCGGGCGTGGCATGCGCAGTGGCTCATTTCGGGGACTTTGATTATTCCGTCGGTCCGGTTTTTTTGCCACTACTGTACATGTCAACATTTACCTACATGATACTTCAATTTGGTAATCCAATTATGAAGTAATATTTACAATGTGCCGTCAAATTGAAGTATGTTAGCCAGCTACCTGGCACGGTACTAATGGAATTACTTGTTTCGCAATGAAGATTATAAATTGGACGAGGTAATCTATTGGATAGGAGTGTTACAGCTGTAGTGCGTACACACTGGCGGTAATCAGCTAATTGGAATTTATTCCTCGACGTTTAGAGTCATTGCTTACGCCAGTAAGGAAGAAGATATCGTAAGTATCGAAAATGCAGAAAAATATCTCTGCGAAGACTGCACGCAGTTGTATTAAACCGTTGCTCTCTGTTTCAAGACTCTTCTGCTTAATTCCGTACAAGAACAGACTAAATACACAGGAAATAAAATCAAAAGTACAGAACGTGGTCATATTCTCAATATGGTGCGTCATTCTTGTACTAAATATTTCCTACGATATATATCGCCCCTTATTTGTGCAATCAGATCTACCACAAAAGATTAAAATTGCTTTCCTCTTAGAAGCTATCTCGCTTCCTGTGACCCATTTCGTCACTATAATTTACGTTTCCAGAGGCAGTGTAACAATTTACTACATACTTGAAAAGCTTCTGGAAATTGACAAGAGAATTGGATTAATTGAACTAAATCTGATCTACATCCGCACAAGAACCAGGCTTCTGAGAGACATGGCGACAGCTTCTTTTATGTTGCTTTTCATGTATTATTTAGTCTACTCACATAATCAAGATGGTAGATTGGCGACGATTCTCATTATGACAGCAGAAAATTCAAGTCTGACTTTTGCGGGAATTTTTACTCTTCAATTCTCAACTTTAATTTTCTTACTGCATCAGAGGTATCGATACTTCAACGAACAGCTTCTGGGATGTTTCAAGTTAAAGTCTTCAAATAACCTTTCTCGATATATGAAAAATTCAGAAGTCACATCAGTGTCTAATTATCAGTACCTTCCTACAGATACTGAAGTTAATGAAGGTCATAAAATAAGAATTTTGAGACTCATGTACATTGAACTCTACGACTGCGTGATTCTGATCAACGAATACTTCGGTTTACCCATTCTTCTGCTTATATTATCATTTACAATTTCTTTTGTGTCTTCTCTCTATTACACGTTGTATATTGTTAGTATCGATTATATTGACGTCACATATATCTGTCTCGTGATAATTTGTTGCGTTTCATACGCTGTCGCTTTCGTGTTAATAACAACATGTTGCCATGACACCGCAGAAGAAGCAAACAAAACAGCAACATTTGTGGAGAGAATCAACGCTCTTGCAAGCTTGGAGTACGGGACAGTGTCAGAGTTGCAAAAGTTGTCCAACCAATTGAGAGAAATGAAAGTTGAATTCTCAGCCTGGGGATTCTTTAAACTGAACTTGTCCTTCCTGTCCACTATAATCGGTGGTATAATAACGTACATGTTGCTGATGGTTCAGTTGAATTGACTGCACAGTTAGCTTGTAAATAGCAGCAAATAGTATTTTAATGCAAAGTTATGTCCTTTAAGTTGTGTTTTAGTTCAAGTTCTTAGTCACGCATGAGCCCTATTTCACGAAAGTACAAATTACATTTGTTTACAAATTTAAAAATTAGTCCTATATGTTACAAATTTACAAATGTTGTAACAAATATTCTTACCCTACTCTTAATATGGGGAGATACGAGTAGTTGAATTGGAGATTATATTATTTTAGATCCTAAAATTTACTGAGATGTGTTTTGTAAAAAAATACGACTATGTTCTTCTTCTCGTGAAGAAATTGAAATTTATCAACAAAATCGTTGTAGAAAAAACATTTCGAAAAAGAATTAATAGTAATTTCAATGTTTAGTGAAATTTAATGAGAAATTCAAAATGAATGACGAAGAACTTGAACTGTTACTATAGTCCCGTCGCTCTTATTTTCGGCAGCCAATCACGTTGCAGGTCGGCTACATTTAAACATGTGCGACTTGTCATTCGCTGCTGATGATGTTATGCACTTCCCAAGGCTCAATAAATACTTAATATAATCGCCCACCATTTTGGCTCTTTCGTTGGCGTTCGCAGAAAGCACACGAGGATGTTATTTGCCGCTTAATTATTTGCTGAATTACAGTGCGTTTGATTTATCATCATAGGAGCTACGACATGATAATGTTTAATGGTGCGGCAAATAGATTCCTCGTCTGGTGGCTCGGCAACGAACGAACAAAAATGGCGGACGATACTACCTACCTAGACTTAATAGAGCCTTCACTTCATAAGACGTAAAAAAAGAGGAGGAGTCACGCCGGGAATAACAGCGACGCGACTTTAGATGGTAAGTTATAGGCATTCCATTTATTATTCATCCTGTGTAACAGGCATATGAAAAAAAGATCAACTTATAACACATACTAATACACTGGAAGATCTGAAAAAAAAATAGCAGAAAACCCCATAGTTATTTTTATTACAAGGTAGGCCTACATCATAGGCCTATTTGTTTTGTAGGCCTAATAACAGACATTCTAGTCTATTTTACATTCATGATAATTAATATTTTATTGACATAGCTTCAACAATGACTTTTGGAAAATATATGAAGCATCTTACTTAAACCAAAGCCTACTGTTACATAAATCACGCATGTTCTACATTTTATAAACCACTGTTACAATTACAGGAATATTTTCGAATATTCTGTGAAACACATTTTATTGTAATTTGTAGCTACAGGATCTGCTTCCTGTATGTTTGTACTTTTGTGAAATAGGCCCCCGAAGTTTGAGTAAACATATCTTCTACTTACAGAAATTGAACGCATGATTTTTGTGATTACCTTCCTTATAAATAAATGCTGTAGGAGTGAAATGTAGCCTACGCGTAATATGTTAACAACTTTTAAACGTAAATATAAGGTTTGTGTGAAATGCAACAATCATACTAGTAAATGGAACTTTTCGCAATAGATGGAACGGTAATAACCTGAGCTAGGAAGTTGATACCGAAACTGTTAAGTTGTGTGAGCTTGGACTATATCTATACCGAATGAAAAGTAGTAGCGCAACTCTTAATGTCAATGGACCAGAATGACAAACATGAACAGCCGAGTGGTAACCAAATTTGTGCTCCAATCGTCCACTGCTTTAGAACAAGAAAACAATACACGAATATAAAAAAAGAATAATTTATAATTATAAACTTCGTAACTCCCAATCTAAAATAATTTACCCAGACATATGAAAATAACATACAAAGTATAAAATTTTGATTCTACCCTCATTATAACAAATAATAATGAACATTTTCATTTTATCTAAAGAAACATTCCTTTCATGTTCAGAAAAAAAAACAATATTTGTGTTCTGAAAATATTCATTCTACGTCACAAGACGTTACTGGAGCGAATCTGAAATTTGATACAGTATTTCTTAATATCATCAGGTGAACAACAACTTTATGAATCTAACAGTATATCTCGTGTGTGACACATAATATTAAACCCATAATTATCAAGAAAATGTTTCATTTCTATTGTAATGAAAGCTAAGAAGTTCGTATCGTACTTCTGATGTAAGAACTTGGACTGTAACGCAACCGAATGCATAGGAACACGAGACGTCAACAGACCAGCAAAACAAACAAGTATTGACGGCTGGTAAACAAACTTGTCTTTCAATCAACATTTAACGAAGAATAATCCGGGAAAAAAAAAACATTTTACACACTCCTGTTTGCATAATTATTTAATAACAGATTGAGTTTACTTTTCTTTATGGAATCATGTATAATATTAACATTACGTAAATAATACAATAATAACAGAATAGCTCACTTTGTTCAAAACATGAACTATTAGGCCTAATATAAATTAACAATATTCTTCAAACAATTCACTACTGTACACAGTTCCACAGAATGATACTATGCGTTGTTTATGTGAACTGAATATCATCTGTAGCGAGAGAGATCAGGGCAATGCGCGAGTGACAATTGAAAATGTAGAACATTTAAAGAACCGTATCATTGAAGCCTGTGCTAAAGTCACCCTGGAAATTCTACAAAATGTTCTCTCCACATTCTCAATTTTCTCTTCATATACAAAGCTCTTTATGTAACCCTAAAAGAAAAAAATCAAGGGGTGTTAAATATGGAGACGTGGCCGGCCATTCTACTGGTCCATGCCGGCCAATCCAATGTCCAGGGAACTGTTCGTCCAGTCTGCTTCAACATTTCTGTGGCTTAACCTACCAGAATGAAAAATTATATCAATTCTTTCCTCTTTCGATAATGCCGTCACGAAAATCAAGAAATGTGTTATAGGAAAGCTTCAAATAATCACAACAATGCATTGAAATTGTCACAGGTTAATCAAACAGTAAAGCAAGAAAAGTTAATTACCAGAATTGCATAAAAATACCTTTTTCAAAGCCTCCTTAGTGCTGTACCATGTTACAAAATATCTGTAGATGCAGTAACTAATGTTTGTGTCATTATGACAGTTATCTTTAAATAACTTGAAAACGATTAGAGATGTCTCAAAACAGATTACGCCATTGACTTTTTCAGAAAATTTCACATGATTTTGCGTACCCACATGACCCCCTTTCCATTTAAAATTTCAAAGTTGCATCCAAAATGGCGGCTTTTGAGATAGCTGAGGGCCAGAATCGAATGTGTCACTGGTAGAGCATTTGGTGTTACAAATACTGGTAACACCTATACTAATAAAAAAATCAAGCACATGGAACATATTTATATGGTTCCAGACTTTTGATTCGTAATTTTACCAACAGAGAAACGAGGCAATTTCGTAAATTAGATCGCAAGAATGTAACAAATAAATATATTTTAAAAGAAATGAATTTATTGCGGTTGAATTTAAATATGTGATAAATAAATGGACAGTTATTAAAACAAGGAAAAAATTAAAAATTTTTTGACATCTTTTTCATGGAAGAACTCTGCACTCTAGAGAATTAAAATATATTCATAAATAAAATAAAGTTAATTATTGCTTGTGCCACCGCATAAAATATACTTTCTTTATATATCACAGTAATCCTTTTGAGAGAGCAAAGAAAGAGCATAATCTGTCCATTGTTTATAGTTGGTCTCTTTACTGTTTTTCTACTTTCAAGAATTGAACTGGAAACAGTATCAAAATCACTGTTGCCAGTAATACTCCTCTTCCACTTCGCTGATGTACTGTCTGGTAAGGACAGTTCTATAGCTAAGCTTGCCACACTTTCGTCTTTCTTTAGTCTCTCTATCACAGCGAATTTAGTTTTTATGGAGTACGAATTTTTTTTTCTTTTAAGCATGGTTGCGCTCAATACGAAACACCCGACTACTACCAAGAGACAACTGTACACGAATACCCCACCTTCGTTCACCCACTCCCCATCCCCTACTGCCTTATAAGCAGTATGCGGTATGCGACGGTATGGAATACCGCCACATAACGTTAGTGAAAAATGACATATTGTCACTGAAAAAATTTGATCGTAAAAATTTGTTTATACATTTCTTCACATCAAAGAGTACTATCTGTTTGCTTCGTAAATATAAACCACAGCCTTCTGGAACTGTATTGTGTGTATTTAGACACGCTTATTTGATAAGTTCAACCAAATACCCTACTATAATACTGTATACTAGCAGCATTGGCGTGAGTACGAAAAATCGCGGACTTGGCATCTAGCGGAGAGGGATGGAATTACGTCCACATATACAAATATTAACATAGCGAGATTCGGACTGTTGTTTAAAACGTGAGATACTAATGTGGAATTATATATGAAACACTTAAGAAATGTTGAATAATATTTAATGTAAAATTATTATTTTATATCAAGGCTGCATATTATGAGAAATATTGCATACTTCATATTACTTTCCGTAATTAATCGTTACATATTTTTTCTTTGGTTTATAGACACAAAATCAATCTGATATTAGGAATGAATTTACAGTGATGTTTTATATACGCATTGCTGACAACTGCAAAGATAAAATTGATAGTAATCTGATGCTTGTAATAATTAGTAAAGGCATGTGGACAACAATAAAACTTAATTTGATAAAACCTTAAAATCCAATACATTTTAACTTCTATTTACTTATTAGGTCTAAATAAAAAACTAATTTGTATTTTTCTATCAACACAAAGACGAAGGAATTAGGCCTACTAAAGAATGTTGTTGACTTACGTTTTATGAACTGTCGGAAATCGAAAGTATGATTTGGAGCAATTTATAATGCTGCAATTGTCACAATTATGAACAGCACATATACACCCTGACATTTTAACACTAGTACTAATTCATAAAACTATTAACAAATAATAAATTAACTAGCCCAGCAACAATATACATTGCAGTTGATTACAGCTTGTTTCGCAAGTATCTCCATCCCGGCAGGTAGGTAGCAGCACCATCTCGTTCGCACGTAAAACTGCTAGCTGTCCGGTATTATTACCGTATAGTAAGATATTTGGTTCAAACCCTGGATTGCTTACAACGGTAGTATTTCAAGTATAGAAGGCTGTGGTCTGTAGATTGTGGTGGCCATTGTTGCCAATTTAGTGACTGTTATTTTTTGTTGCACTTTTTATTAATAATTACGTAAGGCACTTTGAAGCTGTAACATTATATTAAATGGTAAGTCTCAAAGGACATTGTAAAATGATCTAGTAAATACTTACTTACTTACAAATGGCTTTTAAGGAACCCGGAGGTTCATTGCCGCTCTCACATAAGCCCGCCATTGGTCCCTATCCTGAGCAAGATTAATTCAGTCTCTACCATCATATCCCACCTCCCTCAAATCCATTTTAATATTATCTTCCCATCTACGTCTCGGTCTCTCCAAAGGTCTTTTTCCCTCCGGTCTCCCAACTAACACTCTATATGCATTGTTCTAGTAAATAGCTGAAGTAATTTGAAATTATTTTATAAAGAAATTTAATGTGTACCGCGTAAGCTTCAATGATTCGCATTACTGACTGCACGAAACAATTTATTGTATAGCTACATCATGTATGTGTATGGTTGTAAGGGAGGTAATAGTAAGTTATTTTAGGACGCTTTATCAACATCTTAGGTTATTTAGCGTCTGAATGATATGAAGGTGATAATGCCGGTTAAATGAGTCCGGGAATCGAACCCGGGCCACCTGGTTTCGCGGCCAGATGCTCTAACCGTTAGTCTACAGGTGTGGACGGTAAGGAAGGGGGTATGCCTTTTTTTAAATCGAGGTATGCCAGAGGAAAATCTTGGGGTAGCATACCGCCTCTGGTTTTTTTCTCACACACTTCCCTCACTGCTTATAAGGAAAGGATAAACAAAACATTTTCCCTGACTAAAATTTAGGCTCCAGTGTTAAAAAATAAAAAAAAGTTTTTGCTGGATTCCTAAACAGAAAAGTGTTCAACTACTAACAGTTTATTGATTTATTTAGCTACAGTTACAATAACGGTCGGGGCAAGTTACCTGGTTGAGGTTTTTTCCGGGATTTTCCCTCAACCCAACATGAGCAAATGCTGGGTAACTTTCGGTGCTGGACCCCGGACTCATTTCACCGGCATTATCACCTTTGTCTCATTCAGACGCTAAATAACCAAAGATGTTGATAAAGCGTCGTAAAATAACCTACTAAAATAAAAAAAAAGTTACTATAAATTCAATTGCTGAATGTTATTTTTTCATCGACATTTGTTTATCAAGCACTCAGTGTATGTATAACCAGTTCCCCACGTTAGTATTTCCCCAGCGTCTTGCCGTATCCAGCAATGTGCGTCCATCCCTGTCTTTGGCTGCTCTGTTGGCCCCCAGAGAGATAAGAGTTTGGACCGCAAGCAGGGAGTTGGACTTCCCTGCCGCCCAGAGCAGAGGCGTTCGCATCTCGTCGTCCACCGCCTCCATACGAGCGCCGTGTGCGACAAGCAGGCGTATCATGACAGCAGCGCTATCGGACCTAGTAGCGAGGTGGAGTGGTGTGTAATCGCTCGCTATTTTAGTATCAATTTCCGCGCCCCCGTTGATCAGGAGACGCACCACGTCTGTGTAGCCGTGATAGAGCGCCAGATTCAGAGGCATTTTCAGCCTGTCATTCCGCGCAGATACGTTGGTCCGCAGAAGCAGCAGAGTCTCTGTCAGCGTCACGTTGCCGGCTTCTACTGCTTCAAGCAATTCAGCCTGTCTCTGTGATTCGCTCATTTTCACCAGCTCCTGTGTTCAGGCAGTACAAAGCAAAGGGAACAATTCTGATTATGTTCGTGTGTTCTGACCGATAATGATGTTAACTTATATTTATTTGTTTGTTAGCAATCTTGTTTGCACATGGCGGATTTGATGCAGTCCGATTCAAATCCGTCATTCCCATATCAAATACAAATATAACATATACTGTAGTTTCACAAGTATTATGAACAACTTCTTAATTTAACAAGTCTGCTAATAACAGTTTAGTATGCCTACTATTTAATACTGTATAGCCTATGTACCGTTGCTTACGAGATTATATACAAGCTAGCGCATAGCACGATCAAGAGTGGGTCTCTGAGTGTCATGACTAGGCTTCGTATTCCAGCTACCTAAAGACTGATCGTCTTACTAATAAACCGTGTATAGTTTTTATACGAGGCTTATGCAGAGTTGAGAAAAAAACGTTACTAATAAACCGTGAATAAGCTATGGACGTATAAACAGGCTGCAACTATACAATGGGAATTGTTTTGCAGTAGTTATATACACGAAACCCCTATTAGAGGAGCCTTTAGATTAGAGGAGCCTTTAGAGCCAACCTCAACATGATATTCTGCATGTGATATTCCATCATTTAACAGTGGTCTGTATAGCAAGTTTGCTGGTCGACCAATATTAAACATAAAAAAAACGAAACCCCTTGTTTAAGCGTTGTATATAGCGAAAAAATGGCCGCCCCTCTAACAGCTGTTCGTATCGACTGTCATTTTATGATGATGGTTACCTTGTAACCACAGAAGAACAAACCACAGATCATAGAATTATTAGAATAATATTGCTGTAGCTTGTACTCTTTGACCAAAATGTAGTGTGGTAATCGATTAGAGCCAGTTGTACTATCGATATTTAACACGCCACACTAGAGCGCTCTACCGGATGCAGTAGAGAACCTCAGATATTCTATTACCTTTCGTAACGAAGTAATGACGAAACTATGACGTAGCTGTGTAACAGTTATACTGTTATACACGACGTATGTAGTGATTATTAGTAAGGAATTTACACACGACTTATAAACGAGCTACTCATTGTATAAGTATAAGACAGTTAAACGTCTGTATATAGAGTTTTTATTAGTAAGACCGTGAAGTTATAGAAACATTGGGTATGTAGTACGCCGAACACAGGTAAAGCAACGGATAAGGATATAAACAAACAGGTCGTCGCTGCGTGTTCGTGGAGTACAGTCAACTCTCGACATTCTGAAGCTATAATAGTAAACACATGCTTGAGCCGTGATGTTCATTTTCGTCGTGATCTTTGCAGTGAATAATAACGTGCATTCGTAAGTTACGAAACATGAACATATGCGAATGTCATTTGAAATGATTTCATATTGCAAGAAATTCTGCCAATGGCCCATGACGTAATTGGTGCATGATGTAGTAGGCCTACAAGATATTCCTATTGTCTGATATTTTTCGTGTTTCATTAGGATATTGCATATGTCCCTCATCATTGAAAATTATTAATTTTCTATGTACTTTTCAAGAAATTCCCTAATTTATTAATTGGGATGTTGGCACTGAACATTATGGTAGACTACACAAATCCATGCTAAACGTCTTCATGATTTTAAGATTGTGATAGTACTTTTTCTTTTGGATTACGTTCAAAACACTTTCTTTGCCTTTTGTCATTTTAATGCCTTTCAGTGCACTGTTTTTGTCACTTTTACGTTTGTTTTACACAATTTATACGTAATGTTGTCTATATTGACAGTGAAAATATTAGTTCAAATATTTCTTCAACTATGCCCTGCAATATTGCACGCTTGAGCATCTTACCCAAGGCATTTTACCTCTGCAATGAACCTTCAATCAGCCACAAAGATGTAGTTATTGAAATAATACGACTAGTAAGAGCAGTGATCGATAAGACTACTCACTATGACTGCGTCCTGGTTTTGACTTTCTGGAGGAAGAGGGAAGAGGATGAGAAACTATTTTGTATACGAATGTACCTGTATCTGCGCTGTGACGTCACATATGCTTCGAAACAAGACAACTTCATTCCAGATGAAATACGAAATCTAGTCATGACAATTTCTGCCGCTAGGTTCGCCTCGCAGTTCTATTAATTAAATGATGAATAGTTCCATTACTAAGCATTGTGTACCGTGAAAATTCTTTGATTAATTTTGCATTACTGATCGAGTACGAAAATTATAAACATGCCAAGCATATCACAGTCTTATTTGAGATTTATTGATTACTTATTAAATAACAGTATGCAGATTTTCAGCATCATTTAATGGAATTTACAATTTTGTTTCCCGAAAGTCTGAATTTGTTCAATTAAAAATTTTGTTTTCAAACTACATTCTTCATCTGGTTCATTTACTTTGACAAGTTGATTGTTCTAAGTTCTGTGTTTTCCTTCAGATTTCGTTCCCTCTAATTTGTTATAATTGCTGAAAGTGAACTACCGGTGTCTTCTACCTTAAGATATTATTATTATTATTATTATTATTATTATTATTATTATTATTATTATTATTATTAAACTAGTATAGTTCTTAGTTTGCCTTGCCTTAAGACAATCACTAGCGTTATTCGAGGAAAGAGCAGGACTAAAAATCATTTATAATGGCGAAATATTCCACAAAAATGGTTAATTATTACTGGTGAATATTGACACATACAGGATTTGCATTATTTAGGACACAACATACGCAACAATGAGATTTTAATGTTGAGCATGCCGAGTTTAGTGTGACGTACTCCCCTCATCCTCCAAGCCAAATCAAATATTATTACGACATTACGAGTAATAAATAAATAAATAATAATTACTACAATTATTAGTTGTGATAAACTACAACTATCACTGCATGGTGTACCGGAGATTTTACTTTATGTGTTCATTAAACTGACATGTCATGAGTGAGACAGAAAACAGCTCAGGGGAACCAGATACAGACATTAATAAAAAAATAAATGGGGATCGGGGAGAGCAGATGCGCATGTGCCTATGGGCGGCAGAATTCTAAAAAGAATCGTCCCTGAGATTCCTGAGATATTTGTTTATGTTTTGGGAAATCGTCAAATGCGGAAACTATTTCTAATCACATATATTGCAGACTAACTTCCTAATTAATTTAATTCTAACTTCCAATTTAAAAACTGTTTACACACACTAAAATATCATAGCATTTGCTATTACTATCCACTACAGGTTAATCAGCAGCCTATTAGATATTTATTTCACCACTGCAAGAAAAAAAAAATCGCACAGTTGTACCATTCAAGTGTTGTGACTGTAGTTTGCATTAGTAAAAATCATAACACTTCAACGTCAATATATTTAAAAAAAAAAGGAAAAGTTAGGCCCACTTACAAATGATTAAATTATGAAGTCAGGGAAATGGAAGGTAATACAGTACCTTAATTTACTGGAATTTAATAACAATAATAATAATAATAATAATAATAATAATAATAATAATAATAATAATAAATACGTGAAAAGGATAGATTACAGTGTTCATGTAAAATATATTAAGTTTCTTTCATTATTTCCGAAAAGGTATGGTGTATGAATTGAACAACAGGAAGGTAGTGCCTTAGTTTATAATATGTAATATCTTTTAATATCAAGAATGGCAGCCATTCATTTTAATATAATTGAGACGTATTTTTGAAATTACGTCTGTTGACCATAAAATATTGTACGAAGCATTTAATAAGCGACGGTGAGTCCTTTAAATGCCCCAAATGTCAATGTCATGTAAGTGTTCTACTACGAATATCTAGAACCGAACAGCGCTCCGAGCGGCGGAATTGGCGTTACGCGGGAACCACTTTAGACCAGTATTTCAAGCGCTATACGCCAGCTTGTACAGGGACATCATTTTATTTTTATTTCAATTTTTATTGTACCTGAGTTTTTTAATGTACTTCACTCCCACCCCTCTACTAGTAAACTCCAAGCGTCCTCCACACAGAACCGAGGCCGCGTATGCAGTACTGAGTTAGTGAGTATAGTACGTTCCAGAAAAATGTTCGCGTTTTCCAGTGACGAAAGAGCTTTCAATATTGAATCATATTTTCGCACAGGTACTGTCGTCCGTTTGCCTACGTCGCATCTAGGTTTCCTCCACCTGCTTCTGTTCGCCCCTCTGTAAAGTCTAGTAGCTAGACTGTCTTAGCTCTTTTCTGAAAACATTAATTTCTGTTAGGAATTGGACGTCTACGTAATATTATACAACTATTTAAAATAACTTAAATAAAAGGGCCTCGTTAAGTAATTAACTGTCACGTGATTTCCCCCCCCCTTTCTACGACCCTGCGACAAAACCGCTTGAACGGACAGTAGATAGCATTTTTGAGTAATTTTATCTTTTCGGATCGGGCAGAAGTGAAGATTGAATTTACAGTACGTAAGGTAGGCTACTCTATTATAGAGTAGGTATAGAATTATTTCAACATGAATTACTCGTACGAAGGACGAAACTGGTAATTGGAATCAGTCTATAGTGCGATAATATGCACAAAAGAACTGAAGCCTGTATCGAAATGAACGGCCACCATTTTCAAAAATGTGTTTAAATATCCATATTATGATTATTTTTCAATTTAACTTATTCTCTATATTGTACTCTAATGTGTTGTAACAATACAATATACACTGCATATTTAATACGTCCGAATGGATAGCTCAATTCGTGAGTAAAAACATTAAGTATTAATACAGTACTGTATTTTGATTAAACAAAAACCTAATGAAAATTATCAAACTCAAAATCGCGATATTTCCTAGTTTACATAAATGGATGAACTATTTTTCTTCCCTCCTATACTTAGTAAAGTGATTTGTATATTACGCCAGTATCATCGAACTCCAGTCTTGGAAGGGGGGGCAAGCGGTGTTTCCGGTTCTAGACATTTAATCAAAAGATATAGCCAGGTTGATATTAATAATGTTAGTAAAAATAAAATGATGTCCTTGTATAATCTCGTAAGCAATGATATGTACTATACTCGTACTATACAACACAACATGAATGGAATAATGATGATAATAATAATAATAACAATAATAATAATAATAATAATAATAATAATAATAATAATAATAATGTCATAATAAACTCACCTATTCACTACTGGGTGTTCAGTTCAAAATGTGTCTTGGCTCGCTGTATGCCGTCATGTGGCTAGCCGATGAGCCTAGAGAATTCAATCTTCCTACACTTCCGCAGCTCAGGTGTATAATCTAAGAGGCAGAGAAGTTGGCTAGCAAGTACGGCGTTCATTCTGAAGAGTACGTGCCGATACGTACGGTAACGCCGGTAGTGGCAGGAATGTGAACTGTTTGGAAATACGTACTGTCGAGATATGGGGAGAGGGTTAAGACGATTACTTACGTATTTGTTGACATTAACTTCGACGGTCAACATGGACACGGAGCATTTGATTTGTGTTGTGGAATGTTACCATATGCAACCGATAATAACAAATACCCTGCGTACGACTTGCCGGCGCAAAACACAGTTCGAAAGAGGTTATGGTAGCACACAGACCGTACAGACCGCCATCTGTTGCTACGACGTTCAAGTTATACCGTACACATTCTCAAGTTCAGATTGAAGAACGCCTTAAATAATAGGCAACTTCTCTAACATATAAGCTGAAACTCGCTTCAAATCGGTGACCCAACAACAGTGACGTCATGACACATTTTGAAATGAACACCCAGTATAGGGCTACTTACTATTCCTAAATGTTTCATTATTATAATTCTAATTCATCGTTTCACTTATTTACTTAACTATTTCACAGATTACTAATTTGGTTACTCCTTAAGTAACAGCTCTTGTAGAGTGAAGGGTTCTCTCATATTGTAATCTCTTCACATAGTTCCTTTATCTTCTTTTCCAATCTAATTTTGACTCTGAAGAGAAATTTACCTAAATTATTAAGCCTGTCAATGTTAAACGGCCCACTTAGTTTTATGAAAGCTATCTTCTCGTTTATCTTAAAAAAAAAAATGTTCCTCTAATTCTGAGGTCATTTGTCGCTGTGCATCAATGACGCTATATAGGCCCTAACAACGGTGGCGGAAATGAAACATCAGCTATACATTCGAACACAGCCTCTAAAGCAGCAGAGTGGGATGGTCAAGATTATTTATTTTATTTCAGTAGGTTTTTTTACGACGCTTTATCAACATCTAGGTTATTTAGCGTCTGAATGAGATGAAGGTGATAATGCCGGTGAAATGAGTCCGGGGTCCAGCACCGAAAGTTACCCAGCATTTGCTCATATTGGATTGAGGGAAAACCCCGGAAAAAAACCTCAACCAGGTAACTTGCCCCGACCGGGAATCGAACCCGAGCCACCTGCTATCGCGGCCAGTTGCGCTAACCGTTACTCCACAGGTGTGGACGGTGGTCAAGAAGGGAAGGAGATACAAAGCTAGAACGTTCTCTGTGAGTGGCGAATTTTTTATTTTCTGTAAATATAATAGACATGTTTTTGTTCTTTCATTACAAAATCTTGTATGTTCTGTACAGACCCAGAAACAAAATTTTGGCCATCTGAATTTTCCAAGTTCCAGATATAATATACTGTGCATGACCCGCCCTTTTGTGAATTACGTTTTCATAGCAAATGTCTGTCTGCGAATTTTATTTCTAGTGATAAATTCATTTGCTATTTCATTCAAATTTAAATGCAGAGCTTCTTCTCTGTGAGAATCAATGATAGCTATAGGCCCATCATTCATTCGCTGTTGACCAATGCTAGACCTAGTGTAGGATTTAAGTCTACCAGAGAGAGGAGAATGATCACTCAGCAGTAGAGGTAGACATGGTATTGTAAGAAGTAGTCTCATGAACTTAACAAGTTCTGGTAGCATGTCAAGAAGAAAAGCTTCTTTCCGAAGGAGATCAAAAACAGTCTGAAAATTTCTGATATGGTGCAGTTTTGATCTTGCAATATCAAAGAACGTCTCCCTGTGTAAAATTAGCCTCTTCTTGTCCAAGTCATCTCCATAAAATGAGAGAATTTCTTTCAGTTCTTTATCAAAGTCATTCAAACCATCAATTAAAAAATTCTCAATCTTAACAAGAAAATCTGCAGTAGAAATGTCAGTGGCATCATCCAAACAATTCACAATATTGTCAACAACTTCGTAAAACTATTTACGAGAGAGAGAGAGAGAGAGAGAGAGAGAGACACACACACACACACCCACACCCACACCCACACCCACACCCACACCCACACCCACACACACACACACACACCCACACCCACACCCACACCCACACACACACACACACCCACACACACACCCACACCCACACCCACACACACACCCACACCCACACCCACACCCACACACACACACCCACACCCACACCCACACCCACACACCCACACCCACACACACACACCCACACCACACCCACACCCACACCCACACACACACACACACCAACACCCACACCCACACCCACACCCACACCCACACACCCACACCCACACCCACACCCACACACACACACACACACACACACACACCCACACCCACACCCACACCCACACCCACACACACACACACACACACCCACACCCACACCCACACCCACACCCACACCCACACCCACACCCACACACACACACACACACACACACATACACATATAAATTACTTTGGGGTGCTCAAAATGCAAAGCACCCCCGAAGACGGCACATACATACATACATGCATGCATGCATACATACATGCATACATACATGCATGCATGCATGCATACATACATACATACATACATACATACATACATACATACATGCATACATACATACATAGAAACATATAAACAAACAAATAAATAGATAAAATTATAAGTAAATAAATAAATAAATAAAATAAATAAATAAATAAATACGTATAAGCTATAAAGAAATACATAACTAAACTCCTATTAGAGTCTATTTACTCGCGAATAATAAAAAATTAAAGGTACGGTATGAAAAATCGATTACTTTAAATTACAGAATAAGTACTCGTTTCTGTTTCGGTTCTCACAATTAGAAATAAAAGAAAGTAATTTTGAAAGTCTCAAGTCAAAGAATTTTAGGATAGTTAATTATTTGAGGTTCATATTTCTGAAATATTTCTCAATTTTTTCACTTGAAGTGAGTCAGAAAAAATGTTTTGAAGTCCAAGTTTATTTAAACAAACCCCAATTTCATTAGATAAGTTGCGACAAGAGTTTACATGGATATTCTGTGTAATATGATAGCCTATTAATGCAAATATTTTTAAAATGTAACAAAAATACCTCTCATTTTTATTGCAGTCACATACAAGCATAATGTTTTAGTTAAAATATATATATTTTTAATATTGTTCGTCATTCACCCAAGTTCAATATAAGCCTATGATTACGCGTATGATTTATTTTCCAAGGCTTGGATATTGGTCGTCATTTGTTTTCGCGCACTGTCATCAGGTTGTTATCTCAATGTCTTCAGTCTTAAAAATAATACCACCACTTATTCGTATCATTGACCTTAACTCTCCTCCCCTACAATATTAGGGCCTATAAAATTACCGTATGTTGTGAAATATGTGAACTTACTTGAGAATTGTTGAGCTCCTTTGTGACGCTCTGGTATTTGGAACTGAGAGCGATCATTTGAGACTAGAAACAGAATGTACAAGTATTAATAGACCTACGCAACTTTAAGTCTAAGAAAAATCATATTCATTATCGTAAGAAAATTCTTAGGATGTATAATAAGCCTATAGTATAAGGTACCGTAACTGAAATAAGTTACTATGTGATATACTATCAGGACTAGAGTACAACTTACAGGTAGAATGACTGTTCTTTCTATTAAAATTTATGGAAGTAGGCTATTAGCAATTGTCTTTAAAATTCTTTGTTATAAATGGCAGTGTATCCACCAAAGTTCATTGGTTTCACATAGTCTGTCTTATTATTATTATTATTATTATTATTATTATTATTATTATTATTATTATTACTATTATTATTATTATTATTACTATTATTATTATTATTATTATTATTATTATTATTATTATTATTATTATTATTATTATTATTATTATTATTATTCAAAAAGACATATGACTCTGTAAGAGGGAAGTTTTATATAATATTGTTATAGAAATTGGTATCCTGAAGAAACTAGTTCGATTAATTAAAATGTGTCTCAATGAAACGTATATCAGAGTCGGTATAGGCCAGATTCTGTCTGACGCTTTTCCAATTTACTGCGGGCTAAAGCAAGGAGATGCACTATCAACTTTACTTTTCAACTCTGCTCTAGAATATGTCATTAGGAAAGTTCAGGATAACAGAGAGGGTTTGGAATTTAACGGGTTACATCAGCTGCTTATCTATGCGGATGACTGAATATGTTAAGAGAAAATCCACAAACGATTAGGGAAAAACGGAAATTTTACTTGAAGCAAGTAAAGCGATAGGTTTGGAAGTATATCCCGGAAAGACAAAGTATATGATTATGTCTCGTGACTAGAATATTGTTCGAAATGGAAATATAAAAATTGGCAATTTAATCATTGAAGAGGTGGAAAAATTCAAATATCTTGGAGCAACAGTAACAAATATAAATGAGACTCTGGAGGAAATTAAACGCAGAGTCATCCAGTCTGCTCTCAAAAAGCTGAAAGTTAGAATTTATAAAACAGTTATATTACCGGTTGTTCTGTATGGTTGTGAAACTTGGACTCTCACTTTGAGAGAGGAACATAGGTTAAGGGTGTTTGAGAATAAGGTTCTTAGGAAAATATTTGGGGCTAAGGGGGATGAAGTTACAGGAGAATGGAGAAAGTTACACAACACAGAACTGCACGCATTGTATACTTTACCTGATATAATTAAATCCAGACGTTTGAGATGGGCAGGGCATGTAGCACGTATGGGCGAATACAGAAATGCATATAGAGTGTTAGATGCGAGGCCAGAGGGAAAAAGACCTTTGGGGAGGCCGAGACGTAGATGGGAGGATAATATAAAAATGGATTTGAGGGAGGTGGGATATGATGGTAGAGACTGGATTAATCTTAGGTTAGGGACCGATGGCGGGCTTATATGAGGGCGGCAATGGACCTCCGGGTTCCTTAAAAGTCATAAGTATTATTATTATTATTATTATTATTATTATTAGGCCTAATAATAATAATAATAATAGTAATAATAATTAATTTTAGCTGTCAAAGTTAAGGCCGTAAGATATTCTCTTTTACTCAACCAGTAAAAAGTGTAAGTAAGGCTATCCTACGTATGAATAAAGTTAGTAAGTTTACAAAAATTGAGCTCGATGAAAATTAATTGCATATAATTAGATGAGTTACGAATGAATTAAACAGTGAAATACACACTGATTAGGTATTTAAACTAATATATATAGTGAATAACTCTTCTCGGGTTCTCAGCCAGGTGAGTTGGAGATTAGCTTCCAAGCTTTCGACGGCTAGCTCTGCCATCTTCTTCAGGGACGAAGATGGCAGAGCTAGCCGTCGAAAGCTTGGAAGCTAATCTCCAACTCACCTGGCTGAGAACCCGAGAAGAGTTATTCTATATCAAACGCCGGGAAAGCCTCAAGTCATAATATACATAATGTTAATAGGCAGCCATTATCTAGCGTTCAAAAAATACTGGATAATAAAAATTACACTGAGAACAATGAACATTTGGGATTATTTGAATCAATAGGCCTATCTAACAAAAGAAATTACCATGCAATTCATAACCATTAAAGATCAGATAATTATATTGAACCACTGATTAGATTGTCCTTTAACCTATTCTTAAAAGTGTTTATTAACTTGCAGCCTCTAATATTTTGTGATAAAAAATTCAATGGACGTGAAGTGGAGACCGTAGAAGATGAGGAGTAACAGATGTTCCACGAAGGTGTAGGGCAAACTCGGCTAGGTACTAATTTCGTGATACTTTTATTTAAATTTATTACGAATTTATATCAGGGACCAATGTAATTCTTAGGGTAAAGTATAAATGGCAGAAGATGCATTATAAGTATTATAACATAGATTTTGTTTACTGCACTCTTACAGTGACCTGAGCGGATTTTTTGGAGACTGCTTAAAGGGTTGAGAGAGCTTTACCAGTCTTATTAAGTATACAGAAGATACCTTCCTTGAAAATAACGAAACCACGTTTTTTGCAGCTTCTATTATTTTCACTTAACTCTACTTGGCATCGGAAAGTTTCGTAATGTACCCTTCTTGGGCACTGCTGCTGTGAGACACCGTGCACTCTGACTATGAAATCACTCACTACTTTTGCCACAGTTCAGCTGTCATGTGACTCCTGACGCACATGACGTCATTCAGAAATCGTTTCCAGAGATCGGAAAGAACCCTGTAGTACGTACATTAAAAACATTCATTTTTTTAAATGTGAATCTTTTTTTGCGCTGAAACCTTAGTACCACGAAATTAGCCGAGTCTGCCCTATGAGTTACTTATCGTAGCACAGATAAGTAGACTTCGTGGAATTGCCACGAGAATCGCAAGGTTTACTACGCACGCGGTATAGACTTATGAGAAGGGGGCGTGCAACGGATGGAGTATGCCTCTGATGTAAGCACTGAGCAGTATACTGCGGTTACAATAAAACCTGTACCCTGCTTTCAAGAAATATAATGAATGATCATTGAAGTAGGAAATGTCTAAACATGTAAATACATAATTATTTTATAGTGAGATATATTAACTCTTAAAATTTAATGTAAGATACTCACATCATCCTTGAATATGTGCATTGCAGTGAAGAGTTACTGCAAAGTAACCTCCTCCGGTGGTCACTTAAACAGTTTTTATTTTGGAGAAATGTACGTTCAACATCACACGATGTAATACGTACATATTTGAAGAACGGAAAGTCACTACTTTTTAGTACACTAACTTCAGATGTCTTGTCGTGACCTGATGGTACATCATTTGAGACGTTCAGAGCAAAAGTGGTGTAAGTCAAAACCGAGTAGTGAGGTTTAAAGTAAAAATTCTGTAAAATACAGCGCAAAGTAGCAGTTCATATGTCCTTCGTGCTATCCACTGACTACTAATAGTTTAAATAAATTGAATGTTAATTGCTATTTTGCGCTGTATTTTGCAGAATGTTTACTTTAACCCTCATTGCCTATTTTTGACTTACACCACTTCTGCTCTGAACGGCTCATTTATGATACGAAGTTGTGAATAGGCAGAATTTTTAGCAATAATGTTTCTCAACTTATATTTCACTTTTTCCGAAATTAGTGAATTGTTATTTTGGATAACGGTTTGTGATACTTTATCCACTATATTAAGGGCTTCTGAGAGTTGAAGTTTAGACGATTCTAACAGGATGGTGATTTTGGGCACGATTTTAAAATTAGAATCAATGAACAGAATATCTTCCAATAGCTGTTCAGAAGGCAATGATTTTACAGCTGCAACAGCGGAATTGTCTGTGCTTTCCAATGCATCAATTACCTCCATTATTTTGCCGTAATGTTCTGCATAATAATTAACAGCATCCAACCACGTTCCCCAACGGGTCATGACTGGTTGCGGGGGTATAGGTATTCCAGGAGCAATTATTTGGAACAGAAACATTCTCACTGTAGTATTTTTGATTGAATTCTTGTGTGGACTGAACAAATGTTAAGTTTGACTATTCCAACCACAGTAATGCAAAAACAAGTGCCTACATAGGTATGCATTAGCTGTAGCTGCTCTATCTATTTGGACCGGTCACAACTCTTAACATGAACTGCTTATACTACGAGACCGGGCGGTCACTCACCTCCTCTATACTACCGTACATCGCCAACCTGATTGCATGCTGCGTGTGGTAATTCAACGAAGTCTACAGATAAGTGATCTGGTATTTAGATCGTGATGAAAGGTAATTTGGCGGTGAAGTGTGCAGAATTCGAAACATTAAAGACAAAGAATGTAAAGATTTACGTTTCTTGAGTCAGGGCCACGAAAAACTTGTGAAGGACGGTTATTGCCTAGAGTAGAACACAGCAAACTGTTGTAAAAGACATCGGACGTACCTATGTTATAGTACAATAGTATATAATAATACTAGTATAATAAGTCAAACATAAAGTAATTTGTGTCCGGGAATAAGGCATAGCCTACTCAGCATCAACAAGAATTAAACTTTTGTGACCAGCACATCCGCCTTGTACAGTGTGGGTGAATATGAAATAAGAGGACAGCAGCAAAGGAGATCGAGTATGCCGCTATTTTGTGATACTTTCCAAATGAATACACTTAAAATACTGTATTTCAGTAAAAGCAGATAACGTCTTCATGAGAAAATACAAGAAAATGAAGTTAGTGTGACTTTTATCTCAATTTAAGACCAATTAATGTAGCAGTGGCAGTAAAATGAGGACTATTGTGTTCACACGACAGGCCCTAATCCTCTATATTGCTGACGTTTTGGCACTCACCTGGCACTGTGAATTCTCAGCCTGACTCTGGAATTCTATTTTCTCTATATTCGTTATAGATTTCAACACAGTTTGCACCTTGTCCTCTACAAATTTCTCTTGCCTTTTCAATTCTTCTTCAAGACGGATAACAGTAAATTGCAAGCTTTCATTCTGCGTGGTGAGTTTATTGTCCAGATTTGATTCTAAACGCTTCATGCTCATCTGTAAATTTGATTCCAATGTGTTCAATTTCTCCAGGAGTTTTGAACTTAAGTTATCCATTTCCTCATCTACATTTGATTTTATGTTGTTAGGTTGCTCCTGGAGGTTTGATTTCAAGCCCTGCAGTTCCTCTTCGAAATGTGATATAGTTTTGTGTATCTTGTCCTTCTCTTCCTGAAGTTTATCCTGGAGTGCATTCAATTTCTTCCCTTGTTCTTGAAAGTGGTGCATGATTTCAAAATCCTGTAGTTTCAGTTTAGACAAAAGAAGATCAGTTTTATCATCTCTGCCCTTGACAACGGCCATGAACATGTTATCAATTTTACTTTCAAGCAGTTGTATCTTGTTTTCTAGTCTTTCTAGGTGACTTTGCTGTAGATCGCGCTTACTGAGGATTCTCCCAACCATATCCTCCAGTCTGAATAAATTGTCCTTTGTTTCGTTAACATGCAGAAAGGAATTTTTCCATTCCTGCGCACTTTTGCCTCCTTCTTTCGACAGATTGACATGATTAAGAGCCAAAGACAGAAACTGAAGCAGCAGGAGTTGAAGAGGCGCTGGAAATCCGGTGCCCTCCTGCAGTTGTGCCACCTGTGCAGAGTGTGAAGTCAGTGAGATGCAAATGGCCAGAAGACCTAGTTGTCTAATTGGTACTCTGTGAGAATACCAGAATTTGAAAGCACGTCATAAATAATGTAGGACCTACAAAAATAATACTCAGTTTGGCAATAATTCAATACCAACATTACCGTAAAAATTAGGCCTACAAGGAAAAACAAGAAACACATAGCCTCTCTTTCTTTTGAAAATACCTGAATATTGAGAGATTGCGTGCCTTTTCGGGCAAAAATAAGTTACTCAATTTAAATAAAGAGTGTATTTTTTGATAACTTGATGAAATACAACTTACCGTGTTGTTGGTTACCATAGCGTCCATAAAATAACTATTGAATAAAGGAATAAACTGTTTTTCTACCTGAAAATACAAAATTAGTTCTATTATACAATATGGGTGGGTGTCGATTACGCGCAAAAAGGTCAAAATCTATCAACTGCGTGCAAACAGCTATACTGTAAACACATCAACTGCGCGAGTCAATGCACCTTAGTAATTTTTATAAACATTTTTTTTACCAAATACTAATATAACAAAAATAAACAAAGTAATACAATGTATGCCTAATGTTCATGGCACGTAAGGAATGTAATGGATGGTAACACTGATCGCGTTAGTCTGTTGTTCCAAGTACATAAAACGGCGTGTTTAACGGAAAGACAGAGCACTCAACGTTGTGCGTGTATGTTACTGATAGTTTTTAAATGGATCTTCACGGTGAACTGCAGCATATTAAGAGTGGTGGGCCTAGTTGCAGGTGGATACAAATTTTGAAAAGACAGAGAAACACAACTTGGAGTTGCGTACAGGTGCACCATTAATGCATGCAGCAGTGCCGACGCATGACATTTTAACATAGGGATGCGATTTTTTAAATGATTAAAATACAGCAGTCTGCTTTCGTTACATGCGGGAGTTTGCGTTCTTGGAAATAACCGCTTATTGATGAATGTTTGAGTTGAATTTTCAAATTTTCTTTATAATTTTCTTGTAGCATAAGTTACAAGGATATATTTTAGAAACAGTGTGCTTTATTCATCAAAACATAGATTCCTTTCAAACAAATTCAACATATCATGAGTATAACACCAGAACATCCCAAAACATACATCTGAATTACCACAGGCTTACCAGAAGTCTTAACAGCATATCACATAGAGGCAGCAATTTATATAATAAACTTTCACAGAAAATCAAAGAACTTAACATAAGAAAATTAAAAAAAAAGAGGTAAAGAACATTTTATTGACACATATGCCATTTTGCACAAATGAATATCTAAATTTAAAATTTTAGAATTTAACGTTTCTTGATACTGCCCTTGACCATTTATGTTTCAGGTAACTCAGATTTGAAGAAAAGACAGGGAAAAGCAAAAAGAGAAGATACTAGATAGAACAGTAAGGACTGAAGATCAAGCTTGTCCTATAATATTAAACTGTTAAATTTATTTAGAATTAAGTCTATTTTTGTATTATATTGTATGTTATGTCATTTTTCTTGTGTACTGACGACGCCATGAATGCTTGTAATTCTATTCGGCTAATAAAGATCTAATCTAATCTAATCTAATTTACCGGGCCGTGTTTACATAAAACACAAAAGACGAAAGCGCATAGAACGAGACCGACTACACTGTTGATAATACAGTAAATCAAAATAAGCTTCATAGTTTTCTTTTAGGTTTAACAATATTTCTTCAGGGAGCGAATTTTCGAAGGTGGTAAATTATGTATGATCAAGCAACTTAAAAGTTTCAATTTTGAATTTTCATACACATTTTGAATAATATCAATTCTGATAATGTGCAGGATTTCATTGAACAATCGCCTATACATAATTTTCTTATCCTCTCCAGGGATTGCATCCAGCCGTGATCTTTCAGATTGAGGATAATTTTCAGCAGCAAAATCATTCATGTGTTCCCAAACTTCCTGAAAGTAATTTCTCAGTCCTTGCTTGTACTCCTCGAAATTAAGAATTGCTTTTTGAAACAGAATATCAGAGTGTGGGAATATTGCAGCGAATAATATTAGCAGAAAATAAAATCAAAATTCTTCAGTAAACTTAACAGCCCTCGTGTACTAACGACAGTTTCGCCGTTCCATTCACAATCTTCATTATCCATTATTGATTCAAATAAGCATTCCAACTTTGATGATTTAGAGAAAAAACTAGAAAATCCAGCAAGATTAGTGAAGATCACTTTTACTTGTTTCATAAAATTGTCATCACAGACTAGCGTCAGTGCCGAACCTAATCCTGCGTATGAAAAGAGCACAAAATAAGTACATAGAATAACTCATTTCTCAATACAGACAAGGATATACAGTGAAACCTGTTCAAGACGGAAGTGACATGGTCCTAATTTTTTTTTCGTTGTGGACAGGTTTCCGTATTATTCAGGTGTGACATTAAAATGGAATATTTTGTCATTCATATATATGAAAAACAAAATGGCATGTCCCAAACTGCAAGAAGTACAAAATATTCCATTTAACGCTCATCACATTAAATCAGCTTTCTGTCGCTCATTACGTTGGTGAATCATCTTGATTAAAATCTCATTTTCTGTATAAATATTATCGTAACTCACTCATTAGTCACTAAAAATTACAGAAGTTTACTAATCTCATTCTATTTAATATCTAACACTATATTCTAATACTGTACTGCATATCACTGCACATTATTAATTAATTGGACTAGGAGCCATCTATTAGAAGCCTTGAATTCTGGTTTATTTCATTTCTTTCCCAGTTCAATAGCTTGCTTTGCAGAACAGATCCAGAAATTGGCTTGTTCTTTGAAAGGTCATGAAGAACCCACTCTCACAACAGTTCATTTATTTTCACATAAACGGTTGCTTTCTGGTTCCTTTTGTGTCACCAATATTGGCCGCACGCCACTCACTCATTATGATCTTTAATTTTTAAAGTGTCACACCTGAGTTTTCCACAACTGTACTTCAATATTATTTCACATAGACTTTGTTTCTAATTTTCCTTTACCTCGATAACTTTTACTTCATCACTTAATGTTAATGCCACATTTTATGCAACTTTTTTTTTTTTTACATGGAAATCACTACGCTTGCGCTCTGTTTAGCTACGACAGTTTACGGGTGTGAAGCATTGAAAATCTTTGAAGGGACTCGTCTGCCTAGTCAACAGGGTAATAAAATTTATGACCGACAGGCCAACACACCCACGTACCTTCTAGAATTTTGCAAAGAAAACTTGTTTTTATCTTAGTGACCTACATATTTCGTATATTCCTTGAAATTACACCGTTTCAAAATATAGTTACAAAATATAGTGTGTCCAAAATATTGTTTCCGTTTTGAACAGTAGCAGACAGTTTCCGTTTCCGCGTTGGACAGTTTCCGTTTTATTCAGGAAAAATTACACATAATAGATACCAATTTCGCCGGGAAAATGTTCCGAAATAGACAGGATTCCGGATTATTCAGGTTCCGATTTGAACAGGTTTCACTGTATTGGCCGATTACATTTTTTAAAAAGCTTGTCTTATTATTATAATAATAATAAATAATTTCTTGACAAGTAGACTACCCAGTTCTGGTACTACCATTTTAACTTCTTGACAAGTACCCAGTTCGGGTATTTTTAACTATACCTATTCATAAAATAGACAGTCCTAAGTCTCTGAAAAATGGGCAGGAAAATGCAAGCAATGACTCCTGCGCCCAGTTGCTATATATCCAGAACTGATTGCCGCGCGTAGGTGAAACAGGATAAGTTACCCACTGATATCCTCACTGACGACGCACACAGTTGATGAGTTTCTGGCAGGTAAAATTTTGGCTTGCGCGTAATTGCCACCCTCGTACAATATGACTGACTGCACAAAATAAGGATGGATTCATCTTTAACGCGACTTGTGGCTTGTAGGCCATCCCAAACCCCGACCTTTACCCATCAGAGCGCGAGTCATATAGGCCTATTCGGTCAGTGATGGCCTACTATCATAAATAAAACAGTTAACAATAGGTATTTAAGTCATAAAAACATTTTACATAGGGGACGGATTCATATGCAATTCCTTAGTTGCTTTGTACAGATTTTTTAAAAATATATAACTAAAATTAGATTATTCTTATACACTTATCACAACAATAGTTGCAAATCACACCATTTCTAGCAACTTGATTCTTTACAGTTCAATGTAGCCTACACTCTTAAAGAGCTTACAAGAGTAGCATAAATAAGATTATAAAATAGTAATATGCGTTACAAGAGCGGTATGTTGACGTTTTCATCGTCGAGGAAAAGATTGAAAAAGCGAAACGTAGTTGAGCTTTTTTAATTTCCGAGAACATGAAAACAAACATGCTGCTCGTGTATCGTACATTATTTTGTGCGAAGATCGTTTATTACATACATGAAAGACGAATTTCTAATTAGTTGCAATGAAATCTCCATGTTGGTCTCTGTTTAATGACGGCAACTTCGGAAAACCAAAATATCTTTCTTCAACATTGTTGCTATAAAATGTTTTCTGTGTTTACTATACTCCAGCAGGCCGTGATATACGTCTGTCTTTCCCCCCCCCCAGTCTATAAATGCGAACTTAAAACAAACGGTAAGGTTATGTAATGATTTATTTTTCATTTTAATATTTTAACAATATTATTTATATAACATATTGCAGTAATAACATCGGCATCTGGAATCTTGTTGATTTTTCCACGGCTTCCTTAATGTTAGGTACTTGTATCAGGAATGCAATAAGTTTCGTGGAGTAGTAGACTTCACTTAATTTTTGCAAATATTTAAAAACAATAATTAACATTGCAATTTAGGTGAAATTGCAGTGGTAAGTTTCCAATTTATAATTATTATTATGTTAAACGTCTCTAAAAGTAATATGTTAAAAGCCTAAAGCAGTAAAATGAATGTGGCGCTTAAGCGGTAAGAAGAGGGAAATTGTTATGTGTGTTACGTTGGGAATACTGAATGTGGTATTTCACACTTACCGCGTATTGGTTCTGTGCGGAAAACAAGCAAATACGCACGATCTCGCACAAATATAGTTTATAAAATAGGTATTTAATAGGCCTACCTAGAAGAATTGTCAATCACTTTGTCATCATTAACATTACAATTTTCCAAAGACTAAATTACAGCCATTTTATTTCCATTTAGGCTATTGTCTTCTTTTTATCGTCAATACGCACTTAGTTAATAGATCCAATAGGCCTACATAAAGAATTAAAGTTTGCTACGACCGTGAACATAGACTAATTTCATCGATATACACTTACAGTAGTTATGCAATTAATTTACGAACACAAACACAAGCTTTTGTATCGTAGGCCTCCGTTTGACAGTTCTTTACAGTGTTGCCGACCCAAGATTCCAGCTTTCTAGGTGCATCTGTAAAATTACAACCATTCTGTCCAGAGAACGTCCAGTCTGTTGCAAGGATAATACCCTACGTTGAAAATGTCTCTTAATTGCTATTACCTCCAAATAATTAAAATACGATAAGTTTTTGGTGCAAGATGAACTTCTTTCTAAATTACTACTTTAGGTTATATTGTATCCAAATAATTAAAATACGATCATTTGGTCCAGGGAAGATCTGCTTTTGATGCAAGGCTAATTCGTTTAACATATAAGCTATCTAAATTATTGCGAATACATTCTTTAAGAAACCACTTCAAACCAATGTGAATATTATAGTGTTCACTGTAGGCCTGTAGAAAGATAATTTCTTGTGTTGGCTTAATTGCGAATTATTGTTTAGGGTACGTAAATAAAAAAATGAAAATTAACATCGCACATAAATATTATTTTAGTATTACAGGAAACAAACATTCACCGTTTTTAATGATCTTGGGATATAAAATAACAATAAAATATACTTATAATCCCTGACCATGCCTAATTGTCTTTCAAGGCAAAAACTTTGATCAATTTCACTATACTGCCATCTAGCGACTGCAAAAGAAGTCACGTTGTAACTCTTACGGAATTGCATGGAGCAACTGTACTTCCATCAAGCGGTCGTTACCAAAAATGCCTTTACGTCGGTGGAGACTCTGGTAGTTGTTCTCATTTTATGTTGGCATTTTACAACATGGGAATGGTCAATCTATATGTGTTCAAGGATATAAGATAGAAATTAAGCCTACATACCGGATAATTATTTGAATGTGTAAGTAATAAAAAAATATGGACAGTACTTTTCGGAAAAATTAATAAACTGAGGATAACTTAAATATAGGCGTAATAAAATTTTAAAACAGCTTCAAACTAGTTTCTCTGACAATGTATCGGCAGATAATTTCAGGCTTTTTTCACGATAACAACGCATTGTTTCTTCTTGTAGCATTCAATAATATTTGTCGAAGAAACTGTTATGCTTCCTTCATGTTAAGCTTTCACAATAACAATGCACCATGACAACCCGCAAAAAAAGAAAGAAAACAAGCACACATGGGTGACAAACATTGCACTATTAAAAGCAGTAAATGTATGTTGTATTAAAATAAAAGTATCTGTAATATTTTAAAAATTATATTTAAGCTTATTACGAAATTAAATGCTGGGTTCTTTACGGGATACCAATGTGAACATGTATTTCTAATTAGATACTGTACTTACTTGGTTAAGCTTCGAATAGGCCTATTGAAAGATGTATATTATCAGATTTGTGTAAATGTGGTGTTGAGTGTTTTATAGAACTTGATCTCGTTTCGCAGTCACGATGGATTCGAGATACACACTCACTTCCTGAACGAGACACGACCAGTTGCAAGAGGCCTTATCCTGTAATCTGGATGTTGTGTTAGCCTATGGCCGGTTTTACCAAGCTCCAGTAAATCCGAGATTGGTTACACGAGGTTAAGTTTTACTCTCTGCATTTAATCTAAGGATAGTGGTTATAAGTTTCACCAGCACAAAGTTAATCTCGATTAGTTACTCCGAGATTTACACCGTAATTGAGTTGGTTGTGCAATTTGTCATACTTTTCGGAGGCCGGAAGTATGATTATCCAATAGCACAGATCAACTGGTTGTAAGTATCTAGGATGCTGTGAATAGATGAAACTTTGAAATAGGAGAATGGCGCAAAAGCAGTGGCCCGAAATTATGAAATTGTTCATATGGTTTTTCTCCTTATTTCATATTCTTTTATGAAGAAACGAAATTTTATTGCAAGTGAGCCTTTCTCCTTTCTTACAAGTAGTTGTGTGAAATTAGAAATAATTGGATTTAACTTAAAAACTGGCGGTTTAGAAGGTTATATTTATTTTCAATTATTTTCTTGACTTTTCACTACCACTTGTAGAATTTTAATTAAACAGACGACAGATTTCGGTGACATTTTCTCCGTGAACTAAAATGTTCCTTACTTGTCAGTTCTTAATCTTTTATTTAACTGAAATATGTAGGATAAATTCGAAAACAATGAATTCATAAATGCACTTAGGCCTACTTTGTGATATTTTGAGTAATTCCTTCTGTCCACACGATGCCATTAATAATTTTTGGTACCTGTATATCATTACATATGTAGCACATTTTAAATCAAGTGTCTATAATAGCTACATTACATTATAATTATCAATATTAGTGATCTATGCAATTTATACTATCACTTGTACTTTTGCAGTTAAATTTTTCTCTTTCATCAACCCGACATGCTTAACTACGTACCTCACTTGTTTCGCTTTTAAAATATCAGCTTCATAGACCTACAAGACTTTGAAGATGATTGAGGATTTTATCAGACTTCTGTGTTGAAATCTCATCTAGGTACTGCGACTTACTGTAAGCGAAGAAAACTTAACAAAATTGCATAGCCTTTATGTCAAAATCATCGTAGGCTTCAGAAGCTTATTTATATTGGACATGTCCACTGTTCCCACATACGTCAGGCCAAGAACTTAATCACTAACAATAGTTCTATGAAGCACTTCTGGACAATTGATGAGACCTGGGCCAGATAAGTCCCTGCGACTTCGATCTAATCCCTAAGATAAAGGACTCACTTCGCGGAGTTCGCTTTCGAACAGTTGAAGACGTTTCACAGGTTGCCGACTACTTTATTCGCACCACATCAACAGATTAGGCAGTGCCAACAGGATCTAACGGCTTTCGCATCGTTTCAAACACGTTGTACGTAGCGGTGGTGATTACATCGAAGGCTTGTAAAACTTAAAACCATGTAAGTATGGTATGTATCGAGAAAAAAATAGTTGTCAGAACTAAAAAAATCAACCTATGTATAATTAAGTTGAGATAGCTAGTTGGTTAAATGATGAGAATTAATTTACAGTAGTTTACTAGAAGTATGTTACAGGGAACAAAATATAAATCTAAAATATATTGATATAATGAGAATAGTAATTAATGTAATGAGATTTAAGGATTTGAAAAAACTATGTTTGGCTTATGTTTTAGTTCATCTTTCAAGTAAATTACTTTTTAACATGGGGAATCTCTGTTCGGTTTATTTGGAAGGGTAAGGCCACTTTATTAATTTTATTGGGACGCACCTGGGTGTATAAGTTGAAGGGGTAGAAATTGCCTTGCCCCCCCCCTCCCCAAAGTCGGTGGCTATGGGCTGAGTAATTCATCGAGATCATCGTTGTTTATGATGTCCACGTTGAAATCGCTAGTGAGATGGCGTGGATGAAAAACTGTGGTTACCAAGCAACGTTTATAATTTATTATTGTTGCCCAGTCGTAGACACCACACTTGTGTAACTTCTATACATAGTTCATGCGTTACGGGCGCCTAAAATTCACAAACTATTGTCCGCGCAACTTATTTAGGCACTTGGGTTCCCTAGTGCTCTCTCGCTGCCCCTCTCCTTCCCTCTCCTGCCACGCTACCGCTACAAGCAACCTCGCTACACCCCGCTTCCCCGCTCTTTTAACTGCCCAGATAAGTTGCGCGAACAGTAAAGAAGTTCGGGCTTATTTTACACCCCCCTCACCGCGCGCTCCGCACTTCTCGCGCAAGCGCTCTGTATCCTGTTCGTAACTTCGGATTTTTTACTTTCAAAAGAAATATCACTTATTACTGTCCCGCGCCGTGGCGACGTGGTCTAAGGCATTTTGCCTAGAACTCGCGTTACGGAATGCGCCCTGATTCGAGTCCTCAAGGGGGAAGAAATTTTCTCATGAAATTTCGGTCAGTGTATGAGAACGGTGCCCACACAGCATCGTGATGCACTTGGGGAGCTACGATAGATAGCGAAATCCGGTTGTGAATGCCAGCTATTAACGGCTGGGGGGATCATCGTGCTAACCACACGATACCTCCATTGTGGTTGGATGATCATCCACCTCTGTTTCGGCATGTGGGCGTGAGGCCAGCAGCCGGCTGGTCGGTCTAGGTCCTTCACGGGCTGTAGCGCCACGGATTATTATTATTATTATTATTATTATTATTATTATTATTATTATTATTATTATTATCATCATCTATTACTATGCAGTTATTAGTTTCTAAGCTATTGCTGTTATAGCTAAGTTACCACTAATCTTGTAAAACCCGAACTTCAAATGCAAGAGATGTAAAATACGTATTCTACGTAAAAAAAATGGAACGAGAAGTACTTTATTGCTAACTCACATAATTTAGCTAACTGTGCAGTCTTGACAATGACTGAAGTATCGAAATTCGAAATTAGGCTACTTATAGGAGATACGTCAACCCTGCTTACTGAAGGATGCACTGGAAGTTGTGATGAACGGGAGAAAATTTCGAGGTAGAAGAAGATATCAGATGATAGGCAATATCATGTGACAACTTCTTTATCCAGTTCTAAATGTCTATAAGTAGCAGTAAGGTTTCTTTAGAATCCTCAAATTCACTTTGCACCCCACAAATTCAAAGGCCAGTCCTTTATTGAAATTTAGTCATGAGGGTGCTGAGTCGGAAATATTGCGTATTATATAAAGTAAAAGCATAATGTTAACCTGTACAAGAGAAAGTAAAGCACGAATAAAAGATAAATATTGCATGAATGTCCAGAGCAGTGATGTCATGATTTGCTGACCCTTGAATTGCATCCAATTACTTTCTTATTTTATCGTTAACATTTTATTTATTACCATCAAGTAACAATCCGTTCTTCACTGAAACTCAATGCACATCACGTTTCAAAATTATGGTACACTTTCATGTGAGTATTTGTGATACAATAAGCTGTAAATTTGTGCACAATAGTACATTATGCAACGAGCCTATAATGATAGTAATTAAGACGCGAGTATGTTTGTTTATGAAACGAGCGCAAGCGAGTTTCATAATTTTCATACGAGCGTCTTAATTACCATTATAGGCAAGTTTCATACGACTTTTTATGCTTGACCATATTTCTAACTTGAAATTATTCAGAAGTATTCATTTTATTCGCATCAGACAGAAGATCGGAAGTGACCTTGTGCATAGCTCATTAATTGTGAGATGTGCGCAGACGCGAAAGTATTGATTTTTCCGAGGAACAATAACGTCATTGACCTTGATGTAATTTAGAGAATAACATGAACTAATTTTGATATAACCTGGAAATTGATTTAGGATTGAAAAACGAGATGACAAATTGAATTTATTTGAATATTATTTACAATTAACGCTAATTATTATAGTAACAGAACATAACCTTCTGCGACAGTATTGGATTTCCAGCCTGCGTGACGTTTCCCTCGTTGTCTTTCGATTGCATATCCGAGAATAATCGAAAACCTGTACTTTAATGAGTAGGTGTACTTTAATGACATGCATTAAAGGACTGCTACCAGGTGTATAATTACTACATTTCGGCATGGTCGAGCATAAAATTTATTTAAGAAATCTCTAAGTATGACATCGGTACACATTTTAAACAAAATAAAAAACACGGAAAATAATGACTAGATTCCTGTGTTTGGTTACCTAAAGCCTCAAAGTAACCCGCAACAGTGTAGATATGTATGTATTAAAGCTTGATGGCATCCAACGCTACTTAGTTCAGGTCTGCTCTCAAGTGAACATACGAAAACAAAACAAAGCTAGATGGATGGAAATAAGTGCTGCGATAGAAGAATTTTGTAGCGAGCACATCATTAGGAGAGATCGTGCGTATTTGCTTGTTTTCCGCACAGAACCAATATGCGGTAAGTGTGAAATACCACATTCAGTATTCCCAACGTAACACACATAACAATCTCCCTCTTCTTACCGCTTAAGCGCGACATTCATTTTACTGCTTTAGGCTTTTAACATATTATTTTTAGAGACGTTTAACATAGTAATAATTATAAATTGGAAACTTATCACTGCAATTTCACCTAAATTGCAATGTTAATTATTGTTTTTAAATATTTGCAAAAATTAAGTAAAGTCTACTACTCCACGAAACTCATTGCATTCCTGATACAAGTAACATTAAGGAAGCCGTGAAAAAATCAACAAGATTCCAGATGCCGATGTTATTACTGCAATAGAGTTATATAAATAATATTGTTAAAATATTAAAATGGAAAATAAATCATTACATAACCTTACCGTTTGTTTTAAGTTCGCATTTATAGACTGGGGGAAAAAAAAGACAGACGTATATCACGGCCTGCTGGAGTATAGTAAACACAGAAAACATTTTATAGCAACAATGTTGAAGAAAGATACTTTGGTTTTCCGAAGTTGCCGTCATTAAACAGAAACCAACATGGAAATTTCAATGCAACTAATTAGAAATTCGTCTTTCAGGAATGTAATAAACGATCTTCGCACAAAATAATATACGATACACGAGCGGTATGTTTGTTTTCATGTTCTCGGAAATTAAAAAAGCTCAACTACGTTTCGCTTTTTCAATCTTTTCCTCGACCATGAAAACTTCAACATCCCGCTCTTGTAACGTATATTAATCTACTATTATCAGAAAGAAGGAAACATTTTTCATTTGAAACACTTCAAATGTTTACAGTAGAGAAATTTCGGGCGTCAGGTAGCCATGGCGACTAAAGTTTTTTATGTGGCGCCTGAGTTTTTTTTTATTGAGTTCAACATTTTATTATAAGTCTTCGATTTATATTATGTCACTACGACTAATACGTAGATAACGTGCTTAGGAAAATATTTGGGGCTAAGAGGGATGAAGTTACAGGAGAATGGAGAAAGTTACACAACGCAGAACTGCACGCATTTTATTCTTCACCTGACATAATTAGGAACATTAAATCCAGACGTTTGAGATGGGCAGGGCATGTAGCACTTACGGGTGAATCCTGAAATGCATATGAATCAGGGATTGCAGAAACAGGACATGCCACTATTTGTGGCGAAATGAGTTTATTCGAGTTTCATGAACTGTTGATATAGGGCTATCATTCCATGCAGAAACCACATATGTCAGTATAGCCGTCTCCAAATGTGAAATCCTGGAAGCGCGCAGAAACAACTCATATTAATGACATGTGTTGACACATTGGTTCTGATTCCAGACGGCAGACAGCTACGACACAAGGATACAAACATTGACACCAATGAATGACAAATGCCTCAATTCTGGTGGGGAATATGTTGAAAAATAACTCAACAATTGCTATATCTGTTTCAATAAAACTTTCCATGAAATTTTGTTCTTTTTTTGTAAACGGCCCCAGGGAAACTTATTTTTTTACGGCTCTCGTAATTGCGCTCGAGCGGCCAAAATTTCTGTAAGCACTTCTTTTGACATTATTAAAATGATGGAAGAAGATCTGCCCCCATGAGAATAATTGCTTGTAAGTACAAAGGAGAATACCATATTTATCTTCTTCATTGGCATATCCAGATAAAATCGTGCCAATTCAAATAGAGAAGCTTGACGATATACGCAAACTAATGCGTTACGTACCACACGAACATCAAGAATTTTACAATAATATTCTTCGTGGCCTATTGTTGAAAAATAAGTTCATTTATATGCTGAACTTATGTATTAAGTACACATTAGGCCTATACATATATTATACCCCTAATTTGACAAATAAACTTTAGTTGAACTGAAATTATTATACTACAATTTTGATTCCTTGCAGAAACAGCACAAAATTATTATACTACAATTTTGATTCCTTGCATAAATAGCACAAAATTATTGCACTACAATTTTGATTCCTTCCATGAACAGCACAAAATTATTATACTACAATTTTGATTCCTTGCAGAAACAGCACAAGATTATTATACTACAATTTTGATTCCTTGCATAAATAGCACAAAATTATTGCACTACAATTTTGATTCTTTCCATAAACAGCACAAAATTATTATACTACAATTTTGATTCCTTGCATAAATAGCACAAAATTATTGCACTACAATTTTGATTCCTTCCATAAACAGCACAAAATTATTATACTACAATTTTGATTCCTTGCAGAAACAGCACAAGATTATTATACTACAATTTTGATTCCTTGCAGAAACAGCACAAAATTATTATACTACAATTTTGATTCCTTGCATAAACAGCACAAAATTATTATACTACAATTTTGATTCATTGCAAAAACAGAACAAAATTATCATAGTACAATTTTGATTCCTTGCAGAAACAGCACAAAATTATTATACTACAATTTTGATTCCTTGCATAAACAACACAATTATTATACTACAATTTTGATTCCTTGCAGAAACAGCACAAAATTATTATACTACAATTTTGATTCATTGCAGAAACAGCACAAAATTATTATACTACAATTTTGATTCCTTCCATAAACAGCACAATTATTATACTACAATTTTGATTCCTTGCATAAATAGCACGAAATTATTGCACTACAATTTTGATTCCTTCCATAAACAGCACAAAATTATTATACTACAATTTTGATTCCTTGCATAAATAGCACAAAATTATTGCACTACAATTTTGATTCCTTCCATAAACAGCACAAAATTATTATACTACAATTTTGATTCCTTGCACAAACAGCACAAGATTATTATACTACAATTTTGATTCCTTGCAGAAACAGCACAAAATTATTATACTACAATTTTGATTCCTTGCATAAACAGCACAAAATTATTATACTACAATTTTGATTCATTGCAAAAACAGAACAAAATTATCATAGTACAATTTTGATTCCTTGCAGAAACAGCACAAAATTATTATACTACAATTTTGATTCCTTGCATAAACAACACAATTATTATACTACAATTTTGATTCCTTGCAGAAACAGCACAAAATTATTATACTACAATTTTGATTCATTGCAGAAACAGCACAAAATTATTATACTACAATTTTGATTCCTTCCATAAACAGCACAATTATTATACTACAATTTTGATTCATTGCAGAAACAGTACAAAATTATTATACTACAATTTTGATTCCTTCCATAAACAGCACAAAATTATTATACTACAATTTTGATTCCTTGCAGAAACAGCACAAAATTATTATACTACAATTTTGATTCCTTGCATAAACAGCACAAAATTATTATACTACAATTTTGATTACTTGCAGAAACAGCACAAAATTATTATACTACAATTTTGATTCATTGCAGAAACAGCACAAAATTATTATACTACAATTTTGATTCCTTGCAGAAACAGCACAAAATTATTATACTACAATTTCTATTCCTTGCACAAACAGCACAAAATTATTATACTACAATTTTGATTCCTTGCAGAAACAGCACAAGATTATTATATTACAATTTTTATTCCTTGCATAAACAGCACAAAATTATTATACTACAATTTTGATTCCTTCCATAAACAGCACAATTATTATACTACAAATTTGATTCCTTGCAGAAACAGCACAAAATTATTATACTACAATTTTTATTCCTTGCATAAACAGCACAAAATTATTATACTACAATTTTGATTCCTTCCATAAACAGCACAAAATTATTATACTACAATTTTGATTCCTTCCATAAACAGCACAATTATTATACTACAATTTTGATTCCTTGCAGAAACAGCACAAAATTATTATACTACAATTTTGATTCCTTCCATAAACAGCACAATTATTATACTACAATTTTGATTCCTTCCATAAACAGCACAAAATTATTATACTACAATTTTGATTCCTTCCATAAACAGCACAATTATTATACTACAATTTTGATTCCTTCCATAAACAGCACAATTATTATACTACAATTTTGATTCCTTGCAGAAACAGCACAAGATTATTATACTACAATTTTGATTCCTTGCATAAATAGCACAAAATTATTGCACTACAATTTTGATTCCTTCTATAAACAGCACAAAATTATTATACTACAATTTTGATTCCTTGCACAAACAGCACAAAATTATTATACTACAATTTTGATTCCTTGCAGAAACAGCACAAGCTAATATATATATATATATATATATATATATATATTGATTTATTTCATTAACAATTCATTAGATTCCAATAAATTTGGTATGAAACGACACATCCATTAGGTTTCTGTCTGAAGAAGTCAGTACTATAACCAATGATGCGGTCCACCAGCAGTAATACCGTTTTTGTGTCTACTGAAAAATTTAGTTTTCATGACATGTGCTGTTTCTGCAATCCCCGATTCATATAGAGTGTTAGTTGGGAGACCGGAGGGGAAAAGACTTTTTGAGAGGCCGAGACTAGATGAGCACTTGTTTATTAAGCACTCAGTGTGCGGACAACCAGTTCGCCACTGCTTTATTTCCCCAAAATTTTGCCATATCCTGCAATGTGCGTCCATCCCTGTCTGTGACTGCTCTGTTGGCCCCCAGAGAGATAAGAGTTTGGACCGCAGGCAGGGAGTTGGACTGCCCTGTCGCCCAGAGCAGAGGCGTTCGCATGTCGTCGTCCTCCGCCTCCAGATCCGCGCCGTGTGCGATGAGCAGTCTTACCATGTCAGCAGCGCTATCGGAGCTAACAGCGAGGTGGAGTGGAGTGTAGCCGTTAGATTTTCTAGTATCAATTTCCGCGCCCCCGTTGATCAGGAGACGCACCACGTCTGTGTGGCCGTAGTAGGCCGCCAGATGCAGAGGCGTGTTCAGCATGGCATCCCGCGCGCTCACGTTGGTCCCCAGAAGCAGCAGAGTCTCTGTCAGCGTCACGTTGCCGGTTTCTGCTGCTTCAAGCAATTTATCCTCTCTCTGCGATTCGCTCATTTTCACCAGCTCCTGTGTTCAGACAGTGCAAAGCAAAGCGAAAAATAATTCTGTTTATGTTCATGTGTTCTGATCGATAATGATGTTTTATATATATATATACTACTGGGTTCAAAAAGTTCCCGGAATTTTACTACCATTTTTCGTATTAATATATAACAAGGGATATTATACATTTGTTTTGTTGGTAACATTCATGATGTCATTTCCTTAAAGTTTGTTGATAATGGCGATTGTTGGTTTTGAGTTGTAGGCAATTGTTTATCATAGTGTTTTGTTTGTTTGTCGCATTTTGTGATTATGTCCACAGAGCAACGTACAAACATCAAGTTCTGTGTTTTGTTAGACAAAACTCCTGCAGAGACATTAAGATTGTTGGAAGAAGCATATGGCGAAGCAGCAATGAAAAAAATTCAAGTGTATGCCTGGCATAAACGCTTTTCTGGTGGCCGCGATAGCATCAAAGATGACGTACGCAGCGGCCGACCAACAACTGCAACAAATGAAGCAATCGCTCAGCGTGTGCGTAATGTTGTGAGGGACGACCGACGTAAAACCATAAAAGAGATAGCAGCAGAGGTCGGAATATCAGTCGGAAGTGTACACAATGTTCTTCACAAGCATCTCAACATGCATTACGTGTCTCAGAAGTTAATTCCGAAAATGTTGTCGGCAGAACAGAAAGAAACAAGAATGACTCTTGCTGGGGACATGATCAGTATGGCTGATGAAGATGGTGATTTCTTAAACAAAATTATTGCTGGTGGTGAAACTTGGTGCTACTTGCACGACCCAGTCCCTAAACGACAGTCATCTGAGTGGAAATCGAAAACATCTCCTCGGAAGCAAAAATTTCCTAGGGACACTTCCAAAGGCAAAGTTATGTTGGAAGTTTTCTTCGACTCTCAGGGTCTCATCCACCATGAGATAATTCCAGAAGGTCGTACTGTAACGAAAGAATTGTACGTAGAAATCCTCCGTCGCCTCCGGGACGCAGTGAGAAGGAAACGTCCAGAAAAGTGGGTAGAAAACAAATGGTTCCTTATGCATGACAATGCACCTGCTCATCGCGCAATTATTGTAAAGAATTTTCTTGCCAAGCACAACATAACTGCTTTGGATCACCCACCATACTCTCCTGATCTCTCACCACCTGATTACTTTCTGTTTCCCCGTCTGAAAAGTCATCTGAAAGGACGGAGATTCAATGCTGAAGAGGTTATCGCAAACGCGACGAGAGCACTAAGACGGGTTTCACAAAATGGCTTCCAGGAACTCTACACGCGTTGGCAAAATTGTGTTGTTGCGGAAGGCAACTATTTTGAAGGGAATGCTGTAGAATAGTGTTTAAGATACGTTGTTTCTATGATACTAGCAAATTCCGGGAACTTTTTTCATCCGTCATTTACATATCAAATACAAAAATTTGGGACATTGGAATTTTACTTTGTATTTAATATGTCACCAATAGGCTTATGTTTTAAATGGTGATTAATTTAATTACACGGTTATAAACGCGACATAGACTGAAAATGATTACGACTTCATATCATTAACAATTACCAACAATAACATCACAATTTAGATATGAAGCTATTGTTGGTGTTATGTAGTCATGTTCATTTTCTTTTTTATATAGTAAGATTATAACCTTATTAATCATTATTTAAAGCATATTGGTGATATTTACAAAGTAAAATTCATGTGTTCCAAATTTTTTGTCCGCCAGTGTATAAGTTAATAGACATGTTTTTGTTCTTTCATTACAAAACCTTGTATGTACAGATCCAGAAATAAAATTTTGGCCACCTGAATTTTCCAAGTTCCAGTTATAATTTTGTCACCTCTGTAACTGCAAATGTAACAGTAAATATCTGTTTGTTAACCTCCTCAGTTCTGGGAAAAATTTTGGGATTCAGACATCTATGAAATTTTAATATAGACTACTGTTGCAAAAGGACTGTGTATTGATGAAAATATTAGGAAAAAAATATTCACGTACTGAAATTAACTCAAAATTGATGTATCCTATAGGAGTACTTGCGACTCAATATATAGTAAATTAATTACATTAACTCTGATTAAATATTCAGTTTTATTTTATAATATGTGATACAAAATAACAATTTTCACTTAAAAATCTAGAAGCTCCCACAGGAGACACAATGTATATCTCAATTTTAGTAATGTGTAAAAATTTTTAAGCACGAATCTGATTATGCCATCAAAGAGAACAATGTTTTATTTAACCCATTCAGTATAATATTAAATTTTTTAATATCAACAATTCACCTACGTACATACGTTCAATCTCCTTTTCCAGAACCAGCCATGTTGGAACATGTGTGGCTGGTATGTAAATTAATTACGTAATTTAGTTGAATTCATATTTACTAGTTGAAATAAAATTTAAAACAAGATGGCAGATTTTAAAAAAGAACTGTTTAATGTATCCCATAAGAGATAGGACTGAGCAAGTTAAGCGAGTACTACAGTCTGAAGAATCTGAAGGGTATTAAAATTTGCATTCCTCTATTTTGAATTTACTCACCTGAGAGATATTCATTCTTAGTCTGCAAGAGCGAACTTCGTCTGTTGTGGATTTCAGGAGTATCTGAAAAGCAAGCATAGTTTGAAATACAGAAAAAACTATGAAAATGATATTTTATACGTTCGTGTGTTTGATTGCGAATAAAATTGAAGGAAATAATATGCACTTGGAGATAGGGTCGATAAATACTACGCAAGAACGTCTCTAAGTCCTTTGTTCTGAACATGTCAAATCGACAGTGCAAGTGATAATAATTCTACTCTGCTGGTGTTGTGCTCTTTTTACGCGTCAATAGCGTCTGAGAGAAATCACACTGAGGATAATTTCTTGCTATCCCTAAAACGAAAAGTACCCGGAAGTTTGAGCTATACCTTCCTGATTCCTGAGACATTTGTTGTTTCATTTTTAAAGTTTAGTATAATTCTACACTTAAAAAAAGTCACTGACAGGAGCAAAAATTGTGAAAAAAATTCTGCAGGTTACAGTTAGGGCACAAATGCAGGTATATTATATTACACTTCGGAACTCTGCACATACATCTTATATCCTAATCATGTATGAAGTATGGTATAGTATACTATACTCTCAGGACTCAGAAGAATACTTCCAGAACGCTGACTGTGTAAGTCTGTTTAAAATATACTACTACTAATAATAATAATAATAATAATAATAATAATAATAATAATAATAATAATAATAATAATGGTTTAATTAACCTGGCAGAGTTAAGGCCATACGGTCATCTGTAACACTCAACTAATATCACACATAGAATGCAGAATAAATATTTAGAGAAGTTTATTTAAAAATAAATAAATAAATAAATAAATAACTAAATAAATAAATAAATAAATAAATAAATAAATAAATAAATAAATAAATAAATAAATAAATAAATAAATAAATAAATGTTTAATTTATTAGTTTTAGTAGGTTACTTTACGACGTTTTATCAACATGTCGGGTTATTTAGAGTCTGAATGAGAGGAAGATGATAATGCCGGTGAAATGAGTCCGGGGTCCAACACCGAAAGTTACCCAGCATTTGCTCATATTGTACTGAGGGAAAACCCCGGAAGAAACCTGAACCAGATAACTTTCCTCGACCGGGAATTGAATCCGGGTCACCTAGTTTCGCGGCCAGACGCGCTAACCGTTACTCCACAGGTGTGGACAATAAATAAATAAATAAATAAATAAATAAATAAATAAATAAATAAATAAATAAATAAGTAAATAAATAAATAAATAAATACAATAATAAGTAAATAAATAAATAAATAAATAAATAAATAAATAAATGTTTATTTTATTAGTTTTAGTAGGTTACTTTACAATGTTTTATCAACATGTTAGGTTATTTCGCGTCTGAATGACAGGAAGATGATAATGCCGGTGAAATGAGTCCGGAGTCCAACACCGAAAGTTACCCAGCATTTCCTCATATTGTACTGAGGGAAAACCCCGGAAGAAATCTGAAGCAGGTAACTTTCCCCGACCGGGAATTGAACCCGGGCCACCTAGTTTCGCGGCCAGACGCGCTAACCGTTACTCCGCAGGTGTGGACAATAAATAAATAAATAAATAAACAAATAAATAAGTAAATAAATAAATAAACAAATAAATAAGTAAATAAGTAATTAAATAAATAAACAAACAAATAAATAAATAAGTAAATAAGTAATTAAATAAATAAACAAACAAACAAATAAGTAAATAAGTAATTAAATAAATAAACAAACAAATAAATAAGTAAATAAGTAATTAAATAAATAAACAAACAAACAAATAAGTAAATAAGTAATTAAATAAATAAAAAACAAACAAATAAATAAGTAAATAAGTAATTAAATAAATAAACAAACAAACAAACAAATAAGTAAATAAGTAATTAAATAAATAAATAAACAAACAAACAAACAAATAAATAAATAAGTAATTAAATAAATAAACAAACAAACAAATAAGTGAATAAGTAATTAAATAAATAAACAAACAAACAAATAAGTAAATAAGTAATTAAATAAACAAACAAACAAACAAATAAGTAAATAAGTAATTAAATAAATAAACAAACAAATAAATAAATAAGTAATTAAATAAATAAACAAACAAATAAATAAGTAAATAAGTAAATAAATAAACAAACAAACAAATAAATCAGTAAATAAGTAATTAAATAAATAAACAAACAAATAAATAAGTAAATAAGTAATGAAATAAATAAACAAACAAACAATTAAATAAGTAAATAAATAATTAAATAAATAAACAAACAAACAAACAAATAAATAAGTAATTAAATAAATAAACAAACAAATAAATAAGTAAATAAGTAATTAAATAAATAAACAAACAAACAAATAAATAAATAAATAAGTAATTAAATAAATAAACAAATAAATAAGTAAATACGTAATTAAATAAATAAACAAATAAATAAATAAGTAAATAAATAAATAAACAAATAAATAAGTAAGTAAGTAATTAAATAAATAAACAAACAAATAAATAAATAAGTAAATAAGTAATTAAATAAATAAACAAACAAACAAATAAGTAAATAAGTAATTAAATAAATAAACAAACAAGTAAATAAGTAATTAAATAAATAAACAAACAAACAAATAAGTAATTAAATAAACAAAAAAACAAACAAATAAATAAGTAAATAAGTAATTAAATAAATAGACAAACAAACAAACAAATAAGTAAATAAGTAATTAAATAAATAAGCAAACAAACAAATAAATAAGTAAATAAGTAATTAAATAAATAAACAAACAAATAAATAAGTAATTAAATAAATAAACAAACAAACAAATAAGTAAATAAGTAATTAAATAAATAAACAAACAAACAAATACGTAAATAAGTAATTAAATAAATAAACAAACAAACAAAAATAAAAATAAGTAATTAAATAAATAAATAAACAAGCAAACAAATAAGTAAATAAGTAATTAAATAAATAAACAAACAAATAAATAAGTAAATAAGTAATGAAATAAATAAACAAACAAACAATTAAATAAGTAAATAAGTAATTAAAGAAATAAACAAGCAAATAAATAAGTAAATAAGTAATTAAATAAATAAACAAACAAATAAATAAGTAATTAAATAAATAAACAAACAAATAAATAAGTAAATAAGTAAATAAATAAACAAACAAACAAATAAATCAGTAAATAAGTAATTAAATAAACAAACAAAGAAACAAACAAATAAATAAGTAAATAAGTAATTAAATAAATAAACAAATAAATAAATAAATAATTAAATAAATAAACAAACAAATAAATAAGTAAATAAGTAAATAAGTAATTAAATAAATAAACAAACAAACAAATAAATAAGTAATTAAATAAACAAACAAATAAATAAATAAATAAATAAATAATTAAATAAATAAACAAACAAACAAATAAATAAATAAATAAATTCCTTCGCTAAATCTTGATGTAAAAGTACTCTCAGCAACACAGTCATTGCTTGAAGCTTGTTACGGCTCTCGTGTTGAACAAGTGTCTTATATCGGGTGATTCTGTGACTTTGTTCCAATCTATTAGGAGTGGTAGAGATAATCAATATGAACAATTTTTATATAGGGATCCATGTGCGGAAATGTTATGTTTTGGTATTTACAAGCATTGATATGTGTAGGCCTAGTCAGTGTCGCCAGCTAGAATCCAATTCAAGGCCATCTTTCTGAAGTTTGGTTACAGATTCTCTGTTCCTGCAAACATTGGTGAATTCTTATAAACATGGCATGGGCTAGTTGGCATCGCAAATTATATTATAACTGATAAAGCATTGCAGATTTTCTTCCATTTCATTACAAATGAAATCCATATCAGCAAGTTCTTTTGAGAATTTTCGCATCATAAGTAACTAAAGAAACCAAAATTATTGTCTATACGTCATGCGTAAACCAAATAAACCTAACGTTATAGTAAGAGTTCAGTTACATATAAACTGAGGTGAGATTTCAGTGCATTGGTCACGAGTTCGATGCCAGATATCTATTTTAATGTAGACTACGTTTTAAACAAGGTCATGTAGGCCTACATATTCACATGAACTTTGTACTCGTAGTGTTTACAAAAATTACCAAGACAATATCGTGGCATGCATTAAATAAAAAGGAATGATTTATTTTACCACGGCCCCCAATGTTCTTTTTTACTTGGTTACTTAACGACGCTGTATCAACTACGAGGTTATTTAGCGTCAATGGGATTGATGATAGCGAGATGATATTTGGCGAGATGAGGCCGAGGATTCGCCATAGATTACCTGACATTTGCCTTACGGTTGGGAAAACCTGTGAAAAACCCAACCAGGTAATCAGTCAAAGCGGGAATCGAACCCGCGTCCGAGCGCAACTCAGGATCGGCAGGCAAGCGCCTTAACCGACCGGGCTACGCTGGTGGCTCCCTCCAATGTTACTTACGAGGGAACCGGCCCAGGTCGTATAGCTTGAATTTAATGAAAATGCATATTTAAGCTAATTGTCGTTCGTTAAAAAACACGGTGATAGTCGTTCGTTTCGTTTTTTTAGTAGGTTATTTTACGACGCTTTATCAACAGCTTACGTTATTTAGCGTCTGAATGAGATGAAGGTGATAATGCCGGTGAAATGAGTCCGGGGTCCAACACCGAAAGTTACCCAGCATTTGCTCATATTGGTTGAGGGAAAACCCCGGAAAAAACCTCAACTAGATACTTGCCCGACCGGGAATCGAACCTGGGCCACCTGGTTTCGCGGCCAGACGCGCTGACCGTTACTCCACAGGTGTGGACGTTCGTTTCATTTTTTCCTCGTTTACGAAATATATTGAGTTGAAAATCGTTGCTACGTATGCTACTTTTATACAGAGTGATTTATATAGAACTGACACATTTCTTTCATTAATTGTTTCAAAACGAATTGTGCTAGCGACAACTTATTATACCTAAAATGTAGAGGAATTTTGGGAGATTATTTACCTCTATAGCAAATGTTGTCCGGCGTTGTCAAATCCGGAGATCTCGGTGGCCACAGGTTCCTGGAAATTATTCGGTCGTCACATAATCAGATAAATGGAACCATGCTTCATCTGTGAACCATGTGATGGACAATATGGCAGGATTTTGCACAATGAACGTCTGAAACCAACGACAGTAATTCAATCTTTTATCCTAATCTGGTTCCTGTAGCTGATGAACAACCGTAACCCTATATGGACTTTAGGCTCCCTGACACATTGAGTAGGTGTACCCTGTCTCCTGCGACAAACGTCTTAATGATTTTTTGGGTGACTGCTCCATCAATTACAGCTACTCAAAGGGCATACCAGAGAGAATTTGGTGTTCGCAATCCTCCCAAAAGAAACACAATACTGGGACTGGTAAACAAATTGGAAACAACTGGATCCCTGGTGAGTGAAAAGGGCAAGCACCATTCATCTAGGCTTCCCACGGTTGTTGTTGACGTAAGAGCACGACTGGAGCAGTCACCCAAAAAATCATTAAGACGTTTGTCGCAGAAGACAGGGTACACCTACTCAATGTGTCAGAGAGCGTAAAGCCATATAGGGTTACGGTTGTTCATCAGCTACAGGAACCAGATTAGGATAAAAGATTCAATTATTGTCGTTGTTTTCAGACGTTCATTGTGCAAAATCCTGCCATATTGTCCATCACATGGTTCACAGATGAAGCATGGTTCCATTTATCTGATTATGTGACGACCGAATAATTTCCAGGAACCTGTGGCCACCGAGATCTCCGGATTTGACAACGCCGGACAACATTTGCTATAGAGGTAAATAATCTCCCAAAATTCCTCTACATTTTAGGTATAATAAGTTGTCGCTAGCACAATTCGTTTTGAAACAATTAATGAAAGAAATGTGTCAGTTCTATATAAATCACACTGTAGTAATAATACATAAGAAGCACTCGAAAGAGTATTAAGTATGTCTTTTGTATATATTGATCTTGTTTCACACGTTAGTCACTGTAGTCTCTTATGGATTTTGTTCTTTTTCCACACGTTATTATGTGATAGCGTTCGCACTTTCTGTCGCACAGTGAGCAAATGCAGTCGTCGTCTGGATGGTGGAATCTTTGCGTTCAAATATCTTGTGGTGGAAGCCGTGGATAGCGAGTCTGGTTACCACGTGTCTTTGGTCCTGGCACGTCTCTGTCCACTTCCGGTCCGTCATTGCGCTTATACAATAGGGATATCTTATGCGAAGTTTTACCGCTAGATGGCAGGAGCGTTCCATGCGGCATAACATGTTGTAGGGCTATGTTATGTCATATCACAGTCTACTATATACAGTCGCGAAGCTTGAGGTGATTTTTTGCAAATCTCGTGATAAAGCGCTCCAAGCGGTTAGCAACTAGAAACAATAGACTGTCCACGGTCGACTTTGGACTGTGTCGTATTTCCATCGAGTGCTAGCTAGTTGCGTATTTCACATTGATGCTTGTGAAATGTTCGTTATTGGTTGTAATGAAAATGTTAATGGCTAAAATACAATAATTGGAATAGTAATATTTTACTAGAGACGTAGAAAAATTAAGTTTGTTTTAGTGAAATTTATTGATCACGTTTTATTTTCAATTCTGGTGGGATTATTATTGCTTAGGCCTATTTTTTTTTCAAAGGATATGTTTTTAATTATAGCTGTTAATTTTGTTGTAATTCTTATTTGTTACTTTACTAGAGATGTACAAAAAGTCTGTTACAATAAAATGTATTGATCACGTTTTATTTCCAATTCTGGTGTGATTATTATTGCTTAACCTCATCCCACTTTGTTAACTACGTAAGCCTACACTACAAGTACCGGTACACGTAAGTTACTCCATTAATTCATATTTCCATTATTATTGTTGTAAAGGGAAATGCAAATTAATATTTATTGGTTTCATAGTTAATTATCGCTATAATCTTGAATTAGTGAAGCGATTATAGTAAATTTCAGTTCGTTTTGCACAAACAAAAATAATATTAACCTATTTCTTGCAGGTATCTTCGAGTTTATGGTGGAATTTAATATACTTCATTCAAATAATAAATTAACTTTATGCATTTAATATTTCAATAATGGAAGGAAGGTGTTAATTTTTCCAAAAGAATACGACAACGAAAGTGTAACATATTTTGTCATCTGCTAGGAGAGAGATCTGCGATGATGAGACTATTGTAGCGATCCTAGTGGTGGGCAACTACCCATGTTTGCATTTTTACTACATATTGAGCTTCGCGACTGTATATAGGGTAGTAGACTGTGGTAATATGCTACAGTTGATTACGTTTTCCAGCTTGTTGGTTTTCTGTGCGTGTCAAAATTATATTTACAATTATTTTGTATAACCTAGTATAATTTAATATAATTCAGTACTTTCTTACCTCATAAATGAATTTAATTTACAATAAATAATAACGTAAACCTGTATAATACTGAGCGATTCCCCGAGATGGATGGGGAAATCTGCAGTATGCAGAATATAAATACGAGTAAATTGAATGTTTATGAACCTAAACGAGAACTCTGAGAACGAGATGCACGAATAAAAAAATAGGAATTACCGGGATGTCGAAGATGAATGTTGCCCTCTTTAATCATTAGTATTTAAGAACCGTACGCTAAAAACAGAATATGCAGCTATCAATGTATGTGTTTTTTATAGGGATTTTGAAAATTTGAAGTTAAAACATGGTTTTAATAATTAGGGTATAGTACATTAAAAACATCATTCACGAAATGGATTTCACTACGGATCGTTCTGGATAATAAACATCCCAGTTTCTCGAGAGTTTACTGCAGGCGTAAACTTCGGAGACTCCTACAACTACTGCATATAATCTAAGCTAACATAGCTTTTATTATTAATTTTTCTTTTTCCTCTTCCAAAATGAAACTGCAGTCAACTATTCCTTACTTGAAGTAGTTACTTTTATTTAATAGCTAGCACTTTCGAGGCGCAATTTAATGACTTATATATTTTTAAGGTTTAAAGCATATATTCAGAATATTTCGGGACATAACATAGGAACATAACAAAAATTTGCCATTTTTAGTTGTTTTTAAGAATATTTAATATACTAATACACTACGTATATCCTCAATGTTTATATACCGAAAAACAAATGCACACGCAAAGCGCATCCCTCAAAGTACACGTGCGCTATCTGTTGGTGCTAGTTCAGGACATCCCTATAGAAGTCCGGGTCTATGTTGTTTTCCTTCCTACGCCGTGTCTCCAGGTGTGCTTGATACGGGCCCGTAGATGGCAGCATTAGTTCCAGCCTGAGGTCCTCTATGAAGAAACTCTCTTTGGCCAACACGTAGACGATCCTTGTAGGGGACTGCTTTCCTACTCCTAGGACTCTCTTCAGGAACCTTGTCTTCACATTTTGTAACTTTGCAAGGTCGTTGTTCGTCAGTTTCTCCCATATTAATTCTATTCCATAGGAGGCAATCGGTGTTATAACTGCATGAAATAATGACATTGCTGTGGTCAAGGAGAGTTTGCTGATGTTCGGAATTCTGTTTATGGCTTTCGTGGCTGCCGTTGCTCTTTCCTGGATATGTATCCTGTAGGAAGTCATTGTCGGTTGCAGGTAAACACCTAGGTAACGAAAGGTGTTCACGGTCTCCAGCGTATCTCCTTGCAGGGTAAATTTGTCGTCTTTGGCTGGTTTTCCTCCCTTTCTAAAAACCATATGTAGGCCCTACTGTTATTTCTTTGTTGATCTCGAAGCTGTTTTTGGAGGCCCGCTGTTCGGCGCTCACCGGATCCTCATAGTTCCGCGAAAAGAGAGCTGTGTGCCTTAGTGCTGCTTATTATTAGGTTTTCTCCGGAGCGGTTGTTTGCGCGCTTTCAATCGGAGACCTCCGGTTACCTCCGATTGATGCCGCGCGGGTTGTATATATGCTGTGGCGCAGACATACACTTTCCGCTGAGCATTCCTTTAATCGGATCAGGTAGTGATTCGAGTCCGCTGACGTCCGCGTAACTTTTAAAATAAGTTCTAATTTGTTGTTGTTTAATCTCTCTTTTATGTTAATCTCTCTCTCTTTCTTCGGCTCTTTTTTGTGTTGCTTAAAGTGCTACGTTAGCTGACAGATTTTTTTCTAGTTTTGAAATTCATAGTATATGTGGAAAGCCGTATTAGTTTTATGTAATTGATAAAATGAATAACATTCAATCTAACTGCAAAACTAACGCAGAAGTAAAGCTTTTCAGTAGCTAATGTAAACATTTATACTTTAATTCTCCTAGAAACTCTCGTTTAATCGCAAACAGGGTTTGTCTATTATTACTCTAAGCGGTTTAATTAACGTAAAATATATTAAGGGCGCTTCAGAATGGAACAAAAGAAACGTGGGCTATCAATGGGATAAAGTTTACTGTCCAACATAATTTATTCAGATTCCTCACCGGACAGGATTGTGATTATTGTGTTAAAGGGTGTCAGCATTTGAACTGCCTCTTCTAAAACACGCCACTCTTGCTCTGTAATAAAAATATAAGTGGATATCAACTTAAGGATAATTGTAATTATATTATTACCTGATGTTTCTTTAGTTTCATTCAGAAATATTTTAATCAAAACAGTAAAATACAACTCAATTTGTCTAAACAATAAAATATAACTCTAGTCGTCTTGTAAATATTTCATTTGTTTTTTATTGCCTCGAAAGTTACGTTTTAGAGAAATTTCAAGACTTTTTCATAGACTGTGAGCGTTTGGGAACAATAGCACTAAAACAATTTAAAAAGAAATCGTATCAAATGTTTTGCGTAATTGTTTTCATCAAGTTCGCGATTGTGCGATCGCTTCAAATGATCCAACAAATTCGAAGTTCCACCACCCTTAGAGTAAATTATTATTACCTTCAACTAAATTAAAGAATTTCCATGCGACGGATATCCGATTTGGTGCCATTTTATTCCACTCACAACTACCGTCAGTCCGTACGCGCCGGTCGTCCTTGAGCTAACTGTCGCTTCGCTCCGAACCCCCGCATCCCTCCGTATGTCCCCTGTTCCACCTACGGTAGTATCGGAGATCACCGGTGGAGAGCTTTATTCGTAATCTCCGATTCCTCCGCGGTAATAGTCACTCCGATGAGCAGCACTGGTGTGCCTAGACTTCTAGCTGCACAGCCTACCTTGTACGAATGAGCGACAGATGTCATGGATTGCACTACTTCTGCATTAATGCCAGTTAAGAGAGAAAGAAAATAGACTAGAGCATAAATGCGAGAGCTGTGATACGGTGTCGCGGAACTGCGAAGATATAAGCAGTGGCGGCTCGTAATGAAATATTATGTGGGTTCACAATTTTATGTTCCAAAATCGAAGAGAATTTGAAATCGTACGTTTTTACCCTAATATGAAATGTCATGATTCCAATGTTTCACTGTCGAAAAAACCGTATATATATTCAAAACAACATATAATAATAATAATAATAATAATAATAATAATAATAATAATAATAATAATAATAATGAAACCTAGTCCTTTTATTTCCAATTTTTCCTGGAAAGCCAGTTTAACCAGTTCTTTACTCTTCAAAATTACTTGAACAGAGTACATTGTTTACGTTTGTTAAAAATTAATACATAAAACAATTTACAAAAGCGTGTGTTCAGTAATATACTGTATTTTGATTCACAACACACTGATACACTATAGCCTATACCAATACTGTAATCCCATTCGCATAGATTGATTACTATAAATACATGCCAGCAAATATTATTCTTAAATAATATACACCACCATACAGATATTTAAATTCATACCAGCCAGCACGTCTTTGAAAGCCAAACTATGCTATATGCCGACACTGAAGTATAGTAATTCACAAACTACACTCTCGTAGCAGCACTGTGCACACATCCACATAAAGTAAACGTTCCGACAGTGAGATGCTGACACCTGCAGGCTAAAATACAGACTTATTAAATTTTCTCCTCGAGATATAGCACGTAAACGATAGGCATCGATGCACCTGACATCTGTAGGATAGATTCACTGTTCACTTAATGCTTTGTGCTCTTGACGAGTCATAAGCGGCCAGCGAAAGACAATTTTTTCCCGCGCATGCGTGAAATTTCTGTAACCTTCTTGAAAAGAGCACGGCTTGTACGTGAACGGATGTTGCCAAGTTTACATAAGAAGTTTATGCAAGATGCGGGAAGTTTAAAATACTCGATCCTGATATTATACATCTCCACTACGCCAATACGGTATTAAATAATAAAACTAGTCGTGCATTAATGGAAACAAAGTGTTCACGTGCTCTTGTGCTCTTATTGACGCACCGTCACTGGATATAAATAGCGTCGATTTTTAAGTCAATAAGTTATATTTCGTAAACGAGGAAAAAGCGAAACAAATTACTATCACCATGTCCCTTAACGAACAGAAATCAGCTTAGATATGCATATTCATTAAATTCAAGGCAGTTTCCTTGTTAGGCCAGTTAGCGCACACAATACTATGGACATGGATTCCTGTATGAAAGTTGTTCATAATGTTCTCCTCTGTCATCCCTAAAAGTTTGTAACAAAGTTACGAAATCACCCTGTAGTTATAGACTAACTAATATGGAGTAGAGTAGGCCTACACATTCGTGTATCAGATTATAAATTTATTATAAATACTAGCCGTACCCGTACGCTCCGCTGCACCCGTTAGAAATAGATATAAAGTAATTACATAATTAAAATAGGACATTTGATCCAGGGAACATTCGTGTTTGATAGAAGGATAAATCGTTTAATATGTTACTTAATTTAAATTGCTTCCAAATAATTAAAATGCGATCATTTTGGTCCAGAGACACTCATTTGGTGCAATGACAATTCCTTTAACATGTTTCTTAATTTTTATTAGATGCAACCATAGTTTAATGAAGATTGACATCATTTAGATTTAATGTGTATATTTTATTTTACTTGTTATAGGTTTCCATTGAATTATGATAACTTAATTTTAATCCTTGTTTTCTACGTATTCAGTAAATGGCGCTTGGCCCACTATGGTTCTGAACCCTTCAAATAACTTAAATTATATTATATAATATTACATATTATATTATATTATATTATATTATATTATATTATATTATATTATATTATATTATATTATATTATATTATATTATATCAGAAGTTACTGTAATAACATTATAGCATTATGTCCATCTAGAGAAACTACACCTTCCAATGGTGAAATAATAATTAATTATACAAATCGGTTAATTTAGCTTCCGATATTACTTCATACAAACACAGAAACATTCTCTGTAGGCTATCTTTCATAGCTTCCGATTGTTGCTGTCCAAGGCCCCTTATAGACGAAGTCATTTGTTTTTTAATTCATTACAAGGCCTTAGATGACAGTTATTTTAATTTTAAAACTCATTTACCTCATTAAACATCAGTCCTATCAAAATTTTTGAAGGAATAAAACTTATCGAAAATTATTTTTAAAGAAACTTTTGTTATTTAACATTTTTTACAAAAATAAATAATAAGCGAGATATTTCGATTTATTTAATTCATGCCCCCTTATAACCCCCCTTTTAAATAATGTAGTTTGAATGCCATAGAGCCTAAAATCTAAGTTACAACGAACTTAATTTATATTCCAATTTTCATCGAAATCCGTTCATCCATTATCGCGTGAAAAGGTAAAAAACATACAGACAGACATACAAACAAAAATTAAAAAAAAAAAACAATTTTCGGTTTCAGGGTGGTTAATTATATATGTTAGGACCAATTATTTTTGGAAAATCGAAAATTACCAGAAAAAATTCGGCTACAGATTTATTATTAGTATAGATATTGGCTTACTTGCGATTGTTTTACTTCCTCTGTGAGACTGTGGACTCTCGAATTCGTAACATTCAGCTCAGCCTGGAAACAAAATTGTTATAGAGACCTTAATTAAAGTTTCTTAGGATACAAAGATTTACACACTAAGAGCAAGATTTTGCAATGTCATATGATGCCTGAAATGATTAGGCTAAGCCAACCGGCACAAGAGCAACGTTGTGTACGCAGGGGAGGAAATACGTTTTTATTTCTAAGACATATTTTTATGTTTCATCCAAAATATTACAATATGTATCAAATAGTGGGAAAATAGTCATCTAGAAATTAATTTACTTACTTGAACATTGTTGAGCTCCTCTGTGAGGCGGTTTATTTCTTCATTCTTGACAGTCAGAAGAGACTGGAATGGAACAAAATTTATATAAAGGGCCTGCATAAGAAGTAACCATTAAGTTTATATTTACCTCATCTGCCATCGTTAATACTTCATATTGTATAGCCCTACAACAATGTATTCAGAACACATTACACGTAGCTGTAGCTCTAATGATGCTTTGGTAGTGTGCAATCAGACTTTATGCAGCGTCCCTGCTGGAAAGTCTCTGAACTGTGTGCACAAGTTTTCCGGTGAAGTGGAAATGGTCCTGTTCTGGCGAATGAATGAATGAATACAGAAATAAATAAAATAAACCAATAAATTAATACGGTAAATCAATATATTTATAAATCAATCAATCAATCAACTACTCAATCAATCAATGAAAGAGTAAATAAATAAATAAATAAATAAATAAATATATATATATAAAATAATAAATTAATAAATAAATGAATAAACAAATAAATAAATAAACCAATAAATGAATAAATGAATGATTGAATGAATGAATAAATAAACAAATGAAATAATAAATAAATTAATTAATTAATCAATCAATCAATGAATAAATAGGCGAATAGATTAATGTATAAATAAATAAATAAATAAATAAATAAGTAAAAAAATTAATAGGTAAATATATATATAGAAGAGAATATATAACTAAACTTCTATTAGGGCCTATTTACTCACGAGTAATAAAAAATTAAAAGTATGAGAAATCGAGCACTTTAAATTACAGAATAACTACTCGTTTCTGTTTCGGTTCATACAACAAGAAACAAGAGAAAGTAATTTGAAAAATATCACGTCAAAGACTTTTAGGGCAGTTAATTATTTGAGGTTGATATATTATAAAAATGTTGTGTAATATGATAGGCTACTAATGCAAACGTTTTTAAAATGTAACAAAAATGCTTCTAATTTTTATTGCTGTCACATACAAGCATAATGTTTTAGTTAAAATATATATTTTTTTAAATATTGTTGGGTACTTGACTGTTCGTCATTCATCCAAGTTATATATAGACCTATGATTACGCATGTTATTTATTTTCCAAGGCTTGGATATTGGTCGTCATTTGTTTTCGCGCACTGTCATCAGGTTGTTATCTCAATGTCTTCAGTCTTAAAAATAATACCACCACTTATTCGTATCATTGACCTTAACTCTCCTCCCCTACAGTATTAGGGCCTATAAAATTACCGTATGTTGTGAAATATGTGAACTTACCTGAGAATTGTTGAGCTCCTCTGTGACGCTCTGGTATTTGGAACTGAGAGCGATCATCTGAGACTAGAAACAGAATGTAAGAACATTTTTAGGCTGTAAAATAAGCCTATGTAAGGGAACTGAAGTAAGTTACAATGTGATTTAGGCCTATTAGTATACTGATGACAAAATATATCGTGATTTCCTGGAATAATTATAACCACAAATTTTCACCAATTTTGTAATTATCTGTAAGGAACATGAATTAACATAAGCAAAATTATTTGATTATACTGCCGGGTGCACAAAGAATCAGACGCAACGCGACATTTTGTCTCATGGTACTTGTCTACCATTGATTTCTTATTATGTGGTGCACACAGAATCAGACGAGGCGCGACGGTGACGATCAAACACGAAGAGACACGGAGAGACAACATCCAATAACTCCTTGAAGTTCGTCGCGAGGAGACCAGCGAATAGGGATTATAAAGAATGGACATTTCGCATAGGTACCTTTGATGTAGCCGGACTGATTTCAATGACCTTCAAGCCAGCTAAAGCGTGAGATTCTGCTTTCTCCCTAGAGTTGGCGCTGACATCACACCAGCTAGCAGTCGACACAGTGGAAATATAACACATATAATTAATACATCTAGGTACATTATGTACTCAAATAAAATAAATTGGATCCATAATAGTATATTATGCAACGAGCCTATAATGAAGGTAATTAAGAAGCGAGTATGGATATTTATGAAACGAGCGCAAGCGAGTTTCATAATTTTCATACGACCTTCTTAATTACCATTATAGGCGAGTTTCATACGACTTTTTATGCTCGACCATAGGCTATTTCTAACTTGATATTATTAATTTTATTGTATCTGACCTGAAGCAATGTCCCTTATGTTGTGAGATGTGCGCAGACGCGAAAGTATTGATTTTTTTCCGAGGAACAGATGTCCACAGTGACCTTGCTAGGCCATAAGAACCTACAGAGATAACACTGAAATAAAATTAGACATTGAAAAACGAGATGACAAATTGAATTTATTTGAATATTATTTACAATTAACGCTAATTATTATAGTAACATAACATACCCTTCTGCGACAGTATTGGATTTCCAGCCTCCGTAACTTTTCGCTAATTCTCTTTCGATTGCATATCCGAGAATAATCGATACTTGCGGTTTTATAACGGTAGAAAGCTGACCTGTCATTGGCTGAACAGTTGTAACCTGAGTCGTCATTGGCTGAAAGACCTGACCTTTAATGAGTAGGTGTACTTTAATGACATGCATTAAAGGTCTGCTACCAGGTGTATAATTACTACATTTCGGCATGGTCGAGCATAAAATAATAAATCCGTCATTAACTGTAATGTGTAGACTCTAGAGTTCATTTATAATGAGAGATGAGACGTTGACCCCAACAACAATTAAAATATGTAATGATTTGATAGCGCTGAAAATGGAAAAAAAAAAAAAACTCTTATGAGAAGTAAAACCATATACCTATATTATATTATATACCAATATTAAACGAATTCGATACTTAATTTTATAATGCATTATATTATTTTATAATATAATTTATTATATCTGAAATATAAAATATTATTATTACAACTAGTTTCTCACTGAGAAATAAAGAAAAGCTGTTAACTTGAATTTATTTGAATCAAAGCGTTACTGGATTATGCAATAAGGTAGGCGATGTTTGAATCCTGTGTCTCAACTCTATTCTCAATTATTATCTTAGCGTGTGCTCGATTACACTAACCTCTAGCGCTTGAAAGTGGAACTAAACGCTTGCGCACAGAGAAACAAAACACAGGAAAATTCGCTCAGTGTCCATTCTTTATAATCCCTATTCGCTGAGGAGACTGTCCGATAGCTGCAGTGTACTGCGCATGCGTTGGTAGTGCCTATGATTGCACGCTTTGCTATCTACGAACACTATTGTTGTGTAGTGCACATAATCCATAATGGAGCTCGATGCGGATAAATTAGTTGTTTTAGTACAGGAAATATGCTTATATTAATTCATGTTCTGTAAAATCTTTGTAACAATATCACGACAATAATGTGGTTTCTAAAATTATGTGAGAAATTGCAAATGAGATGAAAGCAAAAAGTGAATAATAATAATAAGGCCTTCTTCTCTGCTGTATACTATCACTCATTATTGGTTTAATATATTATTTTTCTTTATTGTGAGTCATGAAGTAGTCATAAACATACAAAATGACATTTGTGCAATACAATAGTAATGTTTAATTTTAAGACTCTTTCGAATAATATGACAGCAGTACCTGAGCACGAGTAAACAGCCATTTTGTAATGTTTTCTAAATGAAGACATTTAAAATATTTTAGTAAAAGCAGATAACGTGTTCATGAGGAAATACAAGAAAATGAAATTAGTGTGATTTCCTTTTGAGTTGATTAGCAACGTTTGACTTTTATCTCAATTTAAGACCCATCAATGTTGCAGTGGCAGTAAAATGAGGACTATTGTGTTCACACGACAGGCCCTAATCCTCTGTATTGCTGACGTTTTGGCACTCACCTGGCACTGCGAATTCTCAGCCTGGCTCTGGAATTCTATCTTCTCTATATTCGTTATAGATTTCAACACAGTTTGCACCTTGTCCTCAACAAATTTCTCTTGCCTTTTCAATTCTTCTTCAAGACGGAAAACAGTAAATTGCAAGCTTTCATTTTGCGTGGTGAGTTTCTTGTCCAGATTTGATTGTAAACTCTCCAGCTTAACCTGTAAATTTGATTCCAGTGTGTTCAATCTCTCCATGAGTTTTGAACTTAAGTTATCCATTTCCTCTTCTACATTTGATTTTATGTTATTAGGTTGCTCCTGGAGGTTTGATTTCAAGCCCTGCAGTTCCTCTTCGAAATGTGACATAGTTTTGTATATCTTGTCGTTCTCTTCCTTAAGTTTATCCTGGAATGCATTCAATTTCTTCCCTTGTTCTTGAAACTGGTGCACTATTTCAAAATCCTGTAATTTCAGTATAGACAAAAGAAGATCACTTTTATCGTCTCTGTCCTTGATAACGGCCATGAAAGTGTTATCAATTTTACTCTCAAGCAGTTGTATCTTGTTTTCTAGTCTTTCTATGTGACTTTGCTCTAGATCTTGCTTACTGAGACTTCGCTCAACCATATCCTCCAGTCTGGATAGATTGTCCTTTGTTTCGTTAACATGCAGAAAGGAATTTTTCCATTCCTGCGCACTTTTGCCTCCTTCTTTCGACAGACTGACATGATTAAGAGCCAAAGACAGAAACTGAAGCAGCAGGAGTTGAAGAGGCGCTGGAAATCCGGTGCCCTCCTGCAGTTGTGCCACCTGTGCAGAATGTGAAGTCAGTAAGATGCAAATGGCCAGCAGGCCTAGTTGTCTAATTGGTACTCTGTGAGAATACCAGAATTTGAAAGCACGTCATAAATAAAGTAGGGCCTACAAAATAATAGGCCTAATACTCAGATTGACAATAATTCAATATCAATATTGCCGTAAAAATTAGGCCTACAAGGAAAAATCAAGATACACATAGCCTCTCTTTCTTTTGAAAATACCTGAATATTGAGAGATTACGTGCCTTTTCAGATAACAATAAGTTACTCAATATAAATGAAGAGTGTATTTTTGATAACTTGATAAATATGAAATACAACTTACCTTGTTGTTGTTTACTGTAGGGTCCATAAAATAACTACTTATTGAATAAAGGAATAACTTAGACAGTTTTTTTTACCTGAAAACACAAAATTAGTTCTATTAGGCCTATACAATATGGGTGGGTGTCGATTACGCGCAAAAAGGTCAAAATCTCATCAACTGCGCACGGACAACTGTAAGGTAACGGAGGGTAAGAGTGCTCTCGTGAATTTTTCATAGTTGGTATGCCTACTGCAAAACTAGCTTCCATTACTCCATTGAGTATGGATTATTAAAAAGGATGAGACATTTCGTTGGTAAAGCCGCAGATGAATATCTACAGTAAAACCTCGATTATCCGTCACCCTATTAACCGATTGGTGGATTATCCGACTGTCTTTCTCAAATTATGAAGTACTGTACATTATATTTTTTCCACAGAGTGTTTATTTTTATAAATCTTTACCCTTACGCATTATGGCCGTACTGTTTAACTTCTATGCAAAATACCTTCTACAAGCGCCAAAAGAAAACATGTTGTACTACGGCAAAAAGTGCAAATAATTGAGTGGTTTGGGAAAAAAGAAAATGTGGTTCATTTCACATCACAATACGAGATAGGAATTACAACTGTACGCGATTTAGGCTAATGAAAAATAAAATATAGACTGTATAAAATTTGTAAATCTACAACATGAGACCTCTACTATTCCTATGTTTCCACAGACTGTCGTCATAAGGAGTTTCCTTAGCCATTAAAAATCCGTCGTTGAAAACCAGACTTAAGTACAATAAATAATGTTTAATAACTGGCTTATCGGAAAATCAAGCATGAATTGTAAAAAAAAATAATAAATAAAAGAAAGAAACAGACTTAAATTATTGAACTTCTGGTCCACTACCTAGCATATTAAAAGAAAAGACCATAGAGGAAATTAGGAAAATATTATGTAGTAAGTTTATGAAAAATTTTTATGGTACGGATTATCCGATTCTTTCGATTAACCGTTCACTCCACACCCTCATTACCACGGATAATAGAGGTTCTACTGTATTTAGAAAGGTGTGTAAACGTTTTGTCTGAAATCACATGTAATTTTTTCAGAAGGAAACTTGTACTTTCTACTGAGTTATAAGTCAGTCAGAAGGAACATGTTGACATTAAAATGAAGTCCTATTTGTAGCAATGAAGTGGCATGAACTAAGACCGTATTGTGCTGCTCCTTAGTAACACATTCTTAAACTGACTCGCTGAGCGAGTAAGAGTGCGCGAGTTATGTTTAAGTTACGAAGGATTTGGAGCATTTGTATGCGACTATTGTTCTTGAGCCTTTCTTTTTGTAATCATTGTCTATTATTTCTCGTTTCTACAGTTGTAGTTAAATTTATTACTAAATCTGTTGTGGGCATTTTGCTCTAGAATACTAGTGTATAAAAGCTCAGTAATAAGTGTATTAAACGCCCTGAAAATTTAATGTCTGCCTCACACTTTTGTCACTGAAAATGTGGCGCTATAAACCAATTTTCAATACTTTTATCACAACCACAACACATTTAAAATCTTACTGTACCATATATAGAGAATATTATTACTACATTAACTCATTAATATTTGGAACAGGCTGGAAAAGAAATAGGCCTCACCATCAACGAGAGGAAAACAAAATAAATGTTGGCAGATAATGGAAAGATAGTTGACAAGATAGACAACCTGCAGATATCAGATTATACTTTTGAGAAAGTTGACAACTTTACATATTTAGGATTAGTGGTCACTAGCGATAATAACATATCCAAAGAAATCTCTAATCGATTAATGAAAGCAAACAGAGCATATTTCGGCTTGAAATATCACCACAGTCTACTATATACAGTCGCGAAGCTTGGGGTGTTTTTTTTTACAAATCTCGTGATAAAGCGCTCCAACTAGAAACAATAGACTGTCCATGGTCGACTTTGGACTGTGTCGTATTTCTATCGAGTGCTAGCTCGTTGCGTATTTCACATTGATGCTTGTGAAATGTTCGTTATTGGTTATAATGAAAATGTTAATGGCTAAAATATAATAATTGGAATAATAATATGGGACAAGGAGGAGACGTTTGTAGTGCTATAAATTGTAGCAACAGTAAGAGAAAGAGGCCAGAGTTATCCTTTTTTGCGATTTCCGAAAGATTCAGAAAGGTTCCTGGGTTTCCACAAGAATGCTGTGCAAAAACAAAACTCTTAATTTTGAAGTTCTTTGTGACTGTTAGAATACATTATATCCTTAAATTTCACAATGAAATGTTTCAGTCTAACCGAAAGGACATTAGATACCGGTTAAAGTTCTGTCACTTAGGCTGCTAAATTTCCAGAGAAATAAAGGTTAGGTCTACTTTTTTTTTCAGAGGATATATTTTTAATTGTAGCTATTAATTTTGTAGAAAAATTAAGTTTGCTTTAATGAAATTTATTGATCACGTTTTATTTTCAATTCTGGTGGGATTATTATTGCTTAGGCCTACTTTTTTTTCAAAGGACATGTTTTTAATTATTGCTTTACTAGAGACGTAGAAAAAGTCCGTTACAATAAAATTCATTGATCAAGTTTTATTTCCAATTCTGGTGTGATTATTATTGCTTAACCTCGTCCCACTTTGTTAACTACGTAAGCTTACACTACAAGTACCGGTACACGTAAGTTACTCCATTAATTCATATTTCCATTATTATTGTTGTAAAGGGAAATGCAAATTAATATTTATTGGTTTCATAGTTAATTATCGCTATAATCTTGAATGAGTGAAGCTATTATAGTAAATTTCAGTTCGTTTTGCACAAACAAAAATTATATTAACTTATTTCTTGCAGATATCTTCGAGTTTATGGTGGAATTTAATATACTTCATTAAAATAATAAATTAACTTTATGCATTTAATATTTCAATAATGGAAGGAAGGTGTTAATTTTTTCAAAAGAACACTACAACGAAAGTGTTTGTCATCTGCTAGGCGAGAGATCTGCGATGATGAGGCGATAGTAGCGATCCTAGTGGTGGGCAACTACCCATGTTTGCATTTTTACTACATATTGAGCTTCGCGACTGTATATAGTAGACTGTGATATCACTTTAGTTCGAATGCTCTATCCAGGAAAGTAAAAGTTATTCTTTACAAAACATTAGTGAAACCAGTTTTGACATATGCGGCAGAAACGTGGTCAATTTCCAAAAACGATGAAAAAAGATTGGAGATTTTCGAAAGAAAGATTCTGCGAAGGATCTATGGCCCAACATTTGAGGAAGGTCTCTGGAGGAGGAGATGCAACTATGAATTATATAGACTTCTAGGAGAGCCAAATATAATCAATACAGTTAAAACTAGCAGATTGAGGTGGACAGGACATGTAATACGCATGGACCTAAGTGAACCTTGTAAAAAAATTGTAATAACAAATCCGGGAGATCAGAGAAGACGAGGTCAACCGCATTTACGGTGGATTGATGGAGTGGAAGAGGATGCCAGAAAGTTGGGGTGCAAGAATTGGAAGGCTGCTACAAGATAGAGACGGATGGCGACAATTACTGAGGGAGGCCCAGGCCTACCAAGGGCTTTAGCGCCAATGATGATGATGATGAACACATTTAGTATATCACGAACATGTAAAATGTAATTATTATGAAAGTCGCCATTGCTTCCTCTTCAAATTAGTAGTATTAGTACGATCCACTTCCACTAGATGGAAACCGACACGATTGGCAGAGCCGGCAATACATGAAAACGAAATGATACTAGGCCTAAGTGTGAGGAATGTTACTACAGGTGTGTAGTATTATGTGACAGATTAGGTTAGGTTTGATTAGGTGTGTATATTATTACTATGTTGGCAATACTGTTACATTAAAGAAATATGGCGGTATTCTTCATTCACGCACGACGATTTTCGTATATAAGTAAGGTACGTATTTAGGGCGGGTTGGATGGGCTTACAGCTCTCCCAGTGATCACATCAATTACCTGCTACTCAGTACTTTAAATCCAAGGCATTTTCAAGGTATTTTATCAAGTTACTGTAGTGGTTGGGACATAAGTAACATTTACCTTCATTGTTTATATTCATAGGAAGGCTACTAAAAAATTTTACTGCCATACAACACACTCCTTTTTGATAGCACGATAGACTCGCGGATGGAGTATGAAAGTCATTTTTGGCACGTATTTTCAATGTTGAATTAGTTAGCCTACAAGGTTTTCACGATTACATACGAGGAAGATTATTAATGAAAAAATATAACGACAAGCCATGGACATTATTTGTAATTTTTTTAAAATGCTCCTATGCGATTACCTAGATTTGGCACCTACTATTATTCCAATTACTTTTTTTTTTTTTTTTTTTGTAGGTAACATGTGAATGGCCAATCTGTATGTGATCAAGGATATAATCAGTGTCGTAGCGTCAATGTAAGCTAAAAAGCTTAGCTTCCCCAGTTAATAATAATCTCATAATAAACCTGCAGTTTATGGAGAAAATTATTTATTAATTTTAATAGAATTTATATTTACGCGTTAGATATTGTGATGCGGCAGCTCAGGATGATTTGTGATGCAGCAGTAAACAAGAAGCCTGCACACACCAGCTTCCAAGCAGACTGGTTTCTTCTGTGTAATCCACCCCGCAGATTTTCCATCCCTTTCTAACTAAACTACCCTAGTCGCAAGGCTCGCAAGAAGCTAGCTTTAACATATAAAATAAGTAGTTTCCGAGTTATCCCTTTTCGTGAGTTGTGTTCAGTTGAAGTGTTAGTGTGCATTGTGGCTGATGTAATAAATAATGAGCGAAATAATAGTTCCGAACACTAATTTACTTGAATTTGTTTAGGACAATTGTATTATCAAGACTAACTTATGAAGAAAAGTGTGATCTAAAAAACAAACGACCGACACCCTTGCTGTCACTGAAGGACACAATCAAAAGACAGACGCATTGTTACGTACTGTATCTATTGACTGTTAATATTGTGATTCCTCTAAGTATGATAGGGAGTGAGCTAATGTTATACGTATACGTGTCTATTTGCTAAGAGATAGGCCTATGCGTAAACCGTGAAATCATATTTTACTACGTATCATTTGAGGCCATGCCTTATTGCTGTTACTTACGAGGTTCCAACCAATCTTCGACTGCTGACTTGAAATTGACTACTATTTATTTTAAGACTGTATTTTTGTAATGCGTTTTCTCATATTGCATGAGAAACAACTTGAGTTAGCTTCCCCTGCTCAAAATTTCACGCTACGCCACTGGATATAATATAGAAATTACATACCGGATAGTTAGTTGAACGTGTAAGTAATAAAAAATATGTACACTACTTTTCGGAATAATTAATAAACTGAGGATAGGCCTAAATATAGACGTAATATAAATTTAAAACAGCTTCAAACTAGTTTCTCTGACAATGCATCGGCAAATAATTTCAGGCTTGTTTTCACGATAACAATGCATTGTTTCTTCTTGTAGTACTCAATAACATTTGCCGAAGAAACTCTGTTATACTTCCTTCATGTTAAGCTCTCACAATAACAATGCACCATGACAACCAGTGTTGCCAACTCAGAATTCTATTTACGGCTGCACAAGCTTAAAAAAACCGCTAAACTGTAGTTGAAAAACTCCAGATTTTTCTTAATACATCACTTCCAAATTTGAAATACAAACTATAGCCTACAGTTTTAAGGAACTAGAGAATTTTATAAAAATGTAGACTAAATTATGGAAAGTATGTGTCACTTTGTAGGTTCTATGTTCTATGCAAAATTGTATGGACAATTAAATCTGAATATTTTGCTTTCAATATCACCTTACACCATTTAGGCCGAGCTTTCCAACTATCATCGGCAACTTCTTCCACCCATACTTTCAACACATTAGCCTATGTTTTTTTTTTTTTTCGCACATCTCTAACCTATTGTACTATGGAGTTTTACGCGGCATATTTTTTCAAAATTGAATGAAGTAGATAAAGAATATACTGAACACTTCGGAAATAATCACATTCACAATCACACCAGTCGGTTCGAAATCTGATTTCACTCTGAGCTGGAGACGTGTCTGCCAACAATGAGTCTGGTTTTAAGTTTTAAGTATGTCTGTGTTACATAGACTACAATGCGGAATGATAATTTAAATAGGCCTATCGTAATATAAGTTATCATAAATGATAATAACAATTCAGTTCATTATCTATTCTTTATGATTATATCAATTCATTTACAAAAACAATGCATACATGATTAGACTAAAATTTTAACGAATGTGGCATGCCTTATTTGTACAACAATGGATGAAGCAGGAAATGGACGTGGTTGTACCAAATCGAGTTAACTTAAAACGTTGATATTTTATACTTGCACAATAAAGAATTTTGGGTGAAACGAGCGTTGAGCGGATTCCACCGATTTTGGAATAGACACAGACGCACTTGAACTGCCAACATAGAAAACAAAAAATCACACTCAATCTCTTTCACCTTCATCTTGACGGGATAATAAAAGCCTAAACTAACCTAACCTAACCTAAGTGCGTCGGTGTCTATTCCAAAATCGGTGGAATCCGCTCAACGCTCGTTTAACCGAATTTTGATAATACCATATTAAACTCTGGTTTATGATTAACTAATATTGTTGTCCGCAAGTAGGCTATTATAAAAACAATTATAACATCTTTACAGAAGAAAAAATTTAAAATATCATCTTCCTCTACCGGAATCACCAAAAAACGCCAAATAAATAGCTAGCCGCTGACGGTAAAATTCTGTAGCTGACCATAGTCCTGAAAACACCAGATTTAGCTACAAAATCGCTGACTTGGCAACACTGATGACAACCGCAAAAGAAAAAAAAAGAAGAGATAGAGAAAGAAAACAAGCACACATGGTTGACAAACATTGCACTATTAAAAGCAGTAAATGGATGTTGTACTAAAATAAAAGTATCTGTAATATTTTAAAAATTATATTTAAGCTTATTAAGAAATTAAATGCTGGGTTCTTTACGGGATACCAATGTGAACATGAATTTGTAACTAGATACTTACTCTGTTAGGATTCCAATTCACAATGAGTATTGCAAGATGTTATCAGAGTTGTGTGAATGTGGTGTTGTGTGTTTTATAGAACTTGGTCTATGGATTCGAGACACGCACTCACTTCC